>NW_021940637.1:577003-874309 GCF_001715985.3 Manacus vitellinus | reverse complement strand
CGGGCGGCTGTGGGTGCTGTGGGCCACCGGTGAGGGGGCCTGGGGGAGCCGCCGGAGCTCGGGGGGGCGAGGGGGAAGAGCTGGGTGAGGGTCTGAGCGCTTGGCTTTCAGTATTCTCCCTCACACGTCTTCCCTTGGTTCCTGCAAAGCCATAATCTTTAATGGCTCCTTAATTGTATTTATTTATCCTTTTATTATGTCCGCTTGACGTTCCCTTGTCAAGCAGGTCGTTTATCATAGCCTGGGGTTTTTTTCGATACTTCTGTCCAGGTCTTTACATTCTGTTGCCTGCCCCTGAGGAACTGAAGTCTCTTATCCTTGAGGTGGCAAAAAAAAAAAAATAAAAATAAAAAGCCCCGAGCGCAGGGTTGAACACACCGGAGCCACGTGCCTTGCGAGGCCCATTCATTGCGATCCTCTGGAACACCAGCGCCGGAGTGAGACCGGTACGGCCCTCCCTGCCCTGGGCGACGGGAACTGGGCAGGGTGTCCTTCCAGGGCAGCTGGGAGGAGGCGTGGAGCTGCCCGTGGGAGATTCTCTAGGAAAAACACCCCCCCAAATCACCTTCTGAGCGAGGAAAAATTGATGTAACTTGTTGATAATTTAGTCATGTATAAAAAAAAACGAGGGAGGGCTTTTTACTCAGTAGAAAAGAGGGAAAATCCTGTTCTCGGAGAAGAAGAGCTGCTTTCTAGAGAAGTGGCCTCCAACTTTTTTGGCTGCACGTGCCTATCACAGAAACAGCTCTTAGCGTGCACCTCCCACTTATGTATATTTATTGATTTATCGATTGTATGCAGGTGTTGCTCTACGGATGCACGTGTTAGAAAGTATGCTTGAACGGAAATTGAGAAAGGATAAGATAAAGATGAAATAAACACTGTTTAAAAACGTTTCTCAGTGCTACAAAAAAAAAAAATGTTTTTTCCCCACCCCTGAGTGGAAAGGTGTGGGTTTTTCCCACCCCTCAGCCTTGCATGTGTGACCTACTAGAGAGGCCACTTTTATAGCACGTGTATGTTATTCTGAAGTGATCATTCTTATTTTCATAAGAATACAAACATAATCAGCTGTTGAAAACAAAGAATTTGTTTTCATAGCCTGTTTTTTTTTTCATTCAGGCCATAATCCAGGGGCACAATCTATTTGAAGGTAGTGAAATGATAGTGAAATACTGGTTTATCATCTCTTGTTTTCTCTCACCCCTACATTATATACTTGTTAGAAGGGATGAGATCTCAGCATTGCTAGAACCATATCACCTGCTGCCAAATAATGTAACTTTAGAGTTTAGGAAGTTGAGGGAAAGTGATAAAATTTTTTTCCTGTCCTTAGAAATCTGGCATGTCCTGAAATAGAAGCTGAGGTTACAAATTTGAAGGAGATTTGGTCTTAGAAATGGTGGTTAAAGCAGAGTATTTGGGTTGGTCTCAAAATTCCCAAGTTAGCTCTTCTATGGGATACCCAGCTCTCTTCAAAATAGAAAATTGGAGATTGTGTGATCTACCCCCACTGTCCTGATTGTAAATTGAATTTTTTCTCCTTTGGTTCCTCCTGGTGTGACACACAGAGGGTAAGGTGACAGGTGCACCTTAGAAAAGGGAGAAGAGGATTGTGTTTATTACAGGGATGTTTCTTCAGCACCTGAGAGTGGGGTTCGACTCTTCTGTGTGTACCTGGCTGTTAGGAGGTGACTGTAACAAGTTCTAGTACTTTGCAATAAAGCAGCCACAAGGAGAGAGATTCTTACTGTCTTCCACCTTCTGTTTCTACAGGACATCTGCCTTGGCCAAGCTCAGGTGTTCTGTGTCTGATGGCCAGGGCTGCCTGGAGACCTGAGGAGACCTGCTGACTTCCCTGCTGGGCTGCTGAATGCAAGCACTGACTGTGAGCTGGGGCTTTGCTTTGTATTACATCACCTTGTTCTCAGTATCAGAGCACAGGAATGGAGAAAATAGTAAATGGACGCGTTCAAATTAACTTTGTAACCTTGCTTTGTTACTGTGCCTGTTCACAATGTATTTAAATAAAGGGTCCCTCGGTATCCAGGTGTGTGCAATTAGCAAGGTGTGAATCTTCTCACCTGCCAAAGCAAGCTCAGCCTTCCATAGTAAACATTTCTCCTTGCTTAAGTAGGATTTGTTTTGGGACTAGTTCTTGGATGAGATTTTTCTTAAGCTTACCACTGACTGTGGCAAAGTTGCAGGTGAATTCAGAGCACGTCTCCCTAAAACAGGCTGATACAAGTTTCTAAATTCTTGCTGTACCTCCTGCCCTCTCCAGGTTGTGGCTGAAAAATTTCAGTGTTCCCACTCACTGTTACTGAGGTGCTCACAGAGCTGTGCTCGTTTTTGTGAGTGTTGTTTTTGTGAGTGTTGTGGCACCTGCTGTGAGAAATCGTTAGGGCACAGGTGAAGAGGCTGCACCCTTTTGGTAATGATTGTGGGGGAGAGGGGTAACTCAAGGGAACATGCCTTTCCAATTTCCAGGACAGCAGGTGAATGCAGAAAGATTGTCTTTTTTCTTTTTTGCTAGTTGTTCATATACCCTTAATGAAATGCTCTTTCCATCTGTAATGTGATTGACTTGGGAGAGATCCCCAAACTAGGTTTCTTCTAGCTTTTTTTTCTTTTACTTTCATGATTTCCCTTAGAAAGAGAGAGGGGATGTTTATGTTCAGGGAACTGATAAATGGTTATTTTTTTAAGACATGAAGAGTGGTGGATAAAAGACTTCAATGCTGGATGTTCAGCAGGTATGAATTGCTATGTATGAATTACTAAGAACACTGTTTTCAGAAACCACTGTTTTTTCAGTGGATTTGTCCATGAAAGCAGCTGACGCTAGTTGGTGGCTATTTGAAATACAGAGTCAAGTGGTTAATTAGTGATGTAAGTCAGGCTCCATTGGCAAGATCTGCAGTGTTGGCCACGTGTTGTTGTTGTCTTACTCCAGGATTGGCTTGTTCCTGCTTCAGTAGCACCCACAGCAGAGCCCTTGGCTGTTAGTTTTGTGGTCTGATACTGGTCCTTGATTTCTGAGGGCAAACCAGCTGGATGTGAGTTTGTCCATGGACTGCCAGTGTTACTGTCAGTGGGACAGGTCAGCTGATAAGCACTTTAAAACACACCAGCCTTATAATAATCTCTTGCATAATTGGATTGTTGGGATGTATCTGCTAAAGCTTTTTGTATGCAGGTTAATCCCACAGAGGGTTAATTCTTATTAAAGGAATAACTTGCCTTGTTCATACCTGGTAGGGGCAGAGGTGAGATGGGCACCTGATTTCTGAAGGGCTACTTGATATCAATTTGATAAGGACAGATTTTGGACAGCTGAGTTGCAGCTACAGGTAGTTTTTAGTGACTGTTTATCTGGAAATCTTCTTTCTGTATTACAGGGAAATAAAATCAATTGCTGTAGAATACCTGAATACTTCCAAGTTTTAAATTTATTAGGAAATCTTCCTTGTTCCTTGGCCTTGCTCTTGCAAGTGCTGATGCACTTGGAAGAAAACCTGTCTTTCAGAAATGATGTTAAGAAAATTACTGACTACAATTTTTTAATAGTAAATATGTTAAAAGGAAGCTGTGCTAAGTTATCTTCAGAAAAGGCTTATTGATGATTTTGATTCCAGAAACAAATAATCCTGCTCTGCTTTGCAGGAGACAATGGCAAGAACTGACTTTGGCTGACTGATTTAGTGTTTTGGACCATACCCCTTACATGGCATACAATGAATAAAAAAAATAAACCTTACACTTCACTGTTTCTGCAATTCTTATGACTTGGATTGCTTATACTGTTTCTTCAGGTAAAGGGGCATGTAAGACATTGGAATGTGTTTTTTGTGCATCATGGCTGGGATAAGCAATGAGGTGAGCAGTTGACACCCTTAGCCTGTACTTCAAAATACTGCTATAGCATGAAAATAGGAAGGAGTGTTTTAGTCAAAAGATCAAATGGCATAAAGTCTTGTCACTGCTGATGAAACTGTGAAGTGCCTTAAGAGAATGAGGATAGTGAAAGTGTTGGTTGTCAGTTGAATTCAAGAGGCTTAAGACTGACAGAATTTATTTCTGAATCTTTCCTCCACTTTTTTCTTCTGGTAACAAGTGCAAAGCACAGAGGATTTCTCAGCAGTTTAGTGAGTTGCCAGGGGAAAAGTCTGCTTTTGTTTTATGGTTGTGTTCAAATATGAAAAGATAAATTCAAAGCTTTAATTATACAGTGGTGTCTTAAGGATTGTTTGCAGCCAGAAGAAACTCAACAAACTGTTTTTAACTTCAAAATACCTGTCATCTCTAGAACTTGCTAGGCTTTATTTGGATGGGTTCTCAGTCTTAACCAGTGGTTGTTAAAGCAGGTCTGACTTAGCTATGTCTGTTCTGTAATTCCTTTTATTTCAGGTAAGTGGTATGGCATGAATTAGTGGGTTTTTTTGTGAGCTTTTGTGTTTGTTCCTCAAGAAACGAACCATTTGTTTTTCTTGGAATTCCCTTGGCTGCTGTTTCAAAGCCTTGGGCATAAGGTGGTGTATTGTTTCCTAATTTTGGAGTACTGTTTGCTGAAATCTAGTAATTAACAAAACATCAGTAGTGGAAATGAAAGATTTTTTTGGAAGAATGGGCTTTGCTGTGTGTAAGAATAGGCTAAGTAATCTCAGGCTTATGCCTGTGGGCTGTAATTAGATGTTCATCAGAGGTTGAATTTCTGGTATAATGGAGTTAGTGGCCCATCCTGGTATTCAAGATATGCTGTGCCTGCCAATGTATGGGAAGGGAAAGTGTCAGTCTCCATAGCTGGGAAAGCAGTGGAGAGGGAGCTGTGGCAAGACAAGTTCTGGTAATGGTATGAGAGGATAAAGCAGAAAGCAGATCAGCACTGAGCAAGGCACTGAAAACAGCAAACTGTGAATCTTCTTTCACGCTTGGAAATCTGGAGTTTGCTAACATTGCATTTCTGCCAAGAAAACTGGGGAGCAAGGGGGAGTGTTCCCAGTGCAGGATAAGTGGCACATAAAGGTAAGAGAAGGCTTTGTGTACACCCCAACAGGGTGTTGGTTTTTTACTTGCATTCTAAACCTTTTCCCTTGGTACAGTGCTCCTTTCATCTCTCACTTTTTCCAGCTTACTTTAAGAAGTCTGCCTTGTTTGCATTTTCACTTATCCAGCACATTGGCAAAGACATTTTCTGATACCTAAAGGATAAAAAGTAAGACTTACTGAAGAAGGATATTTCATTTAAAGCTACCATGTCTTCCAAAATACAAGCATCTTGTTGAAATATCTCATTAATCACAAATTCTAATAGGATTTCTAGAGCAGATGAGCAAATCTTCAGAGCCTCCAAAAGTCCTGAACTGTGTAAGCATATTAGAATGCAGGTTTTTTCAGCCCTGACATTTAGTCAGTGATTATCATAGGTAACCATACTAAAGTCTTTTGGAGGAGATTTCTGGCTTGGGGTGCATTTACTGCAGTATGTTTTAGCTGCTGCTGCACATAACTCATGTTGCTGGTGAAATGAAATCAAGATAACCAAGACTTGACTAAATCCTCACTGTTTGAATATGTGGGAAGCATGACAGAACAGACTCCCAGCTACTCATTACTGAGTTAGGATGAGGAATTGCTGCAATTCCTGTAAGATATGACAAGCCAGTGTAATAAGTAATAAGAGTAAATGAATCAAAATTTATGGAATTCAAGTTCTTTTTCCAGACTTATGTAGAAGAGTCTTATCTTTCATCAAGAGAATAAATGTTTTGCTTTAGATTGGAAAGAGAAAACCTGAAAATGTCAAGTCAGCTTATGATATAATCCTAATTTTTTCTGGTAATCATATTTTGTCCCACTTAAGACTATTTTGGGGCCCTGTGTTTCTGGAATAGCTTCAAATGTTCATTTCTGGCACCACTGGAATCTCAGGAAGGGTTGAATTGGGAGCTGTGGAGTCACAGCAATGTACATTGCTCGCTCCTGGCTGTGCTACTTGCATCCTTTTTTCTGCTGCCAGCTGCAATGCTGGATCCTTTGCTGAGCCATTTCACCCTCTAATTTGGCATAAACTAATTTGATAAATGAACTAAAAGCTCTTGTGTTTCTTTAGCATGCTGAAGCACCATGTGGCTGGTCCAGTGAACAAGTGCCAGGCTGAAGATGATGCTGTAGGAGTAGCTGTAGTTCAGCAGGCTTATGCTGCCATGAAACTGTAGCCTCAGGCAGTGGAGAACTGTTGTCTGCACCTTCCAGCACCTGGCTTGTCTTCATGCAGCCAGAGGACCTTTCTGGATGCTTCTTTTAACATCCTGTGAAAACTACAGCCCACTACTAGCAGAATGAGTCCAAAAAGTTATCTTGGGTGACTGGGGGTGGCTCATACAGCTTAATATGACTGGTTTTACCCTGCATGGAAGTGGGAGTTTCCATACACATTCCTTTTTTGATAAGCTCTGGTATTTATTTCAGCCCCTTGAGTCCTTTCAAGGATGTATTTGAGCTGGTAGAAGATACCCAGCTTCCCAAAGGGAAGAGTTAGGAAGTTAAGCAGCTCTATAAAATGCCTAATAAGCTGTGGAGATTGCTGTAACCAGCTGTGAAAGGAGAAGGGAGTAAGACCTTCCCTTCTTAGCAGCAAGAAGCTACTACTTTGTAAGCTCTCCTTAAATCCAGGTGGTATCACAATGTGCAAAACTTGAAAGAGGCACGAAAATTTTATTTGTCTAATGCTCAACTTAGGCCACCAATATTTTGCTGGTTTCCCATTCTGCTGTACCAGTTTGACAGTAATTCATAAATCATCGTGTGACATCACCAGGGTGCTGTAAACTGTCCACTAACACCACACACTTGATCAAAATGTAGAAGCACAGATATTTTTTTCTTTTTAGAGATCTTAGTACAGGAAAAAGAAAGTGAGGAAAAAAGCTTCTGAATCATATCAGTTTGATCCCTGGCTTTTTAAATGTCAGTTTAAAGTCACAAATAGTGTGTGATTCATACTGCTTTCTGAAAATTTATGTTTTTGAAGAAAATGACATCAATTTAAAACTTCTTGGTTATTTAGGGAGATGCAACGTGACAACTGCTTTTTCAGTGCTTGTGCTTGACTAACCTGGTTTAGCTTTTTGTTTTTAAAGACTGGATTCAAGCAAACCAGACTTTATATTTGATCACAGTAAAACTAACGTACCTCAGGACAGGTGTGGGCTTGGGAAGACTTCCTTGGAAAGCAGTGACATGAAGAAGTGTTGGAGGTGACTGGATAATCCAGCTTGGGAACATTAGCATTTAGTGAAGCTTGAGCAGTTAAGCCTTAGGTATAAATGAGAGCAGGAGTCTTACCAGGGAAGGTATAATATGTGTCTGCTGCAGCTGGCACTGCTACAGCTGCTTTGGAATTCAGAAAGGGTTGCTAAAAGATCAGTTTGAACATGAGTTAAAGGCATATTTTCAGTCCTAAAAATAAGTGCAGGTGCAGCATTTGTTTAACTTCTTGAAATGGTACATTTATTCAAAAACCAATCAGTTTACTGATACAGGTTCTTAGCTTTAGGGTCTAACCCACAGAAGTGTAACAAAATCTAAGTGACTGCTGCAGTGGGGAGTTGTGCAGATATAATGTGTGTGTAAGTGCCATGTGGGACAGCTGATGGGGTGATGGTGGTACTGTCAGTCTTCTAAAATAGTTTGGGTAACCATGATGTAGGTTTGAGATCCTCTCTGTTTCTGTTTCTTAGCAGAGGGCCAGGTGCCTGATGCAAAATAGGTCACAGTGATCACAGTTATCCCCTCTGGCCTGAGCATGTGGGTGGTGCACTGCAGCTTTGCAGGCAGGAAATGAGCTTTTCTGGTTCTAGCCCAGGAAATTTTCTAATTAGAAAAGTATAAAAATTTATACTGAAAAAAGTACAGAAATTTTACAAGTATTTGTGTTAGACTAAGCAAAGTGGTCTTTGTCTAGATATAAGATTTGAATGCTCATCTGTTTACATTTGGATATAAAGAGCTGTAGAATTATTAACTGCATGTTAAATTTAGACTGTGAGACTTTACATGAATTGTTTTGAACGTGTAGTGCTGTGAAAATTGTCCTAATATCAAAGATATTTTTCTTACTTGAGAAATCTTTTCTGTTAATATTGTTTTAACCTTAGAAAACTTACAGTTCATTACAAGTATGAAAGAATGTGCACTCTGTTATAAATGGCTTACTTGCATTTTCTCTATAGAAAAATGCTTTATATGTTTGGATTTTTTTAGGCAAGCTACTTGAATAATTTTATTGCCACTTGTAAAAACACACATTCTGTCCCAATGCCATTTCAACAAAGTATTTCTCAAGGGAATTGCAGAACAGACATTTATCAGGAGGGGTTTGCAAGGCATGCAGAAAATAACAGATCACAAGGAACTTTTCACATGTTCCTCCAGTTTGTGTTCTCGCACTGCTATTACATGGAAGAGTGTTTTTAAGGATTGATATTCAAATAAGCACAGACAGAAGGTTTAAATTTTTATAGTGAGAAAGAGTGGGAAGGCAGGAGATTTCAAATGCATAGTAAGGGCTGGAAACTTAAAAAACCTTCAGCTTTTATCTTAGTGTCTTTAGTGACACTTTAGTTCCCACTTAGTGACTTGTGGGAATTGCATTGAGAAAAGTGGTTTTTCTTTACTGATGCACAATTCCTTATTCTGAGTCTGAGTCAGTAATGTTTGTCAGCTGAATGTCTACAATTTACTTTTCATGGAGACATTTAAGTAATGCTGTATTAATGTAGGAGCTCAGTGGTCTGTAGCTCTGTTGCATGGTTGTGTTCCTTCCTTCCAGCTTGTGTGAAGGTGGATCAGTGCCTGACCAGTGGAATACTCTGGGCAAGTGATGAGTCAGAATTGTGGCAATGCAGCAACGTGTTAACTGAAAGTTATCATGAACAGGGTCTGTCATGTAGATAAATTTTACTCAAATCAGTTGTCAGTGCATAAAAAGAAGTGTATCTGTCTTCCAGTTTTGACACTTGAGTGTCTCTAGTTCTGAACTTGCTTGGTAGCCTCTCAGTTCTGTTGATGTATTTGTATACCATTGTAATTAAAAATACAGAAATCTGACCAATTGGAGGTTTTGCAGATCAGATGAACAAGTTTCCTGGCATTTGCTGTGACTTCCTACTGTTAAATAATTTGGTGTTTAAAAGGCAAATGAAATGCAAAGCAATCACTCCAAAGAAGCAAGACAGCATCAGTAAAAACAGACAAGGAATTAGAATGGCAGTTTACTGAAAGAATAGAGATGACAAATCAATGAAATAGTTGACAAATCAGTTGCTGTTTGGATGCTGAACACAGAGGAAGGGTTGCAGGTGTACAGTGCCAAGTACTGCAGTGGTTATTCAGGGAGGGCTTGAGGATCACTGTGGAGATGGTTCCATGTTGCCAGTGGCAGGAGTATTAGTTGGTGAATCATAATCCAGCTTTGGCACAGAATGTCTTTTCAATTTTTGATATAGTGGAGACTTTCTTTTCAGATTTAATGCCCTATTGTCATGCAAATAACAGTATATCCTCTGTGAGGCTAAAAATGAGAACTTCTTTTGCTTATATGGCATGAAGGGCTTGATGTTACAGAATCTTCTTGGTCCCTCAGTCATCTGCCCCTATAATCTTGTGAAAGTGTGTGCAGTTCATTTTGCTGTGTCCTCCACTTGAAGGACAGAATGTATTGAACAAGTGGGCTAGTTAGTGGAGTGGCAAACACAGCAGCCCTGAGCTAAGCTTTCCATTTAAAGAAAAGAAAAACCTGCTTAAAACTGCTGCTGAATTAAACCTACTTGAAATTGCTGGAAGTTGTGTTCTGTGTAGTGAACCTAACACACAACTCCTCTTGGAAATGGCAACTTGTCATTGTTTATTTGAATTGGGGTAAATACTGCTTGTTGTACTCAGAATTGAGAGTAAATGAGATTAATACAAAGTGTGAGGGAATCTTTGGTTAGGGGCAATATCATATATTGGAAGTCCAGCTCTAGCTTCACTAATTGGAGAGCAGATCCTGGATTCCTTGATAAGGTTGTTCCTGATGGATTTTTTTTTTCTGGTTAATAGATGAGTAAGGTGAACACTTTCCATCTCTCTTCTGGTGTCTTTTTATTCTTCTGTCTCTCCAACTTTGTCAGGACTGGGAGGGGTATTGTCTGATATCTCTGTTCCTGTGGCCATCCTAAGCGTTGTTTCAACTGCTTTTATGTCCTGTCTTCCATCCATCACTGTGACCTGAAAACAAGCAGTGGTTATTTCTTCAACAGTTGGAAACCTTCCTGTCAAAAAACCAAAGCAGTTGAGGGTATTTGCTGGATTATGTCTGTGTTGACCAGAAGTTTTGAGCCAGACAGTCTAACATGGTGTCTGCCATGAGGATGAGCTTCACTTTGGCTTTGAGTAGGTATTGGGACCAGTTGACCTCTAGAAATCACCTCTGGTCTAAATTTTGAGTCATTAAACGTGAATGATACAAGAGGTGTATTTCTTGATTTATGGGAGTAGGATTAACTCAGTATAGCAGAAAATGTGGACATGTCTTATGTTGTTTCCTTTTTTCTTCCCCCACAGCCAGGCAGGAACAACCAGCAAAGAAACTGTGGTGACAATACATTTACCTTGCTCATTAATGCTTTGCTGGGTGGATCTTAGTCAGCAAAGCTAGTTGGAATCTGCAGATTTTTTTTATGTGCTTAGAAGATACTTATGCATAAAATGCGTGACTATCAGGTGATGTTAGCAATTGCTACTGAGAAAGGCATTTTAAATAGGAATACAGAAAAGTTCAGGATGACTAAGACACGGATACTTGAGTAGAAGAAAATTTCATTGTCAAGTGGATGAATGTTTTTGCTTCTTGTTAATTGAGCTGTTAGCTCTAAATGAAATATACTTCAGTTGTCAAACCCCACAGTTTTTACAAGCTGAAATTTCAATCAAGTGTTCCTGTTCAGCTTCGTTACTTGGCATAGTTTCAAAAAGTAAACTTCTCACTTGTTTTTTTACATGTTAAACTCCAAGATCTGGGCTTCTCGTGCTGTGGCTGGGGGATGTTAAGTGGTGATTGCTGGAGTACTCTCAGGTTTCTCAGGAGTGCAACCTGCTCGAGGTTTACTTGTTGCTGTTGCTCATCAGGCAGCAGTAGGAGAGGTGACTGGAGTGTTTTGAGAAGTGTCCTCGTTGCTGAAGGATGGGTGTGTGCTACTTAGGGCAGCCAGGTGAGGGTTTACTCAAAGCTGACTTAACCATTTCTTCTGAGTGTACATCTTGTCACAGAAAACAAAGCACATCTGAGATGTGAATTGAACCTGCTGGGCTATTTTGGTGATCTTACCACGGAGCTTTGGAATGCTATGAGCATATTTTGTCTAGAGTTATACATAGATGACCCTTTCTAGGGTGGGAATAAGCTGTTCTGGGAGACTGTTAAAATCCAGGAAGGACAAGCTTCCATTACTGTAATAAATGTTTTTTTCTTGGGAAGTCTGTAAGCTCAAATATGATTGTTGAAGTTGTCATAAAAGCTGAATGCATTCTGCTTTTAAAAATGTAATGTTTAAAAAGCAATGTCATGCTTTTTTGCCTTTGTTTTGGGAAATGGTGGGGGGAGCAAAATATAGATAAGTTCTTTTTCAGATGAGTCTTTTTAAATAAAAAGGGAGTGCTGGTGACTAAGAAGGCAGTTGTTTACCTCTACAAGCCCTCGAGCTAACTTCAGGGATTAAATGTGGTGGTGGATCCTCAGGTAATCTGTGTGCTTGCTTCTAACAGACTGCAAAAGGTAACCAAAGAAAGTAAGTTTCCCCTGTTTGCACTTCTGCTGTAAAATGTTTAGACTCCACAAATGAAAAAAGGCTGTGGTGCCTGAATTCTTGTTTCCCCCCAGTTGACTTGGCCTGTTTCTGATCGAGGCAATGAACTTCCGATTACGAGCTTGTACTGAGGTGAAGTCTGTGCTGTAGTCCTTTTGAAAATAGCAGTGTTTTTCCACTTTCCATACTGTTTAATGCTGTGTAAAGCAGAGAGTTGCTGACCTTTTGTCAAAGATCATGAAGGCTGTGGTTCTTATTTCTCCTTGCAGTAAGAATTGCATGATGTGTATTCAGGTCAGAGTCTCAGAGCGACTTCTGGTTGTCTGAAATCAAGCAAAGACTAACAATTAGTCGATGTCCAGAATAAAAAGGTTAAGACTGGTAGTGTTTTAAAGTCTATTTCTGAAGTTTGGTTGTATTCTTAGCTCCTGGAGATTTCCTTTATGACCTTCAAACCAGCTATGTATCTTTACCCATATATAGAGGTGTTGGGATAATATTTGTGCTTTAGCTCAGAGGAACCATATTTACTGAACAAATATATATAGAAATGAAATCATCCAAAAGAAATGTAAAAGCAGTATAAGTCCTTGCTGTTTGCTAAATATGGTAAATACTCAAACCTGAATGCCAAGTATCTTTCAGAACACTTGTAACTAGACACGAATTAGGAATCTTTTCAAATGTAAATGCTTCAGGCTTTGTGTTGTGCAAGACCTCCATCCTCACCTCTGTTTAGTCACCTCCATCCTCACCTCTGTTTAGTCACCTCCATCCTCACCTCTGTTTAGTCATCGACCTATTTGAAAAGATTTACATTCTCTTTTAGGGCTAAATTTATTGTGTATGTAGATCAACTGTGGTGTGCAGAGCTTGTGCATGTTTCCTATCTGAGGAGCAGCTGTGAAAGGGGGAAGTTGGAAGAGCAGATTAATACAAGTCCTGGACATCCTTTTCCCAGGTTCTTGTTTGCTGTTTGGCTCCAACCTCTAGGCTGTGATGCTCTGCTCTTAGCCAGCATTTTTTACTTCCTTCTTTTGACTTCTTGCCTGTGACATGACAGAGGCACAAAGAGGAGATTGCAGCATCAGTGAGGAACACAGTGAAAGAAGTGAACCACTGCCCTCACAGCAGTTCATTTGGGCTACTGGAAACAGTTTGGGGATCAGATGCAATATTGCAGAAGTTTAGCTGTTGTTCTGAACACTCAGCCCGGGATATTTGGGCATGCTGCTGGCATGGATGCTTTCCTCTCAATCCTACTTCAGCTCCATCATTACCTATTTTCATTCCATATGCTGCAGGTGTTCCAGGAATGTGCTCCCTGCCTGCCCTTTCCCACCCCTCACACACATCTGGGTGTCCTGTGTATTGCCTGACACTGGAGAGCAGGCAGACCACTCCACTGGGCTTATGCCATCGCTTTTTCCCCTTGTTTTCTGTTCATGATGCTAAACAGTATAATTTCCTGTTGCCTTTAGATGGAGATAAGGGTAGGTAAAGCTTTATTTTAACTTCTCTACATTCTGCTGTTGATTTAAGTTACTTCTTTAATGGAGCCATGGAAGTACCTGAGTTCCCACATGACTTGAAACTTTCTGTGTGCTCTCCCTTTTTGTGCTGAGGGGGGGATCCTGGTATATGCCTAGTTTAGAGCATAAAGTTTCAGTCTTTTAAAATTTCTCTCATTTCTTTTTATTTGGTGTAGTCATTCCCTACAGTATTTATTTTAACACTGTGGCCTCAGACAGCTTTCAAATCTTGTTAGCTCTGGTCAAAGGAGCTGTCTGCTGCTCCTGGAGAGGATGCTTTGGCAGGAATGGGGTATCTTTTCTGTTTCTCTTCTTTTCAGGACTCCAGACAAGGTATTGTAAGCAGTTTCCATTGACATTGGTACTTACTTGACCCTCTTGTCTGGTCTTTTGTGCTTCTTTTCCTTGTTAGTTTTTCCCTCAGTGTGCTCCCAAGGTCTTTACAATTTCTGTCCTGTGGTGCCAATGGTACCGTGTGTGACTCTTAGAGGAGCCTTGGCTGAAAAGGGATTTTTGTGCACTTCAGGCAATATATCTCCAAACTTTCATTTCTGGTACATATTAAACTATTACCAGAGAGCTTTAAGAACAGATTAGAAACGAACAACCCAACCCAGTTCCTCACTATTCTTGCTGTGAGAAAGAGTTTCCTAGTAGCAGTTCTGTTTTTTTTAATAAAGGGAAAGAAATAGCCTATCAAAGTGAAGGTTTATGTGCCTGTTGTTTTGCACAAGTAAGGCTATCTAAAAATTGAGATTTCTTCTACATGACAGGGGTTTGAGTGCTCAGACTCCTTTGTTTTATAATACACAAGGCAATAGCAAGAAAAGAGCAAAAATGTATGGAAGCTGACATGTCATACTTTTTTTCTAAAGATGGATCATCTCTGAAAACAGGCAGAAAGAGTTGCTTGTTTTGTGTGAGAATCACTGACTCTTCCCACACTTCATTTCCTCTAACCTTTGTCCCTGTACTCATATCAGTGCATTTAAAATATCCAGTTCCATGCTGTCTTTGTGGCTCTTGAGGTCAGAGGAGATGCTTTTGTGTTGGGTCATGAAGCCTGTGGTGAGTCATTTTTAAACCATATACTCAATCCCTTTTTGAGTGTATTCTCACATCCAAAGTATTTGACCCCATATTCTGTAAAATGGCTTGTTTTGGTGGGTATGTGCATGAAAAATTCCAATCTGTGTTCTTCTGTGGCAGCAGCTAGAGTTTCCTGTCCCAGAATTTAAGTGAGCTTGGAGTATATGCTGTACTTCCTTGACAACTTTCTTGATGAATAAGGCTTTGAGAGAGAGCAAAAGTGCTAAAATAGCTTGGAGCCAACCTTTCAATCTCATCAGGTGTATCCACTCTTCAGTTATTTTACTTTTGAATATGTAACTTTGCATTTCACTGGCCAGTCACGATCAGGATTCCCTGACATTAAGTTCTCTCTAGTTCAGAATACTCATTTGGTATTTTAAATCAAAGTACTCCTGGAACATTAATTAATACTGTTTCTTGTTTCACTTGTGTGGTGCTGGTAAATGTTTGACCTGGGCAAACACCATGAAAAACTTCAGTCTGTACATTTACATTTTTTAATAAACTGCTTTGCTCATGGCACTTTTATGTTTGCATTCCACAAACAGCGAGTGATTGAGTTTTACAGACAGAAATGATCAGAGGAATGGAACTTTAATTTTGCAGGAAAGTAACTGTGAACAGGATCTGGTGAGGTCCTGGATGATTTATAGTGGCTGTGGTTTGAGAAGTGTCTGTACTCCAGGGGTGGTTTGTGTCTCTTAACGTAGCTGCTGGTTGTGGGTTTTTATGGGGTATCCCCTTTGCCTTGTTAATGTGAAAGTAGCTGTTGGAAAACTGTCCTGTGAAATGAGGTCCTCATATCCCAGAGGAATTTTCAACTGGCAGAGCAGGTGAAGAGGTAGACTAAATTGCCTGTAGTAAGTGGCAATTCAGAAGAGGTTTTTATGGATAGATTACAAAAACCAGTGCCACCTCTGGTAGTCAAATACTGGACTTGCCTTAGGTAGAGTATTAATAAAAATTAAGTATTCTCTAGATTTATTTTGAGACTTATTTTTTGTGATCTGAATGGTTTATATTTTCTCATGTGAGATCTGTAACATGGGAATTAAATGAATTTTGCAGGGTTGTATTTGTTAGTGGTGTTAGCTTAAATGGCAACTGATGCTATCAGAAGAAAGTTAACTCAGAATAAAATGAACTGTCCTAATCTACAGGTGCTTAATATCTGCAGAGAAGGGGTAGGTAGCAAAGCTTTCCCTCTGGGTACCAGAGGTAACCACAGTTACTGGTTTTAGCTGTCCAGGGGCAAATAGCACAATTATTTGTACAGTTGTCTCATGGTGGGGTTTTCTTTCCTCTCAATTGATGTAAAAAGCTGAATAATTTCTTTCATGAGTTTGAAGGGAATCAACAGGGAGCTGTTCTTGCCTTTGTCTGCAGAGTTGAGTATATACCTTTCCTGTGGGCTTAAATTCCAGAAAACAGGAGGATTTAATATATATGAAATGTTTTATATGTGCCTCATCCTAAAGCATTTATACAAGTAAGAGTAGAATACAGAATTGTACACGTTTTTTAAAAATACATTTTTACAGATGTTTGGCAGCTGTTTCCAAGGTCTGAGTACAAATAGCTTTGTTAGTGTTTGCTGCAGAGACCCAAACAAACTAAGCCTAAACCTCAGCTTTACCTCTTTCCCTTCTTTCCTTAAGCTGCCTGGAAATGCAGTGGAACTCTGGACTTTTTGGTTGCAAGTCTTTGTTTTGGTCTCTAGTGTTGCTTTGTTTTTACTGGCAAGAAGTAAAACTAAAAGCAGTTGGCTGTTCTCTGGTATATATTTTCTAGTTTGACAGAAAAACCTCTGTCCCGTTAGGTTTGGCTTGCAATTTTCCTAAAGTCACAAAAACCTTTGTCTAATGAGTTGCCTGTAGGGGGAAAAAATCAAATCTGACTTTTTACAGTCAAGTATGTTGGATAACGTGCTTCTGCTCCAGCTTGATGGAAGAAAATGCTGCTGTCAGAAGGAATCTGAACTTCCTCTGACAGCTCCAAAAGTGTTCTGGTTTTAATTGGAGATGGACTTGCTTCAGTTTTCTTTCTGATGTTCTGGCTACATGTGGATGGACAGGGGAAGTGATGGTCCTGTGGGGTTTTTTTCTCAATAAATCATCTGAGTTTAGATTGTTTACAGGATGAAGTGTTTGGGTTTTGATGCTTAGATAAGGAATACTGTGGCTCTTCTGTGACATAGCAGATGATATTTTTTTTTTAAATTTAATCTGGGATCCTCTGAATGGCAAAGTTTGGAGCTATTTATTCTGGCAAAGAAGGATGAAAGACTTGAGGAGAAAAATCCTCCACTCAGCAGTAACGTTTCTAAAACTAGAGCTGGCAATGAGGTAATTGGGACTCCTGCAGTGTTTTATAATCAGACTGTAAGTTGGATTTCTGACTGACTTCATATTTAAATATGCTTAGCTGTAATAAATAATATGTATTTATAACCTTACCTTGGGAGGGCTAAATAGTTTAGAAATTTGTGATTATTTTTTTTTTTTTAACCTTCAGATCATCTATTGCAATGTAGTCATTGAAAAGACAACATGTTTGCTCTTTTCCCAGTGTTTAGGGCCATCTTAAGACTTGGCATGGCCTTGGGATGAGAAGAAAGTCAGTCTGGATTTGACAGGGACTTATTCTATGACCAGACCTATGCAGACTGTATACAGAGTCCAGCTTTATTTCACTTATCTTGTGAATGACTTCACACAAACGAAGCAGGTTGTGTTTTGTGGAAGCCATGAACATTTTGGAGAGTACAGTGATTGTTTTGCTTCAGGTTTGGAAGAGACTGTTCATCTGGGGTGAGTCATGGGGCAGGAGTGCTCAGTGTTAGAGAAGAACTAACTAAGAAGTGTTAGAACCTGTGGCTGGTGGTGTAACAGTGTGGCCATGAACACATCCTGCTGTGACTCTGCTTGTCTCCTTGAAAATAAGAATGCAGGTGTGCTGTGCTGAGTTGATCTGCCAGATGAAATTATTTGCACATTTTTAATACATTTTTGCTGTTGGAGTCAAATGATCTGATTCTTTCAAGAGGTTGATTGTGACCTTTCATTCATTGCATGCAGAAAAGGCTCTTAAACTTCAGATTATTCATCACCCCTGTGCTTATTTCTGCTGCCCTCTAGTAGTGTTGTTAATAGTGCAGCCTTAGTAATGATGTTATGGAAAAGTCAGTCATTCTGTCTAGCTCCAGTCATGGATTTGTTCTCATCCTGGTTTTTCAACTACCTTCTTTTAATTGTTCCTTTCTACTGTACAACTGTGACTAGAAATTCGATCCAATAGTAGCTTTCAGTCTACTCAAAACACAACTCAGCTATTTTATTTCCTGATAGAATAACATAAGTTATGTCAGGGCCTACAAAAGGTAATGTGAGAAGAAATTAAGGAAGCTTAAACATACTTCTGGTTTTGAATGGTGTTTAATTACTCACCGTTTCATTCTCCCCTGTGTATTGGTGTGTGTAGTAGCACTTAGATATTTATGTTGTAAAAGATTTCTTCTTTCATCTACTGAGTAATTCTCTCAGACTGTGTTGGTACACTCTGTACAATTATGTACAAATATTATTATCTCTTATGGCATGCAACCAAAGCGTCCAGCTAAAAAATTTAAACTGGAAGTTGCTAAATACTGTTGTATGTTCTCTGGATCATGAAGTCTTTGTTTGCCTGGGTTAATGAGGGAAGAGAGGGAAAGAAAAAGATAAATTAAGCCATGTTTTTGATAATATAGGATCTTCTCTAGGCTCCTGAAGAGATTTAACTAATGTTAGTGTGTGTGTGTGTTGGTTGAACCTTTTAAATCATCAAATGCTGCTGTTAAGAAATAAATCAGTCTCTTTATTCCTGCTTAGGTGGTTGCAACACACTTAGTAGTGTAGCAGTACAGTGAACTCAGAGCTGCTCTAGTTTGAATTAGTTTTATTTGGAAGAGATGCTTCCTTGCACTGAATTGTAGAGCTGGTAAAGTTTAGAGTTTAACATGAATTTCAATTTTATTTTTGCATTTGGGTAGACATAGTTAAAAAATGAAAATAGGATATATGTGTGAACCATTAAAAAACTAAGTCTATGTTGTTTCTTGTGTCTTGAATTTAGCCAGTTGTGTCACAGGAGATGCTTTGGGCAGAGTTTACATTGACAAAGCCACACAAATATTCAGAACAGATCTAAATGGGACTTGCCAACTGTTCTTTTCAAGCCCTCTGAGTTCCATAAAGGCCCAGTTTGAGAAGCAGTGATCTCTTTTCTTCCCTACTACTGTTCTTTTCCTCAGGTTATTGTTTTGGCCATTTTGTGAGGTCCCTGAAATAAATATGTGGCTCTGCCACGGGGTTGAAACTAGTGGGTAGTGACTTTGGAGCAAAGGTATGAGGGAGTTGTCCCTGAGAAATGGGACTGAAAGACTTGTGTTAAGTTCCCATCTGTTCTCAGTGAGCTTTAGGGGAACTGTTGTTTTCTTACTCTCTGGAACTTATTAGGAGCCGTTGTAACCTCAGTGATGTTACATTTTCTTTAGGATGTGGCTCAGTCATCTGAGAGAGTTAATATCTAAAACATATGGGTTAAATAAAAAAAAAAAAAGTGTGTGTTCTCCCAGCTTCCTGTGTTTGTGTTCTGTTTCCATGTTGTTAAAGTTGGTGTCCATCTGCCTCCCTGCAGTTTGAAAGTGAGCTTAGGCTCTACAGCTGCTGCCTAGGGCCAGATGTGAGCAGACATACCAGGACCTGGTGAGAAGGTCATGCTTAAGCTTCCTTTTTTGAAAATATTCATTTAGAACTTTTGACTGACAAAACAAAGACTGTGTAACATAAAGCAGAACTTCATTTCTCTCTTAGTTGACAACTGCATGAAGCAATTTGTGTTGTATATATTTAGTACCTGTCCTTAAACAGCTTTCTGGGCATCAGTGAAGAGCTCATTTTTCAAACCAGTGGGAATTTTCAGATTTCTTGTGCTATATCAAGTCCCAGCCTTGATGTAGGTTCTTTTCTATATGTAGGGGAGTATTGTTTGTGCTGCCTCCTTTAAGGATTAAAATCTTCTTTGTTCCATCAGAATATCTCACCACTTTACCTAAAAGTATTATATTATTTGAATTTTCTTCCTTTTTGTGTCAAAGATGCCAGTATTTGAAAGAAAGCATGATGTGGAGTTGTGATTCAGAGAACTGCAGATGTTGCTTGGAAGGGACATCTGGAGGGAGGTCATCTTAGTCCAGCCTCCCACTCAGAGCAGGACTGTTGCCAGCACTAGTTGAGGTCAGTTCCAGCTTTTAGCATTTAGGGTCTGCCAGGATAGACTCCATCAGCACCTCCCTGGGAAACACAACCAGCCAAGCCAACCTAACGAGTTTGGTTCTGCCATCCAGCAGTTTTAGGCACCTGTCAGATTTGCCCTTGGCCCCCTCTGCCAGCCTGAGCAAGCCTGGTTTCCTCAACACCCCTTATTCAGGTGCTCTCGATGCCTGAGCACCTTGGAAGCCCTTTGCTGGTCAGTCTCCAGCTGTGCCACAGTTCTGAGGCTGAGCCCCCAAAACTGTCCTCAGCCCGTGGTTTGTAATGGGAGGGCAGGAATTGGATTTCCTCGTTTCTTGTTGACCCTTTCCTGTACAGGAGTAAAGGGAGTTTCTCTGCCAGGGGTCAGTACTTGTGGTACTTGTGACTGAGATCTGCAAAATCTGTAAGATGCAAGAAGCAGTATCATTACTTTTGTCTGTAGAAAACCTTTATCTCTGGAACTGGGGCGGGATTTGTGGGAAAATATATAATATTAAAAACACAGAGCAGGATTTTGTGTCTCAGATCACTTAGATTTCAATGCTGAGTGGAAAGCACACCAATCCATGGGAAAGCCATGTAAGATTATAGCTCTCATCAGTCCCTCCAAGCCCAAGTGTACAAGCTGAAAGGGATAGCAGTACTCAAGCTGAGTACTGGCTGCTCATCAAAAGTGACTCCTAAGTTGAAGGAACAGCAATTTACCTAGTATGGCCCTTCAAAATGGGCAACTCATAATCTTAAAGTGAGTTTAAGACTTCTGGGATTTTTTTTTCCTCACTAAAATACAACAGTTTTGTGTTTTAGTAAGAAAAAGGATGAATAAATTTAGTGATGCTTTGGATTTCATATCGCACCTTAAATTCCAATGGCAGGAAGCAAGGTTACAAAAGGAACTGATTTTAACTTGGAGGGCAGTTTGTGTTGAATGAGAAGTATATAGTGCCTTAAACCACTTGATTCTGTAACTGTTCTGCAGGACTCAAAGGTTAAAATACTCTTAACATAGCTATGTTCTCTTACTCAGCAGTAACAGTGTGCATGGATTAATTGTGAAAATGTGCACAAGGAATTATCAAACACAACCTTAATTCTAAACTTCGAAGGGGGTCTTGGTTTCAGTTTTGTTCTGGGCTCACACAAACCTCTGGTGAGGGGGCACACTTGGGAATAAACAGGCAGGTGGACTGGAAGAGCAGGATCTCTGCACCTGTGTGCTGAGTGTGATGAATGAGAATTTGTCTCGAGGGATAAAATAGAAAGCTGCAGTGATTTCCAGCAACACTGTGGCATTGGCACAGGGCTCTGTTAAAAGGGGAACTCTGAACTGAAGCATCATTTATGGTGTTTCTTCTCTGACCTTAAGCACAGCTGCCCACAGGATCTGTCCTGAAGCCAACCAGCCATGACTTGCCAATTGGCTTCCGGGGTAAAGAGATCTGTGCTATGTTATGATGTTTGAACTGTAGTGCTACTCAAGAGAAACAATGAGATACTTTAACCTTTCTTACCTTTATTTTTTTTTCCCCCAGAGGTATGGAGAACTTGGTAGCTGGCTCCAATCTTCCTCCACTTTTTACAGATGAGGATGGATCCAAGGAAGGTGGTGAAATCAATGTAACTGGGTAAGCAGCTCTTTCATCTTCAACTGGTAGATACTATGTCTGGACTTGCCAGGGAAACTGTTTCAGTGGAAGGAGGGCATTATAAGTAATTTTTTAACAAAAAAGAAACAAACCCAACAAAAATCAATCTTTTGACATTTCCTTGGCCTTGATAGAACATCACAGGACTCTGTTTAGGAGAAACCAGGACTCTTCTGAACTGATGGAAGTGGTCACAAACTTTTTTTTTATATCTCTTACCTTTAAAAGGTAAATCTCTAGGATTTTAGTCTAAGACAAGGGACGTGATGGGGGCAGAGAGGGAGGATGTATCTGTGGGCTGTAGTAATTTCAGTTTATTTCCATTAAAGATACACTGTTCATCACTGATCTCTGAAAATCACTGAGTCTCATGACTTTCATTTTTACCAGACTGACTCTGCTTTTACAGACTGCAACAATGGCCTCTTAAAATTACAATGCCAGAAGAAGTTGTCTTTTAAGAATACTCGAGATTCTTGCTGTGTACTTCAAAGTTCTTTTCCATTTTGCAAAGCACCAAGCAATAAAATTCAGACTTTGCAGGCAGGTAAAGCGGTGTAAAAACGAACATGGACACATTTGCTTCAAGTGGGTCTGAATTTGGATTTATATATCTGGGATTTCAAACTTTCTGGTGCCAAGTGAGACCCATGTCCAGATGAGGCTTGTGTTTAAGATGTGTCAGCTGAGGTTTCATCAGTGTTCACTGCAAATGGCTGCATCACATGGAAGTCTTTGCTGGATGTGTCGTTCAGAGCTTCCCTACCAAGGGGGAACACATAGGAAAGCTGAAATATTCTTCAAACCATAAAAGTGAATCCAGAACTGTATCATTCAGTTTGACACACACCAAACGTAATTCACTTACAGGAGGGTGTGTGCCCTGTTCCCTTCTCCCTCTCTAACTGTCAGTAATATGAACTCACCCTGGTGTCTGAAAGTCAGGTGTGGATCTCCCCAGCCCTTGTGTCTTTACCAGTAATTATGCCACAATTGCTGATGGTAGTAATAAAAATATGCTTTTCTCTCCAAAGACAAATTTTCCCATGGGCATTCAACTAACAATTGTGTTAATGTAGCTCAAATTTCTGTAACTGTACTCTACATTAACAGGAACAGTTATTTTGAATATTTAAAATTATAGCATAGAGTGCTATAAAGGAATTTTCATGAATGTAACTGAGTAAAGCTGAGTTACCTTTAGCCTGGCTCAAGAAGAGTTTAGAACCTGAGATGAGTGCAAAAATCTTCTATTAATTTGCCCACTGAGCACAATGGTGAGAATGTCCAGGGGGTTGTTGTCCCAGAATGTGTGCTCATTTCTCAGTCTACTTTCAGGAATACTTCTGTGGGCTTGCTTTTGTTTTTGCCTCCAGACAGCTTGTCCTTTCCTGGGGGAAGGTAGATTGATACAGCTCTTGCAGCAAAATTAAATAATGGCCATTCCAGAGCCTGTTGGGAGCTCGTCATGTTTGTGTTTTAAATACCCACATGTATCAGCAGGAGATTACATGGAATAAAGTTCAATCCAAAATCATACACAACCACAGACCTGTAAATGTATTTGTGGAGGAATATATTAAACACATCCCAAAAGGTGTATATTGGTTGATGATGAAACTATTCATTTCGAATTCTTTATGGTATTTTTGAAGAAGGGTAGATTCATGCTCTCTGGTGTCTGATCCAAACATATATTTGACTGACAGTTATTTGTATAATGAAATACTTCACTAAAAATGAAACAAAATAACACTTCAAAAATCAAATTGTCTTTGAAAGCCTATGGTAGCTCTGGTAGTTACAGCAGTTGCTTGGATGGAACAGCCAGTTCTTCAAAAATCACTTTAAAATCCCTTTTTTCTCACTAGTGTGAGAATGAATATATTTGCAATATTTTTGCATGTTTTAGAAGATTAGGGAGGAAGTGATTTAGCAATATGATGATTAAATTTTTTGTTCTGCTCTTGTGTGCTTTTTCAGATTAGCTAATTCGGAGAGTTCATTCAGTGGTGGAGCTTCACAGCCTGTGAATAACCCAGATTTGGTGGAGGACTTGTCACAGGCTCAGCAGCTGCAAAATGAGTCCTCCAATGCTGCTGAAACCACTGAGCAGAAGCCTGAGGAGGAGGTGAGATGAAATAATAGTGACTTCTCAAGGAAGCAAAGATGTGGAGTTTTGTCATTCTGGTTTGTCTTACCTACTCAGAATTTTTTTTACAGGATCACATATTTTCACTGTGTGCCATTTTCATCCTCTGATTCCCTGGTTTTCTCCTGTGTTGCCCAGCTGCACACAGGTAGCCAAGGAGAGCTGGCAGTTAGAATGTGCTGAGAACAGCACTGATTTTTGGTGACTAAATTGAGAAGGAGCTGAAGTTTGACAAGAAAGTGGTTTGGGGTTTTTTTTCTTTTGATAGATGCCTTTGATATTCCTCCTTGTACATTGTTTTCAGCTGTGAGGTCCTTTTTTAATTATGTAATAAAATTCCAGGAGGGAAACTAAAACTAACATGATGGCAGGAACATGTTGGTCTGGGGAAAGATTAGAAGTACTGAAAATAGTTGTGTGTACATAGCATTAGAAAATAGTGTTGTCCAGAGATTGCTGTAGAAATAGTATGAAGCCAAGAGGATGAATGATAATGTTACTATTCCTGTGAGCTCACAGTGTGCCCCAGGCAAATCTTACAATATTCCCTCCTTTGGAGTTTGTTGGTTGGAGGTGATTAGTGGGAAAGAGAGCCTACAGACCAGATGAGAATAGAAAAGCCTGTATACTGTCCTCACCCCCACATTTTGGGCACATTATACATGAAGGAGAACGATTTGGAAGGGGCAAAATAACTAGTTATCAACTGCTAACTAATTACCCAAAATCTCTCCAAAAGTGATACTGAAGTAAATGACTGGGAGGATGAGAATAATTAAAAACCAAAGTAAATTTAAATCAAACAAGCAAACAAGTAATAAAAATATTTGCGGTTGTATTAGCTAAGATGATCATGTCACGGATTATCAATTCTTCTGATTTTACAATCAAGTTAATGCCAATGATATTTTGTTGTCCCTGTGGATCAGGGGATACTGTAAAGAACTTTTCATAATGTTTTTCTTTGGGTTTGCTTAGGGAAAAGTCCTGATTCCTCTAAAGTAAGGTTTAAAGCCTACATCCATGGAGAGGATGTGTTGCAGCAACATGTTCCTGATGAAGTTGTTTGAGACACGGATGTTTATTCCTTCCAGAGGTGGTTATTTTCATCCAGTCTGAATTGTCTTCTGTTTTCATTTTGCAGCAGCAAAGGACCAAACGAGGAGGCTGGGCCAAAGGGAGGAAGAGGAAGAAACCCCTCAGGGACAGCAATGCCCCCAAATCCCCCCTCACAGGGTACGTGCGGTTCATGAACGAGCGTCGGGAGCAGCTTCGAGCCAAGAGGCCTGAAGTGCCTTTCCCAGAGATCACCAGGATGCTGGGCAATGAGTGGAGTAAACTGCCTCCTGAGGAGAAACGGGTACCATTCAACTCCCTTTTCCTTCTTGGATTGTGATTACTCTTAAATGGGAATATTGTTGTTTAGTGAGGAAGTTAACATAGGCTTTTGACTGAAGTTGTGTTTGGGAGGATGTTTCAAAATAAGGGGCACAGGTCTTTCCAGAGTTCAAATGGTGAACCTTGGTAGGGCCATAGCATCTCATCCAGGTGTGACTTGAGAACTGTATCCTTTAGGTAGTGCCAGAATACAGTCAGGATGGGGGGGATTGCTCTAACGAGACATCCCACAGTTTATGGGATCCATCTGGAGTAACTGCTGTGCTCAACTCAGATACAGCTGAGACCTGTAAGGTCAAAGCCTTGGCATGTGGTGTTTTCTCATTGGGACTACTGTGGCCTTCTGCACTGTCTGATAAGTGAATGAAGACCAAGGCCATCTGGACTGGACCTTGTTAATGGGTTAATTGCTAATGGATGTCTTACTATCCTCACCTGATTGCCAGTTGGATATTACAGCAAAGCAGTTCTTAAATCACAATGCAGCTTGATGCTCTCATATGAATTGATCAGGATATTTGAACTCTCAAAAGTACTTCAAGGGTAAGGTAATACTTCAGAGTTTTTATGAATGAAAAATGAGATGCTTCAAAAACCGAAATTTTCTTTTGTTGCTTTTTACTAAGCTTGTAGAGTACAAGGTATGCAGAGATGATATAAAATGGTGCATAGGGATAGTGATTTAACCATAGTGGAAAATGTGTGGCAAGGCAAAGCAGTTGATTTGGTAACAGACAGTGAGAATGATGTTCCTTGGAGGAAAATCAGGATTGCCCTAAAGTAAGGTTTGAAACTTAGATCCGTGGAGAGGATGTGTTGCAGCAACATACTCCTGATGGAAATGTCTGCTGGGAGAGAAGGGAAAAAGACATTCTGCCCCTCAGTCCCTTGCCTTTAACATATTCTTATTGTGCCTGAGGCAGATTTTTAACCCAGGAAAAAGGAAATTGAGTTCAGATCTCTATTCTGTGTACTGCTTTTTAAATCCCCAGGGAATCTGTCCTTGAGTAAAGCTGTAAGTCTCTAACTTAGAGCAGGTCAGGGGAAGACTGCTGAGCCCTTTCAGCAACACATTGCTGGAGATGGAAAAAAAGAATATCTCATGGAAGAATACCATGTCCAAAAGCAATGCCAGCCCAGCATCACCAAATTTGCACTCCAATCCAGAATGTTAACACTGTCCTCAGCAGGGTCAAAACAGTGTTGCAAATGCATGGAATTTATAACTTATATGTACTGTTGTGATGACTTAATGAAAGTAAGTCATACCAGGCTGACTAAGGTTCAGTCTGATTTAATACTTACATCCATTGAATTTTAAACTCCTTAGGAGGAAGAAATGGGAAGGCAACTTTTTTCTTGAAAGAATACCATTAGTAAGCATTGTGACCATTCATTAAATGTTTCTCAGTTCATTAGTTCCCTTAAAGAAGTCTCCAGGGAAGCTCATCCTGTCATGCAGATGTGTGAAATACCTTCAGCCCAATAAGAAAGATTTCCATCAACCCAAATGAGGACAGGTTATATCACTTAAAGCCAGGCTCTTACCTTTTTGCTACTCTTGGCAATAGCCATCATGTTTTGTTCACCTCTCAGATGTGCCAAGTGTGTGGTGATGCTTTTTGTCTGTGAGGCATGAAAACAAGAGTGTATTTGGAACCCCACTGTTACAGGTCTGAACCATAAAGCATCATCTGATAAGGTGTTCTTGTTTGGCAGCACTTAATCCTGGCCACAGAAAAGGAATTCTGAAATATTTGGTCTATAATGTATAGGTAGCATTCAGTTAAATAGAGGAACTTAGTGGCAAATTACTCCTAGCTCTAACAAAAATGGGGTTAACAGAATAGTTAGTTGGCTTAAAAAAAAAAGAGAAAGTAGGACACCAGAATACAGTCATTTTATCCAGAAAATTTATGTCTTTGCATCTCAGATACGTTCTCATTGTCTCTTTGCTCCTTTCCTGTTTGCAGAGGTGACATGGATCAGAACTTCATCTGACAAGTTGTTTTTCTTTCCTTCATCCCAAAGGGGAGGAAACTCCCTGAAACTCTTGGCCTTTTCTGTTTCAGCGCTACCTCGACGAAGCAGACAGGGACAAGGAGCGTTACATGCGGGAGCTGGAGCAGTACCAGAAGACTGAAGCCTACAAAGTCTTCAGCAGGAAAGCCCAGGACAGACAAAAAGGCAAATCCCACAGACAAGGTATTGAATGGGACAGAAACATGTGCCGAGCTAGAGCAGAAGGTTCCCAGCTAGTCCTGTACCCTGACACTCATTTGAAACTTTTGCTTTAAAGGCTTAATAAAAGTGAATGTGTTCTTTCCATGACATTTACATCAGCTGTGTGTAAAGTGATTAGATTGATGTAAATTTAGCTGTGTCTAGATTGTGTTGGAGGATGTGCACCAAAAGCATCAAAGTTAGACACAGCTTCTGTTGGCTTTCCAGGAAAGCTGCACAAGCTGCCTTGTCTAGAACTGTTGTGTGATTAAGGTTGTGTAACTGCTTTAATTCTTTGGTTCTTGTTTTCTCAAATCTTGTGTATTTTGGGAGACTGGTTGGTTGTTTTCTTTTTCAGATGGAGCAAGACAGCCAGCTCATGATCATGAGGTAAACTCCTTCATTCTACACTTAACATCAGTGGGTAGATTTTCAGGTGACAAAAACTTCTAGTGAAGTCAAACCCCAGTTTATGCCAGTTGAAACCCTAATCAGAAGAGTGTGAATTTTTCCTCTTTCTATGCAGGTTTTGATCAAAAGTTTAGAAACAACTGAGTACTCTTATACTCATTAGTATGATGAAAACTAAATCTCCTAAGTCTTGGGCAGGTGTGAATGATCTAAGGTGAAGGGAAACATAGGGTACACATAAAACATAGGTCTGTTTTGTTAAGGGTGTTTTTGTAATGTTAAGTCAGTCACTGGGTGCAAGTCAGTATAATTGAGCCTTTACCTGGTGTTTTAGAGGTTCAACTTGCAGAATTTTTATTTAAAAATTTTTCAAAGCACAGAATTTTTATTATTTGGTAAGTAAATATCGAGATAAAACTTACAGATAGCTTGAGACCCTGATAAATCTGCCAAGTTAGCACCTTGAGGTGGCTATTTTGAGGTACTGATTTTCTGCAGCAACACAAATGCTTGTGTCTTCCTTGAGAGGAAAATGAGTAAAGCAACCAATAACTGGAAAACATTTGGCTTAAAACCTCCTCCTGCCCTCCCCCTCCTTCTGCATATGTAAATATTGGAAAAGAGTGATAATCTCTGGAGATAAAATGCCCTTGCTTAAGCTGATGACACATGTGACAAATTTTGTGCATCCTGGTTGACTATGGTCTCTCTCCCCTCGGAATGCTGCAGCTTTCTCCAGTTGTATTACCTGGGGCCACAGAGCTGCTTTCATGGTTACCAATAAATTGCAAACTAAGAGCAATGAAAAATCTTGTTTATACACAGCCTCTTCACTGGTAAGCAGTAGGGCCTTCTGAAAGATCTGTTTTTCTTGGTGAGGCTTTTTGCCTTGGGAAAGCAATCCAGTTGGTTTCTAATGTGTTTATTACAATGGTGACAGGGCTGTGCACTGCTGAGAGGCAGCTACTGGTCTTGTCAACCTGAAGGAAAATAAGTTTCACTTTCAGGAAAATGCTTTGGTAGGATGTTTTTGATATGCCTTGTATTAACTTTTAAAGGAAATTGCAGTAAGATTAACTTTTAGAAATACGTGGCCCCAAGTTTTCTAATTCTACAGTCACTGAATCAAAGTTGCTCTTTAATTGTATAAAAACACATTACTGAAGGCTTCAAGTTCTAGGTTGACTGTGACTATTGCATAACCTTTAAATTATACAGGTGGCAAACTACAAATTCAGAGTCTTATCTCTTATCCTTCTCACTTAAGCCATCACTGGTGGTATCTCACATCATAAATGTAGTTAAAATGGAGTCCTCTTCACTCTGTGGGACTTATAAGCTTCCTCAGATACAGTTGAACACCATGACATAGTTGAACTAACAGCATGTTAGACATCCTTCTCTGAAACTGTGCCTTTGACTACTTGGTGTTTTTCACCTTTATATTATAAAATCCCACATGCTTATCACCTAATATGCCTTCACATCCTTTGTGCAGGGAAGTCAAGTATTATAGTCCTGTACAGGAATAAGCAGAAAAAACTCGTATTGCTTTTGAAATATATACTCAAGTTGTTGCTGGAAGTGAGACTAGAGCTTTTTGTTGTCTTGCTGCTTTCTCCTGTCCACATTGACTATTGTTCCTGTGTTTGTGATTAGTAGGTACGAGCTGATTAAATTATGTCTTGAGAGAATATAAGAAAATAAGGTCAAGGAAACCTCTTTCCTCGCCTTGCTCCACTTCAATGTTCATGATTTAGTTTCTGTGAGTCACTGCTGAAGTCATTCTAAACATTGTATATATAGAGATGACCTCTAAAAAGTATTGCAATGGGCAATTCAAATATGAATTATAATATAACTAAAGGATGAGAGAGAACATTTAATCGATATAGACTTGAAAAACATGGATGTGCTGTCTCATGAGCTCATCTGTGGGCATGAAATAGAACATTTTTCTTCCTCCAAATTCTAGTTTCATACATATAACATATGGCAGTATACACTGGAACTGTTGTCATCAGCAGTGACTGAAATCCTTGATAATTGTTCTCCATTGTTCTGGTGTTTTTTATTTCCTCAAGCTGTTCGATTCCAAGTAGGTCTGTCTTCATGCAGACTGTTACACTTCTTAGTGGTAAGATTTCAAAGATTTATGCACATGTCAAGGAGATCAGGTGTTGCCTGGTGGTATCTACAACCTTTGAAGACAGGGAAATGGCTGCTGTAGTAGGAGCACATAAGAAAACCATCTCCTCTGAGAACACTTAATGAAGTAGTATGTTTATTGTATCTGTTCCTTCCATTGTCTGTAGCCTGACCATACCAGGAAGGGTGACCTTAAACCCCCCAAATCTCAGCTTTTTCTTTACCATACTTCACCATGTCTCTGAGAACTTCAAGTCTGATTTGTTCCAGAACCTTCCAAGTTCAACCTCAGGTTTAATAACCATTTGTTGACAATCTGGAAGTATATCAGTCTTGTTTAAGGCAAACGATAGAAACAGTTTTGGTTCTCTTTTAGTTTGAGGGATGGCTGAAAGACACATAACCTGAACAGGCTGGAGCTTTTTCAATAGGAGGTAATCAAAACCTTATTATTTTAATCTTCAGTGAACCTCAGAGTGGCTTAGGCACTTGAGAGTTCTCAGGAGGATCTTTTACGTGCTGGGTAGTGTGTTCTGCAGTGGGAGAGTGCTGATGGTTTTCATTATCACGCTTCTGTTCAGTAGAATTTCTTGGTTGCCTTTTGGAAGCTGAACAATTTCATCTAATGGCCTGGTTTTTACCTGAAGAACCTGTATCCTAGGGCTGCCAATAGAATACCCTCTTCTCTTTGTAGTACTCTCTCCTCTACCATCTGTTCTCTACAAGCCAGTGATGATCCAAACCGGTGCCTCTTTGCATCCAGGTAGCAATGGCAAGCATGAATTAGAATGTTTCAGATGGATATTCTGTAAGTGTTCTAACTGCCAACATTTAGTGCATATTAATGTTGAGGTCCTAGATTTTGGGGTGAAATTAATTCCTAGCTATCTAGGGAGCGTTCAGAGAAAATGAATAAGTTCTTCACATTTCTGTACATGACTTCTCATTTCTAAATATGTACTCTTGAGACATTTTCCCTGTAGCAGCAGGTATAAAATCTTCAGTGAAAAGCACGTGTGATCAGGAAGCCAAAGCGAAGCCCTGCTGTGCCTCTGAGAGCTGGGGAGGTTTGTTACCCCTTCCTCTAGTCTTGCCTGTTTCTGGTGTGTCTTCAGTTGATCCATGCCAAGTGAGGTTTGAGTTCTCACTCAATAAATACAGAGCTCCTCAGCTGTAATTCTACCAGACAATAAAAGTCAGCTTATCTTTAAAAGCAATCAATTGACAGTCTGTCTCTTCAGGTAAAGACAGAGTACCTGGTTGGTTGACTGCCAAATGGCATTCAGCTCACTCCCTCTAGCCCCTTTATGTGGCAGACACCAATATGATACTCTGAGCTCAGGGGCCAGAATTCCCTTCTCAGCTGTTAAACATTCAGGTTGCCTGCTGGACACCAAATCATGTGTAACAGTGCAGTTCTGGGCCATGAGTTTGTGGTTCGTTGTCAACCACGGTGTTGGAGAGTTTTGAAAAGCTTTTGTTCTCCACAGGCATTCTTGCATGCTTAACTTTGTTTCTGTGTTAAGGTACAGATTGATTGTGGTTGCTGCAGTTTATCAAACCAAATTTTCTTTGGCTTTACCAATAACAGTGCAGGAGCTAAAGTAAGCATTAATTGCCCTTTGACACGCAGAAGTGGTGACTGAAGTATATTATAGTAGGGTTTTCTTGCCTTGAGTCAAATCGAGTTTTTTAGGGCTTTTCTGACTTAAGTTATAGAGCATTTCCTGATTTAAAAGTGTGTTTTGAGTTTTTTGCATTGGTGGTGAAAGGCCAAGAATCATGAAACTTGCTGTGCATTTTCCTTACTCTGTCTCCTGTTTGTTGACATTTCTGTGCAGACTATTTCAGAATGTGTCGGTTGATGGTGGAAAATATAAATACATTCAGATAGCTTTAAAACTGAATCATTCTTGTGTGTAATGTTGCTAGAGTGAAAGGGTGTATTTTAGTATGTTACATGATATTTCTTGATAATGGTATTTGGCTGTGATTAAACCTGTATCTTTAGCTGAGATATACCCTTTGACTTGTCTTGGTAGAAGCTGGAAGTGTCTTTTATCCATACAGCTTTTTAGCTGCCTCAGTTTTTGGTCTCCCTGCTCTTCTATTTTCATGATCAAAACAGTTAAATGAATTGCTGAAAACAAACCATTGAGCTCTGTTATTATTCTTCCTTTTGCAGAAAGAAGCAGATACAAAGGAGAGATCTGTCTTTGACATTCCAATCTTCACAGAAGAGTTCCTGAATCATAGTAAAGGTAAGTCAGGCTCTTGCAGGATCCTTTCCTTGCTCTTCTAGAGCTCTTGCCAGATGCTGCCTGACTGGAGAGTCCTTGCCCTCTCCCATCCCAGCTCAGGTAATGACTTGGGTACAGTTTCTGCTTTTATCTTACCTCTGTATGAACACAGTGGCTGCAAAGCAGGGGTTTTTTTACTTTGTCTTCGCTAAATAATCTTCTTAGAATGTTTCTGATGTTTAAGCTCCCTGTGCTGTTATTCCCAGCAGTCCAAGCTGGATCTACTGTTCTGCAGAGCAGCCTTGATTAGAAGGGACCTTAAAGATCAGCTAGCTCCAAGAAACACCTAAGATATAGCATGATGATGATTCAGGCTGGTTAGCAGTATTTTATCCCCACCACCACCACCACTATGTGGAAGAATCCACTGATACTTTTTCTGTTACTCTTTTTTTTCATAGCTGTGTGTCCCAAGAGCTTAGTATTTTTTGCCTAGAGATTTTTTTAATGGAACAGAATTCAGATTCAGTTACTTTTCATGATGATCTGTAGAAAAGTATTTTTGTAACTGGTATCTTGTTTGTAGGATTCTTACTACTGCTGCTAAGCTCTGTCATTCTGAATGCATTTGAAATTAGTCTTGCCATCTTCCTCCCTCAGCAATTCCCCTCTTCACTTCCATTCTGATGCTTTGAATGTTTTCTAGTTTGTCTGTCTCTCTAGAAATCAAGTCTACTTCAGTACTACTGTAGGCACTATTGGCACTCTATGATCTGATGCTTTTCATCTCTAAACCAAAGCTGCACTGTTTACAGTCGTTAGTTGAGCACTCTAGAACATTCATCCCAGGTATGTTTGTGATAGTTTTTTGACTCCCTGGGGACGGGTCGATGTTCACAGCCCGGGAAGCTGAGCTGCGGCAGCTGCGGAAATCCAACATGGAGTTTGAGGAGAGGAACGCTGCCCTGCAGAAGCACGTGGAGAGCATGAGAACTGCCGTGGAGAAGCTGGAGGTGGATGTGATCCAGGAGCGCAGCCGCAACACGGTGCTGCAGCAGCACCTCGAGACCCTGCGCCAGGCACTCACCACCAGCTTCGCTGGGGTCCCACTGCCAGGTAAGGCTGTCTGGCCTGTTAAATTTAACTGCTTGTGTGTATACCATGTTGTGAACTCAGAACACGTGGCCTGCTGTGATTGTTCTGTGCTCTTGGCTGTTTCTGAGCTTTTGTTGTAGTAGATAATGAAATATTTAAAATGCGGGCAGGGGGAAGCGTAGTGTCAGTGCTTTATTTCAGCATGACATTTATTTTCTTACTGCTCTTACTCTTCCTAATAAAGTGAGACACGCATTCAGTCCTTGCTCTACTTGACTTGGTTTATGAAAATGTTACTAAATGGAAAAGACAGGACCTGCAAGTTCTTTGATTAAAAGAAAGGCCGTGTCTGTATTGTCAGCTGCCAGGGAATCCACTTAGGTACTATGAATGCCCAGCTGAGAGAGTTTGTTATAATCAACCATGAGACCCAAATCAAAGAGAGCCATGCTTCATTAGTCCTCATATCCTTGGGACTACTCACTTTGTGGAGTTAGGAGGACACTGTTTTACAGAATCTGTCACAAGAGGTGGTGCATGGCAAAATCACCTCCTATAGCAGTTTACCTGTTGACACAAATCACCCTTAGTGTGAACTTTTTGGAATTGCTGTGGTCATGGAAATACCCTGTGGCTCATTTTACTGCCTTAACTAACTACAGGTAGCGGGGAAACACCCACGATGGAAACTATTGACTCCTATATGAACAGACTGCACAGTATTATCCTGGCAAACCCCCAGGAGAACGAGAACCTCATTGCCACCGTCCGGGACGTGGTGAACAGGCTGGAGCGCTAGTGACTGGGTAAGTGTTCCCTCCCAGGCTGCTCCTGCCAGCTCCTCTGTACCTCTGGCACCTGTTCTGACGCTGATTCTTGTGCTGATCACCATACTGTACAATCAAAAAGGTTTCTTCCTCAAAGCCGTGGGAGCAAGTTGTCTTAATGAAAGTCAAATTGGGTCGAAAGTATCCAACGGCATTAAAGGGTTCTGAAATTCCCCTTAGCTCCAAAATCTTTTTGTATTTGTATGAGGTGAGTAAAAGTACTGACAGAGTGGTAACAGAGTGACTAATTTAGAGGGAGATTCCTTTCTTGAGTGAAGTAAACCAGAAAAATTCAGCATTAATTGTAGAATCTGGTGGCTACGGGGAAATTTTATTTGTCTCAAGAGGTTACAGGGGAGCTCAACTGTTATAAACTGAAAATACTCTACAACTACCTGCTCTGTAGCACCTGTACCACAGCTCTTCTGTTTATGAAGGTTTACATGTAAATGAAGCACTGATGTATGGTTTGGGCTATACATAGCATTTGCTGAGACTCTAATTTCATGTGGCTTTTGCATAGATTATTATTGAGCTCACGATTCTGTGTTTTTGTTCCTGTTCAACAGCTTAGGAAAGTGTAATAGAGAACAGAGTAGAAAACCAAATCTACAAAGAAATAAATACCAGTCTTTCTGCATTACTGTGCTGCTTTGCATTTCCCACACCTCCTACTCCCCCACTTCCCCATGGTGCACAGCACTAGGCAGCCACGAGGAGTTTGCCCATTTCTGTTTTAACAAAGTACATACCTGCATTCTTCAGGCACTTATTATGTAGAGATCTACTGCACATTTCTTGAATAGTGTTTAGAAATGCAAATACAGCTGCCTTGTGCCATCTGCAAATATGAAGACAGGGCTTTTCATCCTTTCTGATTCTGACCTTTTGTGATACTGTGTAGAACAGTTAATTACACGTTTCCCATTATAGTGTGGCTTGAGCTGGAAGATCATTGTCCTTCCGGAGGGTAGCCAGATGGAACGGACTGTAGTTCTAAGAGATGACTGAGCTCCCAGCAGAATAAAGAAGTGCCTTTACTGCTGCTATTTGTGAAGGGAACAGCTTGTCGATCCAGGTCTGGGATTTTTCAGCAGCTCATCAACCTCCTCATTTTCGGATACTGTTTTCAATTAGCACTCAAGCTCAGAAGGAGAACTGGGGGAGGGGAGGTTTTACAGAAAGGATAAGAGGGAAAGCAGTTTCTCATCCATCAGTTATTAGAAGGGCGTGCCAGGCCCTGAAATGGGTATTTGTCCTCTAAGCACCTTGCCAGAGAAATAGTATCTCAAGGCTGCTAAAATCTAGACTTCCATTCTCTTGTCAGACGGCTTCATATTTCCTAAATGTTGGACACTTTCTGTGTTCCTAAAAATGCAGGTATAATTTTCTTGGATAAACTGGATTGGGCTGTAATCGTAATTCTTGTTTCTACTTTCAATTTGAAAAATAGTACTCCTTTCACTTTCCCCTTCCCACCAAGACCTTTCCTCTTTTCAGTAGCAAAACAGTGTGAAGTAATTAAAAATGTGATTTACAGTCACCTAGTTTCACTGTATAAAGACATACATGTAACTAAATATAATGGTCTAGTAGTTCATTGGGACTGTTAATCACACTGACTTGCACTTGGCAATGATTATATTCTCTGACAATTTTGGAAGGAAGAAGTTTGGATACAGACCTAGAAAGTGGTAGAGATTCCCTAGAAAACAAGGAAGCTTTGTATAGAAAGGTTCACCTGGTACATGATAAACCATATCAACAAACTGTCATCATCAGTGTGCCTTTGTTAACATGCATATGAAGTATATTAATTCTGAATGTCATCTCTGTCAACCAAATGATCTCTTTGAGGCTGAGACACATTACAAATCAATACCATAGAAAACTGTTATGATACTCCTGAAAACAACTGTATTTCACAGATCTGAGGTGTTTTTTGGTGGCTTAGTGCATTGTATTTAGGGAATATATGACTAAACTGGTGAGTACTTCGTTTTTTCTGTACTGCATGGTAAAAACTTCTTTGTGCAAGGAAGAAGGGGAGAAGAGGAAGGGTTTTGTTATTTAGAATCTGGATGGAAACAGAAACTCAGTTCAGTTTTGTCTCTATAGGCTGCTTTGCTATACTTAAGGTTGTGTTTTCGGATAAAACATCCAGAAAATAACGCCACGGTGCCTGTTCAGTCCTGGCAGATTGTAGCCTTCTAACACTTATTTTCTGTTTTGTCTGCAGGTCTCGTGACCCGGGGAAGCTTTACAAATGTTTTTTTTGGCCAGTGTGGAATAAGAAGCCATGAGGGAAAGACTAGGGTGGGAGGGAGGATGGCAGGTTTGTCCTGGGCCCTTCCCGGGTGGTTTGTCAGGGAGACAAACAGATCAATGCATTAAAAGGTCTTAAGAAGCCACGGACACACCGCCCACTAAACACTTGGAACTGTCCTCTGTGTGAACATTTACGAGCATGCAACTTTTGTGCAATCTACATTTTCGATGAGTTCTGCTGGGTGTGAGGGTGCCTGCCTTCTGTGGACTGGCTGGCTGTGGAGATGAAATCTCAGCTCGTGAAATGAAGTCAGCGTACGTGTTGTAGTAATAACTTCGATGTGTTATATTGCCTGATGTCTTCTAGTGTCTTTTTTGGTTTGTTTTCATGTTTATCCTGTGGGGTTACCTTCCTTCACTTGTTTTCTTCTTTTGGTCTGGTTCACTGATTCTTGCAGTCCTGGATAGCAGCACTTGTGCTCTCTGCTGTAACAGGGGGTCTTCCTTGGTACACTGTCTTGTCCTGTGCTGCCTGCTATGTTTATATAAGCTTTTCCTAAGCAGAATCCTGGGGTTTTTTTGTGTTAGCCTGCAATTTCTACCAAGTGAGTTTGCTCCCTACTAGGGACTGGCTGTGGCTGATGCTTTGTGACTTGATTCTACTATGAGACAGACTTCCTCCCTCCTCCTTCTCTCTGAGCACCTCTCTTGCACATAGCATCCTACTCTTCTGTGAAAGTCTCCTGTTATCTCTTGAAAATGTTTGCAGAGCATTTTACTATCACAAAGGTCAGTGGAAATCAAGATAGAAAGTGCAATGTTAGTTCTTCTCAGCAGGGATAAATAGGATTCTCTGTTTTAGTCTAAAACCACAAAGCTTGCCCTTCCTCTGATACATGGCTCAGTCTAATTTAATGTTACTGCCTTGTTCTTGAGAAAATGATCTCATGGGGAGAACAGTTCTCTGTAAAAAGAGAAATGAGCAGGTGGATTGCATTTTTTTTTTTTATTTCTCTGCCCTCCTGAAATCAGTGCTGGGAAGCCAGGTGCCTGGAAGCAGCACATATATTTTTGCATGAATTATTAGAGCAGAGAAAGCTATTAGCAGCTAGGTCCACATAGCAACCCACAGAATTCTGCATTCCAGCCTGTATGTGCTCTCACCTTTTGTACAGTTCAGTACAGCCCGTGGAGCCTGCAGCATTCAGCATTTCATGTTCCAGTGTGACCTAAACGGCCTTTGAGTTGCATCAAGTAAGAGCTCTGCATGCCTGAGTCTGGAACCTTGCTGAGCTACACCACACCTCCTGTGAAAGTTGAAGGCACCCACTGTCTGCACTGACTTATGCAAAACATTTGCTGCCCTTTGGTTCCTGTCAAACTGTTGGTTTGGCTCAGCACTTGTTGGACATCTCTGGGCTTTATGGTAGTGGTTGAAATGCTCTTTCTTCCACGTGACAATCTCTTTGCTTCTGCATAAGACGTCTTTTAAAATTCCCTTTGTAAATTAGAGGTTGCTTTTGTTGCTGGAGTGTGTTGCAGTCAGCTTTAATGTATCTGTGACACAAATATTGTGAAGATTAAAAAGCAGTTTCTTCTCTTCCTGTGCTGTACACATGGACTTCATGCTGGCCTGAAGCCATCTCCAGGTCAACATATTGTATACCCTGGTCTCTGCTGACTCCTGGGCTTATTGCTGTAGCCAAGCAGCAGGGATTTTCCAGGTGAATTCAAGTCTTCCTTCAGGGAGGAAACTCCTTTCTCTGTCTTCTGTTTGCTTTCAAGACTTCACAAAAAGGAGCCTCAGTTTGTTGCATTGACCTCTGCTTTCTGTAACATAGATGAGACCAGCTGATGTTGACATGAGTGGGTTCTCTAATGAATGTTGTAAATCCTACAGGTTGTTAATGTCTCCAGAAGAAGCACCAATACCTTAATCTCCTATGTGTATCTTGTTTTTTTTAGAACTGGTGATGTTTGACTGTTGTAGAAAGTGGCCAAAGTGCACTGCATAGCCAAAAGCTGATTTACAAAACCCTGAAGTCTGTGGCTTCCTCTCTAATTCCTGGAGTCGTATCCCATAAAGACTCCAGAAATTCCACGTGAGGTGACGGAAGGATGCAATTCCAGGCTGTAACACATCCATGCTGTCAATAAGGGGTGGTGGCTGCAGAAGCCCAGGGCAGCTCTTGGCTCGTGGCACATTGCTCAGCCATCACTCTGCTGAGCAGCATGCAAGTGTTACGGGATAGAAAATTTAAGGTGATATTAGCTGGGGCTGACAAACCTCTTGCTTTTTCCCACAAGGAAGGGAGGGAGTTGGATTATCCATCCTGAGGCATCTGGGGGAAAACTAAGTTCTTGTTCACTGGTGATGTGACAGATGATGTTTTGTCTCATCGGGAAGCTTCTTATTTACATTGATTAACCCTATAAAATGGATTTTCTTTCCAGTGTTTTCAGAGTGTCACTTCAGTTTACATTTTTCAGTGTTGACTGATTAAAAAAAGGAAGTAAAAAATGAAGTGTGTGTCAAGGAGAAGAGTGGAATAAAATGCTTTTGTCACTTAAAGAAATGTTAAGAGAAATATATGAAAACAGAATCCATTTGCTGGATTAATGTGTTCGGAATTGTTGAGATGCCAAGTTTTCTGTACAATGTTTTTGTAATTAAATTTTGGAGCTCCTTTGTTTTTAAGAAGTTGATGTTGTTGTTTGACACTTGCTTCATTAAAATTGTTCAACGTTGAATCCATTCTGATTCACTTTTAACTGCATTTTCCAAAAGAACTATTACTAGCATCGATCTCTTGTCAGAGATTTTGGCAACTGCATGTTAACCTTTGAAAGGAAATGATGTACCCCCTCCCCCTCTCCATCTGAAGTGTCTCCCTCTGAAAAAACCAAAGGAATTTAGGTTATTATTTATAGTCATGAAAGCCTCAGATCTTTGGTTTTAGCTAATGGTTGTCAGGGTCCTTCCCCAACTTGTGTGACTTCAAATTCATCATATCTCTTGCTGAGCCCTCTTTTGACATCCTTGTCTTCCTTTGTCCTCCCCAATTTCCCACCACCATATTGATTTTGTTTTTCTGTAAGAACCTTCTGTATCATACCTCTTCCTCTCTACTTGGTTTTCTTTTCCCCTACTGAATTTTTATCATCTCTTCCCTGCTGCTCATTGAGAATGAAGCAAAACTGGAGCCTCATGACATTTGCACTTGATGTAGGCCCTCTGTAGGGGAGTTTAGAGGACTTCTGCCTGCACTGGTGGTCCTTCTGAGGTCACAGTGCTGTAAACAGCTGTGTCTTTGTTACTTTTGTGTTCACATCTTGTTATTTTGATTGCCAAATTAATGCCTGGTCTGTTTATAGCAACAGGCTTAGTACTGTCTGGTACCTGGGACAGACTATACCCTTAGATTTACAATGCCTTGGAGGTTTTTTTAAAACACTAATTATGTAATGATAAAGATACTAAAAGCAGAAGGAAATTAGGGAAAGCTTATATTGGAGAATAGCTGCTGTGTGACACTGGCTGGTCCAGAGTTGGAGAAAGTAACAGCAAAACAGGTGCATACCCAGAGGAAAAAATAAGAGCAAAGCAGCAATGAGCTCATAATAAGAGAAAGACGTAATTCCTTTCTAACCTGTGGTCCTGTGTGTGGCACCAGGAGCAGATGGTGGTAACTCATGCTCAATTTGAGGCAATGTGGTGTAATATTTCCGCTGTTTGTTCCTGTTTGTTCCCCCCTGTTTACTCTGCAGCTGGTCAATTGGCCCGATGATTAATAATCGTGCCAGGGAAGTTAGGGGGATCTGAGGCCTTTGGGCTCTTAAGAGGAAGAGATCACTTCCTCTTTTCTCAGCCAGGTTCCTGTTGATAATGTATTTGGAAGCTGAAATTAGGTCTTTTTAATCTTCTGCTTCAGTTCATTTGTATCCTTCAGTCAGGAGTACATCGAGGCCTATCCTCTACTCCTACCATAGAATCTTTCTGCTTGTGAACCACGAATAGTTTTGCTGCTTCTTTCTTCCTCATTGCTAGTAGTATTGAGGTTTTTAAAGCTTTTTTAACTTTAACTTTTTTAAAATATACTCATGATTTACCATCTTAACTGCAAAATCTCTGGATTTTGTATGTACTGTACAAAATGAATACGTGTGTGTATTCATTTTGGTGTGTGGTGAAGTAGCCACATCCATTATGTGTAATACAAGGAATAGCATTTATACAAACTGATTTATGGGTTATATTAATAAACCTGTAATTCTTGTGATGCGGGGGTTTGGCTTTTTTTAACAACTAACTGTAGACACTGATGGTTTGTGTGGCTGAAGATATAAAAATGCAAGTTATTCTAAGATACAAGGTGATTCTAAGGGAATCTGCTGTTTATTTTCCTGTTGATGAAACTGTTCCTCTCCTAAGGTTGCTAAATATTCTGTTTACAGGTTTGTTTAACTTTGGTCACTTATCCTCTGGAAGGTGAAAGGCATTCTTACTTTTCCCTGGAAGTATGTGCATTGAAATCCATCTAATTGTTTTTATAAATTTGGATTCTAAATACTTAGGTATGAAGAGTTTTGCCTGTCCAAATTTTTGGCTGATAGATATCCATCTGGTTTCCTTGAATTGAGTAGAAAAATGTTACATCAACCAAATACATGGATGGGTGGGAACAGAGAGAGTTCTAGTTTTAATTCTGGAATAATAGTCCCATGGGATTTCTCTTTCTGTCTTATATTGGCAGTTTTAGTTTTATTAAATCTGTTCTAGTGTTAATCAAGAGAGAATTCCCTCATCTAATTTATTTGAAAAACTGCTTAAGCCCAGGATACTTGCAGAGAAATCCCTTGCTGCAATATGAGGCCTTATAAATACAGTTTCAACCGCTCACCCTTCAAAATGGATGTTAACAACTGTATCAGTATTATAATTCCTCTCAGAGGAAGTTTCTTTTCCTCAGTGACACTTCAAATTTCTGCCCAAGTTGCTTTTGTTTCTTGAATATTGGAGGAGGAGAAGTCAACTGCTTGGGCTGGGGGGCAGAAATGCAGGAAGTTTATCAGGAGCACAGGATGGCTGAGTCCAGGAGAGTGAAAGCCTCTGGAAAATAAATCTTAACACCTTCCCTGGAAAGGACTGAGGTGCTTTCAGCATGAATGGTGTATATGCCTTGAAACAGCAGTACACAGGCTGTGTTCCTTGTGTTTAAATAGGGATTATGGAGGGGATTCATGTGGTCCTCCCAGGGATTGTTCTCTTAAAACACTTTTACCCTTCTCTTAAAGCACTTCTACTGCTCCTGTAAAAGAAATATTGCTGTGTACTGGCACGTGGCTTTCAAACACAAGCTATGGACTTGATGTGCAGGTGGAAGGGCTTAAGTTTTCTTTTGCTTACTGTCATTAATAATGAGTAGTTCTGGCATATGTAAATGCACAGATTCTGTTTACAACCAATTTTTTTCCTGAAAGAGGTGGTTAAGAATTACGTTCTACCTTCACCCCATTAAAAATCTGTTAAGGGACTTTGTAGGGTAAAGGCAGAAGGAATAAGAGGATACAGAAATAGAGTTTGCCTTTATTCTTGAGGTTCATATTCATCTAATGCCAGTGCAGAAATGATTGAGTTTTCAGCTTCAGTAAGTTTGAATTCAGGCCTGCAAATTCCATACATTCTTGAAGTGCTTTCGAGGAGGAAAAATAGCAAATGTGAAAATGGAATTCCAGCTGCACCCTAGTTTCAGGACTTCACAGTTACATGGTAAATGTGCATTTCCAGATGTCTGAAATCTCTGTCCATGTAAGGAAAAGAACCCATTTTCTGCTGGGGAGAGCAGTGCCCTCTGATGATCCATCTTGGTATCTCCATGGTATCTCAGAGTGAGAGTGAGAAAGCCTGGCAGTGTGGGCCAGAGCTTCTGCATGTGGAAGCTTAAGTCAGCTCCCTGGTTTTGTTCTAGGCAGATGGCAGTTTCTTGGGGTTTTGGTGTTTGGGGTTTTCTTAATAACTTCCTAGCTTTGTTTCATGTGGATATATTGCTCTTTTCCTACCACACTCTGGGAACTGGTCAGGGTGGAAGTGGTACAGCAAGTATTCCTGTGTTACAGCGTCTAAAACATGGACTGAGCTTGCTTGTGTTTGAAGTTGTTGTTCTGAGAGCCAGGAAGGGCTGTGATGAGGTTTTTGGTTGGCTAAGGCTGACTCTGTGTTGGCTGAAATGTACAATTGGCACAGCTGACTTCTCCTGCTTCCGAACCAGCAGGAGCTGTGGATACAGAAATCCATGTCATGGAAGCTTTGCAACTGTTGGTATTTACATAGTACCCTGTCTGCAGAGCTGGTTTTTGAGTTGGGAGCCTGCAGCAGCTTCACACCTCACCAGCACTGCCAGCTCTCTGGAGCTAGAGCATGTACAGCGTGGTGGGAGCTGCTTCCCTATGGTCTTACTCCAGCCAGGAGCACCCCTGCCCAACTCTGAGCTTCACTAACACATCAAAATAATAGAAAACTACTCAGCTTCTTGTGTGTGTGAACATTTTCTGTGTTTTGTGAACTGGCTGAGCCCCTGTTGAGGTCTGGCAAGCACTTGGGTTTGTGTGAAGTAAGTAGAGGATAGAAGAAGAGAAGCAGGAACTCCTTTCTGGAGGTATCTTGCTTGCATTTTGGTTCACCATTTCATGAAACTGCACACAGACTGTAGAGAATTATCTCCTTTTCAGCACCCAGGGCTGTCAGTAAATACATGACAATCAAAATCTAACTCCTGACTACATGCTGTTGCCCTTATCTGTATGTTTTCCTGTCCTGCCTTTCTTTCCCTCTCTTGCCCTATTGCTTTGTGCTGAGTTGTCTCAACTTAAAACCCAGCTAAAACTGACTGAGTGCCTCTGCCAGCAAAGATTTTTCTTATAGAGAAAGTTTTATTTTTCACAAATGTCACTGGAGGAGTAGTGAATTTGGAAGGGGCCCACAACTACTGCAACTTTAGTGTTTAGAAAAGGCAAAACTATGGAAGTAAGTGTTTTAAATTGGGTTTTTTTCTGTGAAACAGGGGCAACAAATGAACCCAGCAACAGTGCCCATTCTCTCTGGTACCACTTTCCAAACCAGATGCTGACAAAACAAACTGAAGGGATAAAATCAAGACTGCTTAATCTGGGGGAGGGGGTGAGGGGCCAAGATCATGTTACTGATAAAAGAAAATACACAAAATAACAAATTCCTGGCTTTCTCCCTTGGGGTGTGCGACCAACTGCAGAAGGAATGTTTATGGAAGAATACATTGTGCTGTTTAAGCATGCTTCAAAGAACAAATCCTTTCTTACCTTGTAGAAATTCATGTCAGTTTTTTCTTTGCTTTCTTTCAGCCCATAAGTCAGTAGAAGTGATGTATTTTACCCCTGGGCCAGTTTGTACAGGGGTAGCTTAATCTGGGCACGTCCTTACCTTCAATTGGAAGTCTGTTGTATTTAATGGGGTGTTAACTCAGTTTATTCTCTGGGATTTCTGCAGTAATTTTATTGCCTGCTAAAGGAGCAATTTGAAGCCAGATGAAGTGTAGGTATGCTCTGTAACATACCTGCTGAGCTTGGCAATGCTGCCTGGATACACTTCTGGTGTTTATATTCTCATCACAACTCTTGCATCTATTTCCCTGGTAGTCCTGCTTTGAGCTTGAGGGTTATCTCCCTTCCTTGAGGAAATGGATCCATAGGTACTGCATCTGGTCTGTTCCCAAAGCTGTGTCAAATGTTCTTGGCAGTGCAGACAGGCATTAGAATAATGGATTCTGAAGTCAGATTTTACAAATGAGGCTGTTTGGTAAGAGTTCAGTGATGCTGCAGCAGAACCTGAAGGGAATTACAGTCCAAAGCTATTATAATGTCAGAGAAATGGGTTCCTTGAATGCTGAAGCACTAACAGAACAAAGACAGAGGGAAAATCAAAGACAGAGATCAAAGATTAACTTGAAGTGGGCAGGCTGTGCAGTGTGTCAGACTTTCTTATTAAGACTTCTTGGGTGTGGCTGTTCTGTGAGGGAGGATGGTGTAGATCAGCATCGATGCCTTTGGACACAAAGCTCAATTGTTCAGTCCTCTTACATAGGTGGTCTTACAACTTCTTTGTCATAAAAGCACAGATGACAGTTTTGTGAACATTAAAAAACCGTTTGGATGTTACATTACTGGGCAGTATGTGTTCAGTGTGAATGAGACACACAGTGTCACTTGTATGTGGTATTTTGGAGGGCAGACTTCACTCACTTCACCAGAAACTTCTGGAGCACACCTATGGCCTGAACTAATACCAAGTGTACCAGGTTTGTTTGTCTCAGTTCAGTTTGTTGTCATGGGGTTTTGACATTTTTGATCTAGTAAGAAATACTTCACGATTAGATCAACTGTTTTGTGGAGCCAAAGCTTCAGTGGAATTTCAGTGGACTAAATTCATGAAAATTTAATCACTGACTTTGCTGGAGCCAGGATTTCACCTGCAGTCTCCAGCAGTTCTATGTGTGGTTATGGATTATGAGCCCATAAGGAAGCTGAAACTGGATCTACAGCTTTTCCTGGGCTCATCCAATGTCTCTAATCCTGCAGATTCCCTGAGGAATATGCACGGGGGGTTACCCTAAGGAAAATCCAAGAGGAATTCCTGCCATGTGTTGCCTGGCTGACAAAGGGAACATTTCCTCAGCTCAAGCAGCAGTGCTCTCTCACATGTAATGGGGTCACTGTTTCTCTGCCAAGTTCCTCATGTTATTGATACTTTCTAGCTGGGTTCCAATTTGATGATAAAATTTCAGCACTTCAAATCCTAGCAGTGAGAGGGCTTCACATCACCAAAATGTCAGTCCTGTCACTTAAAGAAACACTTCTGTTGTTTCCTGTCACTGCTGCTACTTTTTCTTAATGATGGGAAATTTCAGTTGGATTCTCAAGTTCTTGACTAGTAAATTCCCTGAATCCACTGTTTCACTACCCAGGGCCAATGCAAAGAAGGTGCCCTGAGGGTGAGGTGGGAGGACTGAGCCTGCATCCCAGAGGTTTGTTTTCCAGGCTCTGAGACAGACTTCTGTGTGTGACACGTACTAGTTCTGCTTTGTGGCCTAGTCAACATATTAATGAAAAATACTCAGAGTTCAGTAATGGAGATGATAAAAGAACTGATGTAGACAGAGTTCCTGGGCAGTGGGTTTTGTTTTTCTCTGCTTCACTTCTTCATTGTGCAAATGAGGAGTAAACATCATCCATTTAGACAGAGCTGCCTGAAAAAGGGGCTGTGTTTTAGGCTGTGTGTTCAGGAAATACCACTGTGACCTGAACTGCAATCTATAGGTTTTGCTCTGTTAATTCATTTACCTACAATGATAGTTTTGGATATGGTTAAGAGGATTTGGGATGGGAAATGGTAATTTCTTGTTGGCTTTTTAATTATTATTTAAGGTAGACTTGTGGTATCTTTTTTCTGTTTGAGCTGTGCTGCCTGAAATAGTGCAAATATTGCAGCTAAATCTTATTTTCATTATTCTTTTGCAAGCTCTGACCTTTTAAGAACACAAGCAGAACTGATATCTATACAAGGAGGTTGCAAAGGTCTTGTGTAGCCTTTTGAAAACAATCCTGTTTTGTTTGCATGACATAGTAGTCAGAAAATGTATCAGGAAAGAATAAAGGATAAAAGAAAACGAATGACATGACTGAGTACAGCAGCCAGAAATAACCTCCTGACTGGGCTTGTTCACCTAGACAGAAATTATCAATGTAATGGAAGTGTGATTTTATACCATCTTTAAGCATAAAGGTGTAGCTTGCTTAGATGTACATTTATGTCAAAATTCTCAATTTTGGTGGGGATGCATTAATAAAATGATCCAATATTAAAACCAGTATCCACATAGTCTTACATAATATAACTGTATCAGTCTAAAAGCTGATTTTTTTAGCATACCAATGAGCCCTGTCTGGGTTCGTTGTCTACAGACAAGACTGTGCATAGTAAATAATAACCATTGCAAAAAAATAATTTCTTGGGATCCTAAATTCACTGCTCTCCACAATCTATATCTTCTCTTTACCGGGCTACCTAATTTCTTCTGAATTTCAGTCTTGCTCCTCACCTGGGTCAGGGTGAAATGTGTTTCCACTGTTTGGTGTTTTGTTGGGTTTTTTTTTTAAGATTTAGAACAAATGACAGGCTTAAACCAAGGGGTTTAACTAGGGAGGGAAGGACACTGGGTGCTGCTTCAGCTAAAGAAAGAGTGGCACTGCCAGGAAATGTGTGTTGGGGTTTGGAGTTGGTCATCCTGCTCAGAGGATGGAGCTGGGTGTAAGAGAAAACTAGTCAGTCAAAGTCACTTTTTCTTTCCCACACAAGGGGCAAGTCACAGATGAGAAATCTTGTTTTATTAACTCCATCTGAAGTTTGAAGAAGAGAACAGGAGTAAACAAATCAGATTTAGGCTTCGCTGGTAGATCTAGAGCTGACTTGATTGCTGCCCTATAGGGAAAGTTTCCTGTCAGCTCTGCATCTCCCAAGAGACATTGGGATGAGAAGGTTCAGAGCTAGTGTCAGTCTGGATGGTTCAGTAGTTTAAATGTCTGGTTTGGGGAGGTATGTTCTCAAACAAAGCCTTCTAAATATAAAATAGTCTTGTGAAGTTTTCATCTTATGAATATTCACTTGTTGAATTTACATTTTGTTTTTCATCTCTGAGCTCCTAGAACGTGGCCTTGCACAGAGGACAGCCCTCCCATCTGTCTGAATCAACTCTGACAGAAACTTTCTGCAGCAGCAGTGCCTTGTTTAACATGTCCATGCTCTTCAGCTGCTTTCTTTGAGAACACTTTGAAGATCCAGCCACTGTCACATGCAAGCCCCAACAATCTGAAACTCGAGCAGAATTTTGATCTCCTGTGCACCCTTGAATGTGCTGACTGCAAGCAGTGGAAGTGCAGGTGGAACCAATAATACTGCAATTTTGCCTCGAGAGTAAAGTTGACTGGGCAGTGTTCTCAGTACAAGAGGTTCTTGATGAACTTGGGAGAGAGCAAACCCATCTGTCACATGCTCATAGGGCATTTGGAGTGGCTGCCTGGGAACTGCAGGGATCTGCTGGGGTGGAGGATTATCAGATGTACCTGCCTTCTCTATATATAGACATGCTGTGGTTTGTGACCTCTTCTGGGACCATCAGCTATTGCTGTCACTCCTCTGCTTTCAGATGCATTGCAATCCTGGGAAAAGGAATGAAATGCATAAATAAGGGTGTGCATTCATCACAACCCCCCCTAATACTCTTGGATGCATGATTGCTTCTAGGCAGTGGGGTTTGTTATTCTGTTCTCATTTCCTTTCTTTTCTCAACTACGTATCAAGTTATTTCCTAACCCAGCTTCATATGGTGGCTAATGGAACAAAATTGATGCAATTGCTCCAAAGGAAAAAAAAAAAGGCTTTTAGTCACTAGGTTCTAATTAAAGCAACCCTTTTTTATTTTTCAGAGGAGAAAAAAAATGTCCTTCCCAGAGCCCACTTTCTTTGTATCAGATGAATATATATGCAATAATTTGCCAGCCTGATGGAGACAGAAGTCGAAATATGCTTGGAGCAGTTATATTCAACCACATGTAAGTGCTGGCACTACCTGAAGCTTATTTCTCCCACAAGGTGATATTTCTACCATGTAATCTTGCTGCTTCCTGCTGTAGGCAGTATTAAGGGAGAATGTGTCAGAAAATTTGTCAAAATGCCTTTCTGTCAGAAGATTCTGTTTTAGTTATGCCCATGGGGGGAAAAAAAAAATGCATAATTTACTTGAAAATTCATAGTTCTCAGGTTTGACCAGCATGAGTTCTAGGGGCAGGTCCATATGCCCAACTGCAGAAGCTTCTGTATTTACAAATTGTACCCACAGGTTCTCCAGGGAGACAGTTTCTTTGATCTTGCCTCTTCTGTGTGCTTGGTTGCTTAAGCAGATGGACATGAGGAGCTTTTCCTAGTATATCTCTGCCTTCAGGAAGAAAACAAAACTCCACACCTATAACCATCATGATTAACCAGTTAAATTTCACATGTGTGGTAGGTTCTCTGTGACCAAAGCTTAGTGGGGCTGTGGAGGCAGTGGGAAGAGTGTATTTAAGGAACTGTGCTGCACTGATGTGGTATGGACTGCTCCTTGTACCAGCTGGATCTAATCTGGTGGGAGGGGAATTACCTTATCTCTAAACCTCATCTCCCTTCCAAATCCACCAGTAGTGTCAGACTGAGAAATCAGTGCTTAGGAGAACAAAGACTCATCACAAATGCAGCTTCCACTCCCAAGTGCCAGCAGCATTTTTTTTTTAATCTTCCTCCTGTATTAGTGAATCCACTTAACAAGGCTTCCCAGGGTAAGTCATTGCCTGACCCACAGCCATCCCCAGGAGGAAAAGGGTGATGGAAGGAATGAATTGCAGCTAATACAGAGTAGCCTCAAGACCTGATGAAAAGACATGGTGGATAAATGTGCAGGAGGCTCAGTACATGAGAATCTCTGATTTTCTTCCCTCTATAACTGTCCCTGTGCTTCAGAACAGCTTTTCATAATTCCCTTCCTTTACTGTCCTCAAGACCAAACAGCCTCTTCCTCCCCACTCAGAGCATTTAGGCTCTCTATTCATACAGAACGATTCCCTTTCACTCCCCACAGAGCCTGAAAATCCTTCCTGTCCAACATTAAAAAAAAAATAAATTTTTCTCTGTCCATCCCATTCCTCCTGGTCCCCTGCACCTGAGCTGGCTGTATCTGAGAGGCTCCCAAGCCTGTAAGTGATGCTGTTTGCCTCTGAGTCAGAGAGGCTTTTAAATCTGAGTGTAAAATGAGCCTCCTCCAGCAGTAAACAGCCCATCATACACCTCCTTTGAAGTTCCCATTTAAATAACCTCCAGGGCTTTACTAATGCGGGAAGCCAGCAAGAGGAAATAATTCCCTCCTTCTCCTGCTCCCCTGTCCAAAGCAGGGAAAATGAATTCCCTGGCAGAGGAGGGACACTGGTTTTCAGGGTACTGCAGAGGAGATGAACAGCTCTCACTTGCAGCTTAGTTAGTGAGTCAGCACGTATTCATTCATGGATGCAATTTATTAACTCATAAACACTACAGATGATGGTGTTATCACTGTGATAAAGTAATTTTAATTTGCTGTATAATTTATAAGGTAGCTCCTGCATCAGAGGGAAGCCTGTACCTGCTCATGTGTCCAGGTCCTGGCTTGGTGCTAGAGAGGGAAGAGACAATCAGGGAAAAAAAAAAGGAGGGGTCTTGAGCAGGACTATGGGAGCTGACCTGGTTGCAGACCATTTTTTGCTGGTTCTCCACCCTTGTGGATTGTTCCTGGTGCTGCTAATTCATGAAGAGGTGGATGTGTGTTTTCAGGCCTCCAGCTCTACATGTGAATTGATGCTTATATTTTTCCTGAAGGCAGACAGACACACAGCAGGAGCACAAGTGAGTTTGTGTGACATCTGACAGCACTGGAAGGGTGTTCAGTAGTGTGCTGGAAAGGAGGGCATCCTGTGCTGGATGGGATATGTGATGTTGGATGTCAGCATGGGCTGATGTCATGTGGCTACCAAATAGGGAAGTAGTAAAGCCTTCTGAGACCTTTATGGATAGTATGTGCTGCAATGATTTAATGGGACAGCTTTCTAGTGAGACAGCAGGGAGGGACTGGGAACTGTGGGACCTGGTGAAGTAACATTCTTACTTGCCTGGATATTACTTGTTTGCCAGGTTGGTTAACCAGCCAATACCTAAATGAGTCCCCTCCTTTGTTAAGCGATTTATTAAACAGTAAAACTTATCCAAATAATTAGACTTCATTAGTGCAGCATATTAACTAGAGACTGCCCTGAAGACATCTTAGTCTGAAGCTGCCTGAGGTTACTTTCTCCTGGGATCCAAGATGAAGTGCTCGCAGATCCCTGCATTTTCAGACTGCTCTTAAACAAGTGGTGGGGCTCATGTTCCCCAAGGAGAAATACATGCTTGCCTGAACATGTTGCTACTTGGTCCTTGGCCTGACTGAAAATGTGGGGAGTTTCAAGGCAATTATACCTGCACTAATCATAATTTGCTCCTTCATCTGGGAGTATCTGCCTCTGTGCCTGTGTTTATGTTAAGTTGCTGAACAATTTGATTAGGTGCTTTGAATAAACTGTGTAATTATGCCATAGATACTCCTGATGCATATGTTATTTTTACTATCTGAGTTATCACTGCCTATTGTTGTAGTGCAATAACACTTAGAGGCTGTTATTAGAGCTGGAGCTCCATTGTGCTGGATGTTGTACAGACATACAGTAACCTGCAGTCTCTGTCCTGGACAGGTTACAGCTTCACTGTACTGGGCAATGGCCCATTAGAGCAGCCTTATTAGGCATTAGTGCCCAAAATAGTTGCATGGTTCTGTAATGGAAATGGCCTCACAGACCTTTTAACCTGTGAAGGCAGCAGTGTTCCTGAATTCAGCTCTGTCCATGTTCTGCCAGCATTATTAGTGCTGAGGCTTGTTAGACAGAATTTTAAGAAATCTCAGTTTCAAGTGTGGTTGGAACTGGTCAATTCTGCTTTCTCAGTGAGTCCTCCTGAGGGTAGAAGAGTAGAGCCAGGCCATCCTCTTTCATATCCTCAGCATGGGGTTCTCTTTTGTCTGTGAGCTGAATTCTTTCCCAGTTGTTTTGTACTTCGCCCGATTCCCTTGACCTTGTGCCAATCAATGATGGGTTGTACAAGCCCCCATCAAAACCACTGCAGAAGCCAGAGGAATGCCAGCTTTACTGTGTACTACATTAAGTCAAATATTTTAAGCCTATTTCAATCTGCTCCTTCAGATTAAAAAGCTGCTAAAAAGCTTCAGCTTTGTCTTGATGCATCTGCTGCTTCATGACCAATGAATGGCATGTCCAGGACTGGAGGCTGTGGGTGGGAGGATGATATTTTGTGATAAATGTATCTGATGGTGTTTTATGTTCAGAAAGTTTTTTTTAAAAGCCTTCCACAGCAAATGATCAATCTGGTAGAGAGATTGCTGAAAGAGCATTTAGGGCTCCTTTGACTCTGAGGAACAAGCAAAGTCTAAAAAGACCACACACCTCTAACCAATGCAAAGTTAGGCTGTATTTTGCTTATGCCTCTTTCTTGCTTTCCCCTCTGTGGTGCTGTTTCTGTTACATTGGCTATAACTGCAGAATATTATTCTGTAGTATGTTATGTATCAGATCTCTTACTAATTCTCTAACCCCTCTTTACAGTTTTGTGGCTGAAAGATTAAATCTGCAAAGCATTTATATGAAAAACCCATAAAATAGCAGATTGTTGGGGTTTTTTTCACTTGCTTTGCATTCAGTTTTCAGTGTCAAGAGTTCAGTGAGCCACATTCTGTGGTGATGGGAATCAATGGTGGTAGAGCTGATTGATTTGAATTTAATGGTATGAGGATTTCCTGAGTAAGCTGGAGGGCTGGAAACATTCTCAGAGACGTAGCTGGTAGAGCCAGTCTATAAAACCTTTGAAATGATGAAAAGGCAAAAATATCAGACTTCTTCCTGTTAGACTACTGTGATCTGTCACAGCACCAGTGGTAGAAGGAGGAGAGGTGCAGAGGCTACAAAAGACAGCTCATATTTCTTCAAATGGCTGGTGGGATTTAGAACTGGTTTTAGCTCACATGAAATTTTGGGACTGAGGCCAAGCGCTGTTTCCGGAATTTGCGTTTGACCCATGGCTGGGATTAAGGGCTTGAATTTGATTTACTTTAAATCTGAGGCTGAACTTGGTTGACATCTACCGGTTGGGATTCTAGGAAATCAAAGGAAGCTTCATTGACTGATGTGAAATTCAGTTTTCAAATACTTTTCAGCCATGTTCCAACAACAAAATGAGAACCCAGACTGGTGATGCTTAGGTCTGACCTCAGCACCCTCATTTCTCCTGCATTTTGGAATGTGAGGTTGGCAGAGAAGAGAAAAAAGATGTCTAGCAAATAGACATTCAATTGGCTTAATATACAGACTATTTTGCTGCAGTGTAGCTGGAGCCTCTTATTAAGAATCTGATAGCACTTCTAAACAAGGAGAGCTGTTCCCTTGGTGGGGGCAATCTCCAATCATATGCCAACATTGCTTTTGACATATTTATGACTCAAATAAAATCTCCCATCTGGTATATTTTAAAATAAAATTGAAAATTTATCACTTTGTTTTAGTTGGTTTGTCGTTCTCCCTGAGAGAAGATAGCCAGGCTGAGATTATTGCATCGGCAGCCTGTCAGCTGAGGTTAGGCTGAGGTGTGATTTAAATTTCAATATTTTCCACATTACAGCTGTCTGGGGTGGGGAAATTACAAGAAGAAAAGCAGAGAGTCTGTTATTTTTATTCATTAGTCTCTCCTGATTTGTTTTGTTTTTCTTTTGGTTAGCTCTACTCACCATATAGAGCACCTGGAGAAAAAAGATACTTCCTGTTTTTCTGGATTTCCACAGCTTTTGCTTGGTCAGAGGCATTTGGGAGGGATGAGGCAGAACCCAAGTGCTGTCTACCCTCTTGCTCTGCCATCAGGCTGGGCTGTGATAGCAGGATGAGATCCTTTTCCATGTGTGGTGCTGTGCAGTTCACAGTGTTTAGAGAGACTGTAACTTCTGGCAGAGCCAATGGAGTGATGTTGAGTCCCATGAAGGACCAAAGGAGAGATGTGGATGGCCTTTTGTGTCACTTAACATGGAGAGATGTATCTAAGCAAGTCTAGATTTCATCACAGTAGAGAGAAATGGACACTTCTGGAAGCAGGAGCAAACATGCTGTTTCTAAGCCTTTATGGTGAGTTTAGCTCAGGCATTCTTAACAAGCTGCAATAGATGAAATGGTCACATACCACGGGATTTTTTGGGTGTCTGGAGTGGGTGTGGAAAGTGAAGCAGCTGAAGCAGAGTCTGGTGTTCAAGCTGCAGGCTGGTCACTGGGATTTCCCATTTAGCCTGTATTGGACAGAAGCTGTGGAATAGGAGTGCTTTCTCTGTATGCAAACCTTTCTGAAGTGGAAGACTGTCTGTAGGCCTCAGGCATGCAGCAGTGTGTTCTTCCTCATGCTTCTGATGAATGCTGGAGTCCTGCCTGGCCGGTCTGGCATTGCCCAGCAATGCATTTGATTAGGTGCATTTGTTTCTCTTCAGGTACTCGATAGTCTGACTGTAAAATTATCAGAGGTCTTATCTGGGCAATATAGGGGAGTAAAATGCCTTTATCCCCCACCTCCAGCAGTTGCTTTGTTGCTCAGATGATGACTCAAGCTGTAGTGGAGCTAGGGACTGCCCTCCACTGCAGGTGTAAAGGCAGTAAGGTGGGAGAGCACCCCATGTAAGGGTTGCAGTACTTTACTCCCCTTAAACTTGAATTCTTGAGTACCCTAGACAGGGGAAAAAAATGGCAGAATTGCCAATGAATCTCCAAATGGCTTATTGGCTGGTGCAGCAGAATGGCAGTCCAGACATAGTAGCTTATATAGTTCTAGGCTGGCTCTGGGGAATTACAGCAGCATTGCAGGTGCTTCTTCTGGGAGAAGATCAGATTCTACATGGGAACTATAGTCACTGAACCTGTGTGGGGCCAGATGTGACCTCAGCCCCACCTCTGTGTGCTGTGCTGTGAACTACAGGGCAAAATGCAGCCCCCCCAGTGCATTAGGCTTGTTATCTCCAGCTTGTACTTAAGACATATGAATTATCTCCTATGGAGCACATACATAACACTTTTATGCACCAGTTGGGTATTTGTGTAGTGTGTTCCTCATTTCTAAAGTGTGCATTTTGGACTCCTTATTACGTGCAATGGGATTTTGTTCTTCTGATATATATTTGTGCAGGTGAGCATATGGTTAAAGATTTGCCTGTGTGCATTTTAGCACAGCATTAGGGTATGGATAAGTCTTTTGGGAATAGTGTGTTTGTTTATGATGGTGTGCTTTCACCAGTGTACATTCTGTACACATGCAGTGCCTATGTGTGTGTGTCATTTCGTTTGATTGTTCTGTTTTCCTGTTTTCTGGGCTGAACAATTATGGGTGTTTTGTTGAGTGCATCAGATACATTATTTCCTTTCACAGCAATTGTACATTTGCTAATGTCAGATTTATTCTAAATGGATACACAGGTGCAATTCTTCATTCAGTAGACCTAAATTTTGTTACATGGAATGAATGGATGTTTTGTTTGCATGCTCAGTGTATGTGTGCTCCCTTGGTACACATGCTCCTGTTGTCTATAGAAAAAGGTGCTTTGCACTGAAAATAATCTGTGCCTGCCTTATGTGCTGTAAATGTGTGTTTGTGAACATGGGGCTTACAACGTGTGTGCAGGGTGTGTAGCAAAAGTGTGGCTTATGTCTAAAAATCCATGTGCTCAGTTTTATATTTGTGCCATGTGAGCACATATTTCCCTGCATTTGCTGGCAGAGTTACACAAGTGTTGAGTCTTCATACTGTTAAAATAACAGAGGAATTGTCCACATATTTTCTAATTTTTTAAAATGTCCTCCTGCTTCCGTGGTTTAAATTTCTAAGTGTCTGTCCAAGTGATATATGTCAAAACATCAGGAAGGATATTTAAGCAGTTATGTCAATGGAATGAAACAAAGTCATGAGTTAATGCTTTTCTGATGCTATATAAAAGGGAAAATGGTGAAGAAGAGCTACAGGTAAAATACAAAATGAAAAAGATCAACCAGAGTTAAGTCAGGAGGTTTGTTCTTAAACTGGAAACATCTACAGCAAAAGAACTCACATGACTGTATTTCTATTTTATGCCATCCTATGATCACACCATCCTGTCCCAGATCTCCCACCCTCGAGGGTCAGTCCCCAGGAAGCAGGAAGGATGATGGAGCCCTCCTAACCTTATTACTTCCTCTTGGCTGTCCTATCAGGTGCTTTGACAGTGAGTCAAGGCATTCATTATCCCACCATTTCTTTTCGTGACATTTGAAAAGACCTGACGCGGTCGGAATGATTGAGGCGCCGGCTGCTTTTCTCTCTAATTATCCAGTTTCCTTGTTGGGACTGAAATTATTGCCCTGCAAGAGGGCAATAATTGTCCCTATTGCCACGCAAGAGCTACACAAACACCAGTCTGCTTGGCTGCCACTGCCACTGGTTCACGTATCCAGACATAAAAATGACTTTCCTTGGCTGCTGGGCTGTACCATGGAATATGTGACCATGGAGTGCTGGAGCTCCAGGCACAGTGGTGACGTGCTGGTAGGTGGTTACAAGGGACTTTTCTCCTTTCTTTCCTGCATGTTGCTGTTTTCGTGGTAACAGGAGTACACTGAAACAAGGGACTGTGGTCCCTGAACTGTAATTAGTCCTCAAACAGACTTTGCTATGGATTGCCCAACTGGAGGCCTTGCCTGTAGCCTGTGGTAGGAATAGGAGGACAAATAAAGGGGAAAATGAAGAATGGGTTGAAGGCAGAGGAAGAGAGTGATGGTTGAGGAGAAGTCTCACTTGGTTACGGAGTGCCTTCTGAGGCACTTGCTTTCCAGGAGGCATTCAAGGAGTGTGTGCAGACATTGCCAAGGGAAGCTAGATCTGGAGCTATGAGGAAACACAAAAACTGGGAACAGTTGAAATTTTCTCAGCAAAAGGCAGGAGTGGTGTGCTAGGGATGGTGTGAGACACCAGGGGAGTTGACAGGGATTCCTGTAGGTATTTGTTGGACAACTGCTATTAAATCCTGAAGAGTCAACAAATAGCTAATCTTGGTGCCCAAGGACTGCTGCTCTGCAGTCTGTTGAATTTTGTCTTCACCTGGGCTGTAAATTCTCCTCCAAAGTGGATGCTGGAGTGTTAGTGGATGTGCAAGGTGAGAGAGGGGTGTAAGAATGGGAAAATTAGGTTGAAGGATCAATGAGGTAAATGATTCTTCAGCCTGTGCTCAGAGAGCTATTTGTAATAAGGAAGGAGGTAAAAAGATCCCTGAGGTGTGTGGGCAAACCCTGTCTCAGCCCATGGGGCTTTCATGGAGCTCAGCTCTCACTCCAGCTGCCTGGCTCTTGCTTCCCCCTTCTCTTGGCAACACATGCTGCCTCTCCCCTGCCCCCTCTCCCTCCAGTTCCTTGTGACAGGCTTACAAATCCTGGGACCCCTGATGCTGGAATGGCATTTTGGCCTAGCTGGAGTTGTTTATAAGCACAGAGCTTTGATGCTGTCTCCAAAGCCTCTGGAGAGCTGAGAAAGGGCTATTTTTCACGTGATGCTTTTGGAGAATGCTATGGGAAAAGGTCAAGGGACAGAGTGGGAATGAGTAGGTCACATACTCATTGGTTTAGGGCACCACGACAACATTGGTTCTTTAAGATCTCAGAGCCTGCTTTGTAAAAATAAGCACCTCTCAGTGAGCTGCCTGGGAAAGAACAGGGGCACGCCTCCTGCCAGCGGATGTTCGCCGCGTTCCTTCTCTTGCCTTGGCAATCGCTGTGTCTCGGCGTCCCTGTGAGCCAGGCAGGTCCCACAAACGGTGTGCAGCATTCTAAAAAGCCTCTTTGCTTACTGCTTTGACCTTTGTAATACAAGGGGATGTTTGTAAGAGCAGGGGCCTTCTGCACCTGACACAGGATGGGGTCTGGGAGCGGTGCTGGAGGATTCCTTAGTCCCTCCCCATGTCAACGCCCCGGTCTGTGGGCAAAAAGAGCTCAATCCTGAACAGCTGTTTGCCCTTTGGTTTTGCATGTTATCTTTCTCATTTAAATTGGGGTGGGGGGAAGCAGTCTAACAAGTCCTTCTTCCTTTCCTCCTCCCAGATTCACACACACCACATCGATCAGCGGGAGTGTGTGGGGGGGAGCGTGCTGAGAAGGAACAGGAAGCAGAGGGGTGAGCTGGCAAGTCATTTACATTGGAAATATAAGCTGAATGTGCATTTCCCTACTGCTGCTATCAATCACTTAGGTTTCCTGTATGCTATGGAATAGAGGAATGGAGTTTGCTTGCTTCCCACTTCCCCCGGGAATGGAAACACTGATTTGTTTCACTGCCTAGAAATGCTGATCACTCAAAACATTTATTGTTTCAGAGACACATGCAGTTCTGAAGCTGAATTTTTCAGCTTCCTCTTATCTGGTCTTCAGAAATGTCTTCAGATGTCCTGCAGACCTGGGGAATTACTCTGCTCTGGTAGAGATGTAAAGGTGCTGTTGCAGTAGTACAGAAAAGCCCACAGGCAGCTGAGCAGGTGCTTTACTGCAGAACCCTGGCAGATACCCTCTGGTCCCCATCAAACCTGATGCTTTGTTCATGTGACCTGGCACCTGATCCAGTGAGATGAGGTTTTGAGAGTCCTAAGTTCCTGCATGTCATTGAAGCCCTTCGGTGACTTTTTTATGAGGTAACAAATCTGTTGAGAGAAAATTACAGTGGGAATTATATGGAACAGACAGATCAGTATGTTTTCACTATTCAGCTCTGTTGGAAGGGTTGGGGACAGTAGTAGAAACAGAACATGGAACTGAGAAAAGAATAGAAAAGAAAAACAGAAGGAAAGAGTAGGACAAACTGGAAAATGAATGAAAAGTCCATATTAAATAGCAGAAATGAAGAAAGTGTAGAAGAATTCAGGTAGCCTTGCAAACCAAGAAGGTACAGTAAAAATGCCCCACTGTGTATTCACTCCCCTTGTGATAATGCAAAGGTCTGGCACACTTCTGCAGTTTTTAGGTGGTATCTGGTCCCTGATTAAGAAACATCTTCCTCTCATTTAACAACCTCTCATTAGCCACATTCTCATCCTGCAGAGGAAGTGCTGACCTAGTTCCTACATGGGGGCAGTCGGGCTGTGGACAGTTTGGGACTCATGGATAACCAAAGGGGTGGGGCACCAAAACTCTCCTGTGACTCCAGCAGCCCTTGTTTGGCTATGACAGGGCTGGTTATGACAGGGTGTCTTGAAAGCTTCTGTGATGGCTGGAACTGGAATGTTGTTGGTATTCAGTTCAGTTGCTGTAATAAAGAGGCTGGTGAGGCACCATGTCCTTGAAGCATGGCTGTGGCCAGGAAACCTCTCCTGGCTGTGGGGGACTGGCACCCTGCTCCCTGGGGATGTGAGCTCAGCAGCCTTTATGAGCTCAACCACTGTGGGTTGGGACAGTAACTCAGAGGGGACCTGTCGGAAAACCCAGGGGCTGGAAGGAAATGCTGCTGATGACTCAATAGGCAAGGCTCTTCCCTCTGTTGATGTTGGAGCTGAGCCACACAGACACGTCCCTCCATAATTACCTACCAGTTACTTACAGTCCATGTTTTGTAACCACTGGCATTCCCCTTTGTTGTCCTTGCACCTGGAGTGGTGAGGCTTCAATCCATACCGTGAAATCTGGTGCCTCACTGGTGCTTGCAGCCTCCAAGAAGCAACGATGTGTTTGCCTCTAACATGAGGCACACTCGTGATGTGTGCACGTCCCAGGCAGCTAGAGGTGTTGTGACCATGCAGACAGGTTGTGGTTCGTTGCTGGGGCTCTGTCTGTTCTGCTTGCCCGGGAATGGTTGTGTGTGGGATTACACGCACGTAAAACCACAGAGAGATGTGTCATCAGCCACTCGGTTTCAGCCTGGGGAGGAGCTGTGAGGTGTTAATGGCCTGGTGCTCGGGGACCTCCGGGATGGTTAGGTGTCCTGGGGCGGTGGCAGGGATGGATTGGGATGACGAAAACATCGGGATAGGGAGAAGATTCCCCGCGGTGGGATTGAGCGGGGGAGACCCCGCGCGGTCACCCGGGGCAGCGGCGGCTCAGCCCCGCGCACAGGGATCTCTTTCCTTTTCCAGTCGTTCCTCTCAGACATGAAGTCATGTAATGACCTCAGCTCTAGACAGTGCCAGCTGTGTTAACTGCAGTGAATAGTTCCACTTTTTTTTCCCGTTTCTTAATGATCCACTTGGAAACGGGGAGGTGTTTTGTAAAGCTGACCCATTTTCGATCTGTATTGATTGCCATGTGATATTGGTGTATCTCGTTGCAACTGCTGCCTTAGGCTCAGAAGTTCATACTTCAAATCTTCTTTTAAATCTCTTTGACCTGCTCTTGTGCTCTGATTCAGCCACACCATCTACCCCTTCTCTGTTGTCCTCCTCAGTGTCTGGGTGTAAATGAATTGGTAAACACTTCTGATTCTTTCCTGTGGGGATGGGGAGACCCTGGCATGGGGGTCTCACAGACTCTGCCTCTGTGGATGCCCCATCCCTGGAAGTGTTCAAGGCAAGGTTCAACAGGGCATGGAGCAACCTCATCTAATGGAAGGTGTCCTTGCTGATGGCAAAGGTTTGGAACTGGATGGTCTTTGAGGTCTCTTCCAACCTAAACTATTCTAGGATTCTGCAGCACCCTCGTCCACCTTGCTAGCAAATGCACAGATAATCTGCTTCTCCTGTTTTGGGAGTCAGACTGGCAGTTTCAACGCAGGGCTCCAAAAAAAGGGATCTGTTTTCTTTTTGTTCCTTTCAGACATGAAGTCATGTAATGACTTCAGCTCTAGACAGTGTCAGCTGTGGTAACTGCAGTGAATAGTTCCCCCTTTTTTTTTTGTTTCTTAATAATCCACTTGGAAATGGGGAGGTTTTTTGTAAAACTGACCCATTTTCAATCTGTATTGATTGCCATGTGATATTGGTGTATCTCATTGCAACTGCTGCCTTAGGCTGAGAAGTTCATACTTCAAATCTTCTTTTAAATCTCTTTGACCTGCTCTTATGCTCTCATCCAACCACACTATCTACCTCTTTTCTGTTGCTCCTCAGTGTCTAATTGAATTGGTAAACACCTTTAATTGATCTGATTCTTTGCTGTGGGGATGGTGACACCCTGGCATGGGGGTCTCACAGACTCTGAAGCTGTGGATGCACCATCCCTGGAAGTGTTCAAGGTCAGGTTGTACAGGGCATGGAGCAACCTTGTCTAGTGGAAGGTGTTCTTACCCATGGCAGAGGTTTGGAACTAGATGGTCTTTGAGGTCTTTTCCAACCCAAACCGTTCTAGGATTCTGCAACACCCTCATCCCCCTTGCTAGCAAATGCACAGATAATCTGCTTCTCCTATTGGAGTTGTTTCTGTGTAATTATTCTCTTTGCTGTGGCTGGCAGTGAGATCAACCCTCCCATGCAGTGGACTCTGCAACAGCACTGCCTTCCTGTCCTGTTTGTGAGAACAGCCTCTCTAGAAGTTTCTCAGGTAACAACCAGCAGCAGGAAAATCATCCCAGCTCTCGTGCTCTTCGTGGGATTTGCTCACTGCCATTTCAGTGGTCAGAGACTGTAGTCTTCCAGGGATCTGTTGTTGCAGCTTGATGAATGACAGCCTGGGAATCAGAAAAGATGGGCTGGACATCTTGAGGGGTGGCTCATTTTGGTTTAGTCACTTTGGGCTGATCACATGGAGATGTGCAAAACAAGGATAATGGTCTGGCTCACCTTTGCAAAGAGCTTAGAGAACTCATCTGACACTGCCTTTTTCTGCCAGCCACCAGCTCCAGCAAAGGTTCAAGACCTCCCTCAGGACTCTGCCAACAGGAATTTTACTGGTCTATTAGGAAGCACAGCAATATATTGCAGGGCTCTTCCTTATTCTTTTTTCTCTCCCAGTGATGCTCAGCAGTTGTACACAAGTGACCACAACATCATCTTGCCGTCATTAGGTTGCTGTGTGTAATCACCACTTAGTGTGTTCCCTGAGTCAGCTCTTCCCTGGCTTCCACAGTAGAGCTGACTGATCAAAGCTAAAACAATCCTGCAAAAAAATCTAGAAAGCTGAGATTTCTTTTCTGCCGAAATTCCCTTTTGCATTGTTTTTATTTTTATCTGTTAGTGCTATAAGTAGTAAATTTTCTGAGGGCATGAGCTGTTACTGCTTGAAGACAAGCTGCTAAATGATGCTGCATACAAAGAAGTGATGGAAAGATGGGCTTAGAGGAGCAATGGGATCCCAAACAACTTCTCTATAGCTGGAAAAAGGATTCCATTAGAGACTAGACCTTTAAGTTAGTGTCTCAATCCCTGTTGGACCTCTTCATGGCAGTTCCAGCTCTCATGTCTGTAGGAGACAACGTGTATAAAGCAAGGGGTGGATGTTTCTTTAAGGCCTCCTTGCACTGCTCCTCTCTTGATATTCCTGCTGACACAGCTTTTCCTCTCTTGCTGAATTTCAGTGCACCTGCTCATATAAACTAGGCTGTGCAAGGTTTTCTCAAGCTGAGTTTGGGTATGGTAACAGAAGCAGCACCCAAGACCATATTCCTAGGCTGAGAGGAGTCATTAGTATGCAAGGTGAAGCCTGGCTTAAGCAGCTCCATAGATGACCCACAGAAACTAATCACAAAGTGAAGATGTGCATTTAAAGGTCAAGTCACCTGATAGGAAACTGCAGCAATATTTTAGAGAGATAGCAGTAGAACAGGAGGCTTTCCTATCAGATCTAGGTATTCACTCTGCCTGTGTATCATTATTATTGTCTTATATACTCAGTACAAGCCTACCTATCTACCTATGCATGCTAAAGGCATTGCACTCAAATTCAATATCACACAAGACAAGCTGACTTGGAATGTGAATTACCTTGTTATGTTCTGCTTGAGCCTCCAGGACAAGCTGCCTGCTCTTCACTGCTTTAACCTGAGTTAGCTAACATGGGTTAGTCAGCCTGCATTAAGAACAGAGATTTTCTTTCTTTCTTTTTTTTTTTTTAAACCCTTTTTTGTGTAACCAGAAGGACTTAGAAATGGATAGGAAGACCTTTCTGGTCAAGTTTCAGGAAGCCAGAGTGTGCCAGGTGGGAACTGGTTAGACAGAGCTGTGGAGGAAGCTGGCAAATGGATGGAAAACCCTGAGAGTTTGGGGGCAGCAATGTCCACTGAGCCTGTGCATACTTCCAGCTTGTTATAGTTGGGACGAAAAACACAGTCTTGTGAAGTGTTTCTGTGACAGCTTGTTTTGCCTGGAGCAGGGAGGCAGTTGGTCAGGAGGACAGGTGCAGCTGAATTTATATCTAACTTCTAGAACAGAGACCCTGTCAGGATCTTCTTCCTCTCAGCTTTCTGTGTGGGAAACCTCCCAAAATGCACCTCCTGGCATGTGGCTGATGATATTCTGTGTTCTTGGCTCTTGCCCGTGGCTCGGGGGCTGTTCCACAGTCCCTAATCTTCCCAGTGAACATATTCAAGTGGGGCTCAAGGGGTTTGGGCAAGGCCAGTGCAATTCAAGTACAAGCTGAAGTGCTCCCCAGGCCTTGTGAATGGCCAAACTAACTGTGGTGAGGTTCCAAGTTATATTGCAGGGAAGGCAGGGTTCCTTGGAGTCTGGGTGGGGGCTAATCAATGTACATTCATCATTAATTTATGCATGTAAGGGGGTTTTGGAGTGGAGTTGTCTTGCTGGTTTTGATAATGCTAACTCTATCCACCCTGCCAGCTGCTGCAATGTGGTGGCAGTTTGTGTTGCTGCATGCAGAATTATGGTGCTTTTGTGGGAATATTATGTTCCCTGAATAGAGCCCCACAGAGCAATTTGCTTCATCCTTACAAACCCATCCAAATAACTGGCAGTGCCTTACAAATACAAAACAATTGAGAAAATAAATGTATTATACTGTACATCTGTGACAAAACAATGCTTTCATGTGCAAAGAGAGAAATGTGTTTGTTTAACTTACGGTCTCCCATTTGGAAATAAATGCATTCATTTAAATCAAAATGGGACGTTCTTCACTATTACAGTATTTTGCATGCCAGATGTAAGAAATATGCTGCTTGAGGAGCTGACAAAAAACTTGGAGTGGTTGATCTTACCAAAAGCATGTATGTGGTGCCTTATCCTAGACCCTGCCTCTCTTCCTGCAGCGTGTCCTCCACACTGGGATGGAGTCTCCTGGCTTTGTGTGTGGAGGATCTGTGTACAAAAGCTTTGGGAATGTGGCACTCTGGTGTACACAGGAGAGCCTGCTTTTCACCTGGGTGGTGCTCAGAAGAGAGTGCAATCAGCTGCCACACATCAGAAGTTTGCTTTGCCATAACCATGAGGCAGATTCCCTGCAGGAGTTGTAGCAGTCCAGAAGGTTTTTGATCCGTTACAGTTTTTGTGTTAAAGAAGCATTAGTTTTCATTTATATGCAGCAATGGAAGTGTTAGATGGGGAAACATCATAAAAAAATGCAGGTTGAATGTTCCAATATTTGTTTAAAAAATGTGCCCCATCTTGTAATTTTCATCTTTTTAAATGGTTGAGTTCTTGTAATGAAAGTCTGCTGCATTTCAGTTTACACATAAGCTTAACATCATCAAGCAAAGTTTGTTCTGGGAGTTAACATTTACATTTTTAAAGCAGCAGCCTAATCCAGAGCAAAACCAGATGAGAATGTACTTTAATACAGCCCATTACCAGCTGTCTACTGGTATGTGTGAGAATTGTCAAAAAAGTGCTGAAATTTGATTTGGGTGGTTTTCCAAGAGTCTGCAGTTTTGTCCAATTAAGTTTGAAGATCACTGCTACCAGTAGCAGGAATTGTAAACTGGAATTCCACTACAGCATGATTATTAGAAGAAAAAAATAGCAAGAAAAAAACCCCCCATACCTCTGAGTTTTTCCAACCTAATTTTTTAATAATAATAATGATGTTCAGACCACCTTCTATGCTCATCATTCTCCCTTGATTGAAATAACTTCTCATATTATAGATGAGAAGGAAATAATTAGGACTTTTAGCCCACTGCCAGTGTTGGCTGACACACACTGCTCTGTAATGGTATTTTTCATGCGTAGCATCAGGTCCAGGCAAGCATTTGATTGTATTTGTGCTTTAGTTGCTGGAGGGCCACAAGTGCTGAGAGTCCCAATTCAGCAAGTCTGGCATTAATAAATACTCTTTAATTCAGCTGGAAAGCATCATGGGGCTGCATCTTCCCCATCTGAAGGGTTATATCCATCTTACTGCTGCATCCAGCCAGCCAGAGGACTTGTACCCAGCAGGAAACATGTCACCTTTCTGAAAGCCAGCACCTGTGTATTGACTGATTGACCAACAGGGCTGTGCAGCAAGGGTAGTTTGGCCTAGCTCTGTTTTTTCTCTGGATTGATTAATCAAATACTTCAAATAATTGCTGTAGTTGTGATTAATGTCAGCTGCATAGCTAATTGCCCAGGAGAATAAAACGACTCTTTCTGTTTAAAAAGAAACAAACCACCACCTGTAAATGAGTTAATTATTTACTCTGTTCACCTCTCTAACCTTGTTATGCTTGTAAATTAATAGAAATATTGATCTTGGAGCTGATTTTTCTGTTACCCATCTTGCATCAGTGTAATTGGGGGGTTCAGTGTAACCAAGGACACACTCTTTCTGCTTTGATTTGATGTGAGCTGTGAGAGCAGGGCTGAGAGGACCAGTGGGGGGTAGCTGACCCCAGGATTTTCAGGGCATCCCTGCATTAGCAGTGACTACTCTGCACAGACAACCGTGGCCCCTGGCAGCAGCGCCTCCTTGGCCACCTCTCTTGGTAGCAGACTCTACCACCCAGTGGCTGCTGCTGTTAAAACAATCTTGTTTCCTTCCATTAGCTCCAAGTCGCGTCGGATTTTCCCGTGTTCTCCGTCTGTGAGTACATTTCCCCCCCACGTGTAAAAACGACATTTTAATTACAGCCCTGGTTGTTCTGACAGGTTTCCCTACCACGACAGCGTGCCACCAGAAGGCTGCAGAGTCACTAATAGAGATGCCTGCTGTGTTTACCTCTGTGGGACAGAGACCCCAGTGCCTCCTGGAGTAGCTGGCTCAGCTAGGGTTTCTCTGCCCCAGCACGTTTCCCCTCTCAGACAGTTCCTGGCAAAATGTGGGACTGGCAAAAGAATGCCAATTTTAGGAATGTTATCAGGAATGTACCACTGACTGAAGGGACAGCAACCTAGAAAGCTCCTCTGCTCTTACATTTGTGTAGATATAAGTAAAAGAAGCTTTAATGCCAACTGCTGTTTGAGGTCACATCAACTCCCTGTGCTTTCATTTCCTTGCAATTTGGTGTCCAGAAAAAGGCTGAGTGTCTCACCTTCTAGAAAGGCTGTTTCAGCCATTGCCAAGGTCGAGTCTTTGTCTGGCTCTAATACACTTGCTCCTGTGTGTGACCATCAGGGATGCTTTGGTGGAGCTGTGTCTGCCTTGCTGGGAGACATTAACATCTCTTCCAGAGCTCTGCTAGACACTGCTGCCCTTTTGTGTTCACTACAACCTGATGCAGAGGAGACAGCCAAAGTGTTCCCTCCATGCTGGGCAGACTTCATGTAGCACGATGGTCTGTCTTATTTTTTCCCAGTCATAGAATCATTTAGCTTGGAAAAGACCCCTACAATCACCAAGTCCATCCATTAGCCCTGTAGTGCCAGGTCTACCACTAAACTGTGTCCCTGAGTGCCAGATCCACGTGGTTTTTAAATCCTTTCAGGGATGGTGACTCCACCACTGCCCTGGGCAGCCTCTGCTAGGGCTTGACAATCCTTTTGGTGAAGAAACTTTCCCTAATATCCAATCTAAACCTTCCCTGATGCAACTTGAGGCGTTTTCCTCTTGTCACTTGTTACCTGGGAGAAGAGACCGACCCACACCTGGCTACAACCTCCTTTCAGGGAGTTGTATCTGTTCTGTCTGATACAGTGATATTGTAATAACCATTCTCTTGCTTTTTCCTGTTTCCTGAAACTGACTTTTTGCAAGGAAAACGTGACATTATGGCCAGAAAACAGTATCTGTGCATCGTGGGACTTGTCTCAACTCCGTTTCTGTTACACAAGCTGATGGTCTTTGCATGGGTTAGACAGGGACTGTCAGAAATAGCCTTTCAGAAATGCAATACCAACCCCCAAATCCTAAACCATCTCTTATGGTCAGGTTTGTGTAACCTCCCTGCCATCAGTGGGAGCTGGGAGAGTATAACAGTGCCCAGTGCTTGGTCCAGGAGGGTTTGGTCTGTCCACATGGCCCTCTGTACACTTGGGTCTGTTCCACTGGCTGCTTTATGCAGACTCCATCATCAGTCCCTGCCCAGACACAAATGGTCTGAGCTGGTGCTGAGACACCCAAATTTATTTTTTTTTTATCTGCAGGAGGCTGAGTTGTGGATGTGGCCTCAGGGCAATAAGGAGTTGGTATGGGCATGGCTGGTGCTACAGAGATCCAACTCAAGAAGCATTTTTGCTCTGTGACTTGGGCTGGTAGCACTCAGTGCCATGACTTTGTTCTGATGTGGTCCATGCCAGGTGCTATCATGGGAACCTGGCTGCAGTTCAGTTGCTTGAAACTTGATATGCTTGCTTGTAGCTTTTGAATGTGGCTGTATTTTCTGGCAGCTGGGGGAAATGGCTTTGAAAAAATAACGGTAGCTTTTAAGTCAAATTGGTGTCAACATTTATTCCAGGCTACTAGAAGCCAATCAGTTTAAGTTCTTCCTTGGCAAATGAAATTCCTGTCTTGCTGGTCTCTCTCAGTAGCCCAGTTCTGCTAACTGCTACTTGTTTTTCATTCTCTTTCTTTCCTTCTGTTTTGTCTGATTGAAGAGGTGTTTGGTTGCTGAGGTGTAGGATCTGGTGTGGTTTTAAAGGAACTTGTGCTTGGGCCTCTCTCATTTTTTATAGGACTGGTCTTGTAGGAGCAGAAGAGGAAAAAAAAGGCAAAAATTGGTGAAGCCTTGTGCACAGTTCAGCTCATAAAAACCACCAGTCCCTGGTCTCAGCAAGGCACTTGATTCCAGCTGTCCTGCTTGGACCAAGACAGGTGGGTAGTGAGGATCCATGGGGGAGCCATTATGGACTATTCCAGATGAACAGAAAAAGGAAAGAAGCAAAGCTGCCTGTGAATAGAGAGAATCAGGAGAGCAAGAGGTAGATGGGCTGCTGAAATAATGCTCTCTTTAACTGTGAATAAGTAACAGCATCACAGGAGGCATTCGGGGCAGCAATTTTGGAGGGTTAAAAGGAAGGTTAAAGATTACATTTAGGATTAGGATTAGGAAAATTGGGACCCCTAAGGCACAGTAAGTGAATGCTGAAGAAAAAGGCATAGGCAAAACCAGCTTTATCTGGAGTAATGACTAGTAATTAGGTATGTGTGACACACTTTATCATCTTTTGTCTTAACAACATCTCTGTATGTGATATCTGTTGCATGTGCTCATATAATGTACATTATCCATATTATTAGCAGATTACAATGCATGTTACAATATATGCAGACTCATTTCTTAAATTTATGGCACTGTTAGAAGTTGCTCTGCCAAGAAAAAGGGTTTCCTCTGGCAGCTCTTTCCATCAGCTCCTGCCCGACAGCAGCTTTCAGCGAGGCTGCGAGTGCAGCCTCTGCCGAGCCCGTGGGTTTGGCTGGAGCTCCTCCCGCCTTCCCTTGGATGCTCAGGGACAGTGCAGGCTGTGTTAGCACGCAATGCAGATGCCGGTGAATGAATAAAGAGGAAAAGGAAGAAAGAGCGAGCCTGCCTCTCTCATCGTTTTCCAAGAGCAGAGGAAGGCATTAGCAGCCTCCAGAGGGAGTTTCACTGCTCAGCTGGTCTCTAGGCACGGGGAGCTGATGCCTCTGGGAATCTCCTAATTTTACTTAGTTTTGTCATGGTCCTTCAGAGGGCATTTGTTTCCTCCGTGGTTTGAAAAGACTGGGTTTACTGTATGCTAATTTTGTATGAGGACATCGAACCTTGCAGAGGAAGCAATGCACCAGAGCAAACTCCCTCCCAGCCCTACCAGGAGCGTGTGTAGCACTGTGCACACCAGCCCTGGGCTCTGTGGTGTGGTGGGGCTCAAGGAACCCCAGGTTTGAGGCTGATCAGCTGCATCTCCAGAGCCACGTGTGTGGTGTGGGGACCAACTCACAGAGTCATTCCTTCCCACTTCTAGAGCAGGATCAGCTCTGCTGTGTAAGGGTTGACTGAGTTCTTTTGTAAATCTCAGCAATAAAAATGTGTCCACAATCACCCAAATAATGTAAGGAAAAGATGAGAGCATAAAATGATTACGCTAGTGAAAGAAAAGAGGAACTAGTGGAGTCTGAAAGAGATGCAGGCAGGTGAGCAGTGGACCTTGTGAAGCAGAACAAAATGCATTATTATTTTTAACAGAAATTCAGAAAAGACTCTGTAGATGCTCTGGGCAGAGGGCAAGTAGAGGAATTGTTAATTCTCTACTGGTGAGAGCATAACCAGCTTTGTTCCACTGCTCAGGCAAATGGACATGGCAGCTGGAAAGGACTATCTGGCAAGGGATGGGAGGAACCTCACCTGGGAATTGCACTTCACACCTGCCAGGCTTTCTTCCCATTTGCATCACAGGAGTCCATTGTGCTGGTGTGAAGCTCTGGGTTCCCTGCAGGGGATATATCTCAGGAATTTCAGTGAGATGCTAATGCCAGGCTCCTTGCTGCCCCTCCAGCTTCCATCTCAAACCTGGCCTCACCACATGCTCTCTCTCTGCCTTACTTTGTCCCTAAGCAACCTTTCTGGCCTAGGCCATCCTCTATCTAGTTTCCTCCCAGCTTACTTGAGCCTGAAAACATGCATGTGAGATTTGCAATAAAAATATTAGGATCTCTGGTAGTCAGGCTAACGATTTCTTCCAAATTACAGGTAGGTAAAGCTATGCTGAGCTTCGTGCTCATGAATGGCAGGGAAGTATCTCTTTGTTGGTTCTGATGCCACCACCAAGGAGCAGAACCCCTGAGACTTTCACAGACTCTGAGGTCCTCTCTGTCCTTCTTTCTTCAACCCAATAGGTTGGGTGCATAAAGCTCATTTTGAAAAATGACAATAATGTGACTAGGATATGTGATGGAGGTGTCATACAGGACGTTCCCATTGTGTTCAGTGCTTCTTAGGAAAAATGGTGCCTATCACCTGTTCCAGAGGCTAGAGAATGTGGCACAGACTTGAAAAATAAAACATAATTTTTAAAAAAAATCAATCTGCATCCATGGGCAGAGTATTCCCAAGAAGAGGATTTGCTGAGAAAGAAAGAGCATTTACTCTGTTCCAGGCAGAAAAGAAATAATTAAACCTCCTCGTGGAGGTTACACACTTTGCTAAAGAGACTGATCTCTCAGGTAAGAACAATCTCAAATCTGAGAACAAATCATTTCAACAGAGGTGGTTTTTGTGATTTTGCTATGGAGGTGAAGCCACTGGAGGTAGTTCTATCTTCTTACTGGCTTAAGGCAGGGGAGAAGAGGAACTGGTGCTGCTGGTGGGGTGAATTCTTCCTGCCTAACCAAAGCATCTTCAAGAAATGGAAGTGTTCAAGAAATGACTGAACGCAGCACTAAGTGCTATGGTCTGCTTGACAAGGAAGCATTCAGTCAAAATTTGGGCTTGATGATCCTGGAGGTCTTTTCTAACCTTAATGACTCTATGATTCTATAATATTCCTGTGGACATAGAGATCAAAAGTAACTCAGCTCTTAGCAGCCTTGCTGGCAGCCCAGCCTCACATGGGTAGGATGTCTCTGGGCTTTTGGCCAGATGTGTTGTAGAGGCCTGAAGCACCAGGTATGAAGTCCTTTGACCCTGATCTCTGAGGTCCTTCTGCAGTCATGAGGGCTGTCCTACCCTGGACACTCTGAGAGCCCTGGGGAGTGTGCTGTGATGTGCTGCAGCAATGCCCTGGGACTAGCACAGGTTGGTTGTGCTGGGAGCTGCTCCAACCCCCTCTTGGATTTGCAGGGAAGAAAGCTTGAACATGGGATCCTCAAGGCAATGAGTTACTCAGATGACCAGTAAAGAGTGAGTTTAAGGAGTCAGAGAAATACCAGCCATCATCTGGAAAGAGAGTGATATTGGCAGGGAAGAGCTGCCCCAGCCTCTGGACACATCTCCAGTTTGAACAGGTCTGGCTGTTTAATGAAGGTCAGTGCCATGGGATGGGGTAAGATGTGTGAGGGTAACTAGCTGGGAGGAGGGACATGTAACATTTACAGCCAGGGCTGGAAAAGAAATCCAGAGATTGGCCATGGCTGTGGGGTTTGAGCCTAGAAATACCAGGAACTTTGATAGAAGGCTGAAGGTAGAGGCATGAAGGAACACAGCTGCACTGAGTCTGCAGCTCTGTGCATTGGATCTGGCATCAAATGCAGGTCTTTGCTATGATCCAGTTCACTTTCAGGAGCTAATATGTGACTGTGAGAATGGGAATACAAATACAGCCTTGAAAGACAAATGCTGCAGTTTTCCCCTGTATCAGGTACTCATTTACATGGAAGGATACATGCCTTTATCCTGTCATTGTGAAGGCCTTAGCCCTGGTGGTGGGCAATTGGAGAGTGGGATTTTGGAGTGTGAATTCCATAAAATATCAAAGCACAGATTCTCCACAGGCAGGTACAGCACCTACCTAAAGCAGCTTCTAAGGCTCATGGTTGGCCAAGTGGGTAATGTAGAGGGATTTAGGTGGTGACAATGATCTGTGATAGTATTTAATAGAAAATGGTGGTGGGGTTATTATTTCTGCGAGATTTAACCATCCTGGGCACACAACTTCACAGAGCATGTGCTTTCCTGGCATGAAGTTGTGCCACATATCTTGGAGATGCCGAGGACTTCTGAACCACTGGGTAACTTCCCTGAGCACAGCTCCAGGCTGGGGTACAGCTGCAGGGTAGAGCTACTCTCACCTGAGGAGAAATAAGTAACAAATAATGTATCTCAGGGTGCACCTGACTGCTTGTGCCAAATCCTCTTTTAGTGAGAGGTACCGGTGCCAGGATGGGCAGGAGAGTCTATTGAGCTACATATTCTCATTCTGGCTCAGACAAATTTTCCCTGTCCATGCCTGGGTAGTCTAAAATACTGGGCATTGAGCCTGACCTTTGCCTGGCATTTCAAGGGACAGTTTGAGCAGTGCCAGGGTCTTCATGAAAGAAGCACTGTGGCCTGGTACAAAACCAGGAGTGTTTGCTTTTCATAGACAGCTCAAGCTGGATCTTGAGGTGACCAGACCAGGCTCACCTCCCTTAAAGTGCACCAACATTAAGTGTTTGCTGCCCAGGGCCTGATTCCTATGCAGGGTCTGTAGGGAAGGGGGAAGTGAGAACAAAAAGAGAATGAGGTTTTAGGATTTGCTTTCTCAATTGCAGTTCATTCTGATCCTTCGTGCATGTGCTTGTGGAATGCAGGAGTGGAGGGGATGCCACTGCTTCATTCAGTGCTCCAGAAGACTAATGGACCTTGACAACTGCAGAACAACATGGAAACTATTAGAAAGGGAGGACTGATTAAAGCCCCAACCATCCCAGCATTCCCTTGGGCTCTTAACCCCATGTTGGAGCTGAGCAGCCTTGCAATGCCTCCTCCCACTCTGCACAATTAACATCTCTTGTCACTAATTGATTCCTGTGGTGCTCACAGGACAATTAGAATTTAAATTGCCTTTTACAGAGGTCGTGAAAACATGATAAAAGACGAATCTATTAGGGAGGATCACTCAGGAGTCTCTCTCCTTTTGTGTGGTGCTGGCTCTTGGTTATCACACAGACATGAGTGAGGGGAGCTGGGAGAGCGGTTCATACCTTGGTTCATTTCTTGATTGTAGTTCATGGCAGAGGCTCAGCTCTTTGTGGCTTGTGAATATTCTTTCGCAGAGGATGGCATTTAAATTTTTTTAGTGCCTCTTTTAGAAGGTTTTTGTGTCTGTATGTGTTATCCCTTTTCTGTCTTTTCTGATAAACTTGAAATGCTGGCTTTGCATTTGAATATTGAATTTACTGCAGGGGGCAACGTGCAGTGTTTGCAATGAGGGGCTACAGATTTGCCTTCACAGGGCAAAGCTGTCCTAGTATCAGCCTGTCTTTGATCCTAGAGGGTGCAGTAATGGATTAGAACCTGACATGACTGCTTGGAAAGCAAAGGCAGTGAGAGAGGGGGGCAGCTGGAGCACCGTTTGCTCAAGGGTGCATGTGAGAATCTGAGTACTTGGTTCAGCAGTGCTGTTACTCCAGCTTTCTGTCAAGTGGTCCCCAGTAAAGAGGTCCTAAAAGAGAATGCATGAATGCAAATGTGTGAAGGTGTTGCTTCTAAACCCATGCTTGCAGCTTTCCCCATCTGCAGCTGATACTTCTAGGAATGGCATGATGACCAGAAACCTCTGGAATTCATGCAGTCACATCTGAGCTGGTGCAACCCCTGGATCCTGGTGCCTGTAGCATTATGACTTGGGAAGCCTGTCTGAGTTTTGCCTCCAAAGCAGGATATGGCAGTTTGGGATGAGCTTGGATGTGGGGGCTGGTATTTTGCTGGCAAACGGGAACATTCAGAGTTGTTCCTTATAGCAACACTCCCCTCTGTCATGCTCAGACCTCAACAGTGGGAAGAGATATAAAGCTTTGTGTGTCAGCGTTAAGGCAATGCCTTGTAACTGCAGCAAATCCTCCTTGGAATGGATCTTGGCAGATTACCTAATTCATCTGCCTTCTCCAAGGCAGGATCAGCTTTGCCCATACCCCTAACCTGTGTTCAGGGAAACCTCTCACACAGGTGCCTTTGCTGCCACGAGGATTGGGATGGGGGACAGATTACCCCTTGTAGGATTTGGCACATCTTGTTCTGATGCACCTGGTCCTGCCTCAGAGCCAGCATTTTGGGCTAGCTGTATTTCAGACCTGGATACAGTGAACAGCAGTCTTAAATCCTGCAGTTTGGTCATTTCTCTTCTGTCACATATGCCCCAAGTGTGGGGTTTGACAGGAAAAGCAAAGTCTGACAGCCACTACTGTGGTCCAGAACCCGCCTCATGTAACTACAGCAATATTTCATGCTGGGAGAGAAAATCTAGCCAGAATGTCCAATTGCCCATCCCATCCTATCCCAGTGGCATTCCCATTAAAAAGAAAGCTGGCTGGCTATTTGAGAAACTCATGTCCTTTCCAAGTCCTGCCTTTGACTTCTTGCTATTCTGGTTATTGAAATTGATTTTGTACTCCAGGCATGGGATTTTCCATTGCCAAGTTTAATGTCGGAGATAATAGAAATTATGTTTCTACTCGCACATAAATCTCAGGGCTGTTTGTGCTCAGATGACTGGACAGTAAGTACAGGTGAAATTGCTCCTGTGATTGTTTCAGTAAAAGTGTATTATTGTTGTAAGGTTTTATAAAGTGTGTTTAGCTGGTTTACACATATTTCTAGCAGTCACTGGGTAGGTTCTTTGTTGAGTTTTTTTTTTTTATTACAATAAATATAAACCTCTAAGCCAGGCATCTAATTTCTCTTCTTGACAGGGTGGTAAATCAGCTGGCTTTGGCAGTAGGCCAGAGACTGAGCAGCAAGCCCACCCAGCAGTTGTGCAGTGCCCCTCTGCTGTGCTTGCCCTGCAGTTTTGGGCTCGGAGAAGCCAACCTGTGCAAAATATCACACAGATCTCTCTGTTTTTGCACACCTCCTCATGTGGGACAAGCATCAGGCTTTGTTCTGGCTGCAGCACAGCCTAGTCTACACTAAGCCTTGCCATCATTAGTCACCACACATAGGACCTGGCTTTGAAAAGCTTGGGAAAGAATAAGCAAAGGTCAATCTCTTGAGCTTTAAGGGCAAAAGTGTCAGAGAAGGTTTCTCCAGCTCCCAAGAGCTAATGGGGATAACGGTGTTAGTGTGAGCCCACAGGGATCAGTTATGGAATTCTGGCCTGAAGGCACTCCAGCCTTTGGGGTCCCCATGTCCTAACCCAGCAGCTTTTTTTGCTCCCAGGAGGAAGAAGGACTTTTTCAGAGCGTATGAGATAATCTCACACTTCACAAAAACAAAGGAGTGGGAGGAAGGACTCCAGAGGGATGGAGTGGCTGGAGGCTACACCCACTTCAGCGACAGGCTCCTCTGGTTAGATGTGAATCTGCTCAGCTCTGCAGTCCTCACCTGGGTGACATTCCCCTGATCAGAAGGCCTTGGTCAGCTGCCCAAGCAGCTCTGTGTATCCCAGCCAGCTGGCTGCCCACCAGCCCCGCTGCCATCTGTTACCCCGCGCCTCTGTCGTGTCTGGGCCCTGGGAGCCAAAGATGCTGCCGTAGTTCCTTCCTGAGGGAAGCCCAGACCCTGCTAATTCAGGTGTTCAGACAATATCCTTCCTGCAGTAAAGTGCCAGCCTCAAACAGCCAGGGCATGCTGTGTGCTGATTAGAGCACTGCAATGTGTGCAAGACATTTCTTAGGTGCTTTCCTACCTGTCCTGACCCCACATTCTTTTATGCTTTGCATGTCTTGTGTTCTTGGCTCAAGGAATATCATTAGCCTGTGCCAGGTTGTGCCCAGCATGGTGAAGCCTCAGCTTGAGCTGGTGTTTTAGGTAAAAACAGTAAAAAATGATGCACTTGGCTTATTTTTGCACTTGTATACATTTGGCAGTGCTGCTTTTGTGTATTATTTGCTTCCCTCCCAGAGATCTTAACTTTGGCTGGGAGCAAAGGGGCTCAATTTATCTACTCCTTGCCTCACAGGGGTTTGGTGAAGCTCAGCTAGCAAAAACTTGTAAATTACTTGGAGATCATTAGAGGAAAAGTGCTGTAGAAGAGCAAAGTATTATTTATTAATGAGCCTCTGTCTTACGGTGCCATAAATATCAAGGTTTTAATTGTGCAGACTTGTAATCTGAGTAACTTCCTGGATATTTTCTTTGTTTCTTTTTTTTTCTTTTCCTTTTTTTCTTTCTGGATTGCCTTGATAAATAAATTCATGGAACAGTCACTGCACAAAGTGACATGGAAATGGTGTTTAAAAGCCAGGTCTGTCAGAGGTAAAAGGCAATGGGATGCCACAGTATGACTATCAGCTTTCCTTTGGCTGCTCTAATCTCTATTGCCTCAGTCTTATCCTCTGCATCTAAACTTGCTTTTCCTCTGTCCTTGTTTAAAATCTCACCTCTGCCCATGAGAGGAGCGTGTGACACAGTATTGCAATGGTGAACAGAGACCTTACATTGAAGGGGCTCTGGATCACTCCATCAGCAGTATGCAGCCATTAATAAGCTCTAGCTGTGCCTGAAAACTTGCACTATACCCACTTTTGGGCAGGGCATGAACAATGGGGCTGAAGGGCAAAGAAGGGAGAAAAATCCTTCCCCTCACCCCGTGAGCTTCAGCTGGCACAGGGAGGTGTGAGCTGGCTGTGCTGGGGGCCTGCCTGGCTCTCCAGACCATGCCAACAGCTGTGGCAGCCAGTCTGAAGTGTTGAGCTGGGTGTAGTTACTCCAGGAGGAGTTTGACCAGTCAAGATGCAGTTAAAAATCTCACGTGAGAGTGCTGAAATCAGGGTTTTCCTCTGCCTCTGAGAGGTGTCTCCAGACAGATGATATTAGGGGCATATCAGCTGCCATCTTGCCCATCCCACCAGGATTGGACTGGGGTGTTTCAGGTACTTATCTCAGAGTCTGTGAAAAGGTGGAAGGCTGGTGTTGCAACAGACTGCTCTACAGAGGCTGATGTCAGATGCTGTGGCTGGTGGGATGATATCAAGTGATCCTCAAAGAATGACAGCAAACACTGTAGTGTGTGGGTTTAAAACTGAACCTTTGTGTAGTATTTCTAATGTACAATGAGGAGATTCCTTCCCTCTCTCTCTCCCTCCCTTTGCTGCAGAAACATGGCAAGGTTCAGCCTGCTCCTGGTTTCCCAAGTGAATGGGCAGCTAGCTGCTTCCTCCTGCATTTCTGAGCTCTGGCATAGGCTTCTCTAATACATTGTTCATAGGCCTCTGAGATTACCCCATTCCATGCAAAATTCACCAGAAGCAGCATCAATCATGTGTGTGTGTGTGTGTGTGTGTTCTCACTCCTTCCCAGTTCTGGCTGATCAATACCAGGTTTAAAATGTTTGCATTGGCTGTCAGTGAAACATAGAACCAGTCTGAAGATGTCCCTTTCTTCTGGAGTACAAGATATGTATAGCACAGTGTTCTGCCCTCCATGTCTCCCACACTGCTCTCTGCTCCTTTCCAAGCTTGCTAGAGGATTCCAATGGCTGCAAGGTAATAATTTCTTATCAAATTCCAGGAGATGAAATCCCACATACATCAGCATCACAAGGAAACCTTCAGGTTGGCAGTGAGTACATCTCCAGACAGTCCTAGGGGGCTATGCCTCAGGTGTGGTGATCAGACAGCTTTTCTGTGGTGATCACAAAGGCATGGGAGGGAATATCTACTGTTATGACCTTCACCCTGAGACCATTGCTGACATCCTCAGTCTCCAAGGGATGGGCTTTCAGTTGACAGCTGAACTTAGGGCTACATCTGACTTATCCCTCAGTTGTAACCAGCTGCCTTTTCTGCTGGCTCAGACAGCCTCACTTCCCATTTGATTAGCAGCATTCCCCAAGGGACTCAATTATGCCACCTGAGAGAGAAGGGGAACAAATGGTCTGCACTTCAAGGGAGAAAAGGGAATGTCAAGTCCTAATTCAAGCACCATGGCAGACTGGTCTTGCCTCATGAGATAGCACTGGCACTTTACAGCAGAGGAAGTCACTAATACCTGCTGCTGCTGAGACAAGCACAACTTCCAGAGGGTCTGTGAGCAAAGGGAAATGCATCTGTGAATGCTGAGGGCCATGACATGTGCCAGGGGAAGATCTCCAGTAACAATTGCCCATTACTTGGGCAATGTCAATCAGGACAAGTCCTAGTCCCTTTTGCTATGCCAACAATCTTCAGTGCAGGGATTCATACACTCTCTATTTTGTTTCAAATATGTGGCCAATAGCAAAAAAACACGGCATTTTAAGCATAAAAGGTCTTTAAAGAGCTGTGTTTATGCTTACAGAAAGGAGATCCATGTTTCAAAGGTGTAGATGAAACCACATCAAAGTGAAAAAGGAAGAAAACAGCACACTTCTTGACTCTACAAAGATTTGAGAAGTATTTTAAAACCTAGAGAAACTCCTTGCACTGCAGAATCTGTTTTCCTTGTGTATTTTGGCTGAGATTTCCAATTATTTTTGCAACATGACCACAATCTGAAGCCTGAGGAGAGAGTGGCGGACTGAGCTGCTGAGCTCACTGGACTTGGTGTTGCAAGAGAGATGTAGGTAAGGGTTCCAGAGGAAGCTGCTCACAGGGATGCCCTCAGGAGCATCTGTACAGCTGGGGACAGTGACTGGACCTGGCCTGGCTTTATTGAGGATGTGTCTGGAGTTCAAGAGTTGACTGAATTAATAGAGCAAATAAACACTCAAATTCTGTCTCAAGGCCCTCAGCCATGGAAGTGCTCTCTGTGCCTTAAACACAGGAGTGGTGGCTTCAGGCCTTGTCTTTGAGCCTGTTGTTAAAGAGGTGGAGATGGACCAGCGTAGTGGAGGTGGAGACTGGTCAGGGCCTTGCTAAAGTCTCAGTTACTGCCTGGCCCAAGAGCTGGTGCAGACTGATCAGCATCAGAGCCCACCCTGTCCTGCCCAGACCAGCTCTGAGCAGGCCTGGGGTCTCAAAAGCATCTCTGTGTTATAGAAACTTAACACTGTTGTTTACTTGGCTCCTACCCCCTGGCCTTCAGCTGATGGTTGGTGACTGATCCCTCTAGGAGGGGACTTAGAAATTATTATGAGACTCATTAAGGTAATTAAGTGAACTGCATGGTGAGGCCTATCAAGAGTGCTCATGTGGCCATCTATGTTCACAGCTGGTGCACAGAAGCCAAGAGACAGTATTTCATCAGGGTTCTTGGGAAAATGCTGACACCAACCAGCACATTGTTGCTCTTGGCAATTGTTCCTGCTGGCAGAGGACCCAGCAGGCTGAGGGGCCTGGTGGTAAGAGCTGTCTGGACCAAGGAGTCTACCAGCATTCAGGCTGTAGCTGAACTTAACGCCAGTCCCTTGAGTAAGGCTCAGCCTGGGACTCCCAGCCCCGTCAGTGCTGCAGGCATACTCGTATTTATGACTGGAATTAATTGCTTTTATGTCAAAGACCAGATGGAATGAGGCAAGAGGGAGAAAGAAAAGGTGCTGTGGTACAGATCTTGTTCTCTCAGCCTGAAGATCCCTGCAAGCCCATGTAATCGCTGTGGCTCTGTTCTGCAGAGGAAGGCAGCAGAGAAGTGGTTAAGATGTTGCTTTAAAAATCCAGTATGGGAGTAACAGGGACTCTTAAGACAGAGACTAAATTGCAATGACAGGCTTATGTGGACAAAGCTAGTGGGGAGACTTTATTTCACCAGTGCTCACAAATGGAAAAGAAATGAAAACTGGCACATGATTCTGTTTTCACTTAGGAAGCACCCATCTGCCTTTTTAAAATTCAATTTATGGGAATGGTGAGTAAGGCTGGGCCAGTTCTTAGCTATTAGATCCATGCCATTAACGCCCCAGCCGCTTCAGCATATCAGTGGCATGCACGGGGTGAGGAACATGTCTCATGCAGGATTGGCAGAAATTGATATTAATAAATGGATCTAATATTCTTAAATTTGTATTCCTTCCCCAGCCTCGCAGCGACCCCAAAGGGCAGGAGAAATAATAAGTAAAGGCCTAATTCATTATGTATAACCAGGCAAACCAGGGAAGTAACTCTGGGAGATTACCTGGATAATCCAGCATTAGCATCTTGTTTCAGATATCTTTATTAGGAGTCAGGAAAGGCTTCTGGAGAGTGAAGTGGCACAGTAAATTCATACTGTAGCCTTTGGCCCTGCCTGGTGCCCTGGCCTTATCATTTACTTTGGGACGTGTGTGAGTTTAAGAGAAAAATAAACACTTTTAGGTGAAGAGAAAGGAAAGGAGGCTGAAGAGGAGCAGCACCATTTTAAGCTGCTTTGAGTGGATTTCAGAGGGAGGCACTCCTCAACCTGTTAAGAGTTAGTGTTTTACAGGATGGAAAAAAATTACATCCTAGAGATCAGGCTGATGAGGTTAATGTTTAGGTGATGCTTTGAGGTAAAACACATTAGTTCTTGTAGTCCAGTGTCTGTTATTCTTTCTCAAGGTAGGGACAGCCTATAGGCCTTTTGAAAAATAATTACTGCCCTATACTTTCTGGTTTGGTATATGGTATGTGAATGATTTTGCAGAAGGAAGGGACCAGTTGCTGAGCTGAAGGCTGAGAAATATTGTCCTCGTTGGATTTTTGTTCTCTTTTTTCCTCAAGAGGATTAGAAGGGTCTGAGGTTGCAGGAATAAAACCAGCTAAAAGTTCTCAAATAAATTTTTGTGGGAAGATGTAGATGAGAGTACCACGGGACAGAGAGTGAGATCCTTCTGAGATTCACAGCTGAGTTTTGCAGATGTGAAATGTTTGAATAAGTTATGGGAGAAGAATTTAATGTGTGTTTAGTCCTGATAATGCCTTCAGCTCTTTATGCTTTGCTGAGCAGCCCCTTATTCCATGAAGAGGTTTGCTTTTGTGCACTAAGAGCAAGGAGATGGGAGATGCAGTCCTTGGACAATTCATGGGGAGTCCCCTGTGTATGACTTTTTGACTGGGACTTTTCCTCATCTTTATTCTTTGGATTCATTGCTGGTTCAGGTGTGTGGGCAGGCAGTTCAAAGGGAGCAGAGCAGGCTGTCAACAGTTAATAGAGTAGCAGTGCAACTGCTTTGCATTTATATTGTGCCTTCCCTCAGAGGATCTCGAAGTGTTTCCAAATATTAGCTAATCCCCAATAGACACCTACCAGGTAGGTACAGTCAATAATAAGCCCATTTTAGATGAGGAAGTCTGAGGTGGAGCAGTTTAATGGTTCCTTAACAGAGCAGTGGAAGTGCTCAGAGTAAAGCCCAGGGCTCCCAAATGCTGGTCCCTGGCTCTGATTCACTCTCCTTCTCTTCTTTTTCGTCTGAATGGATTTACCCATCCCCAATATAAAGCAGATCAGATCACCTACCATGTCTGCTTACACAAATTTCCTTTAAATACTAGCTGTCAGCGAGCCTTTTTGTGAAATTACATGCAGAGAAAAGAAAGAATATTACCATCTGGGATATCATATCAGCATTTCTAGAGATACTCGGTACAGGATGTATCCAATTATAAATGAGCTAGAAGCCTACAGTCTAACAAAGGCAGGTGGAACCTTATCAGCAGCAATGAACAGTTTAGGAAAGGGGAGTTAGCAGGATTATTAACCCTCATGAAATAGATTCTGTCTTCCAAAACGGAAAATAATAATGTCCATAACTGAAATAATTAACAGAAAAACAATTTGCAACACATAATTAAATGACTTAGAATATGCTAATGCACAGTTAAGGCTGCACAAAGGCTTCTGCTACATTGCATTCTGAGTACACCATTTTCAGACACTCATAACTTTGTTAAATCAAAGCCAAACTTCTTCCAGTTTAGGCAAGCACAGACTCCTCATTGAGATGCCCTGTGCTGGGTCTAAAGCACCAGCCATGTTTTCTGGCTGGAAGGCTTTTGGGTTTTGCTGGTTTTTCTTTTTTCCCCAAAGTGTGCTTTCCATCATTATGTAGCTCACAAGCAGCTGAAGTGATTTTTCAGAGATGATTCAAAACACTCTTCAGCTCTGGGAGAACATGAGATCGTGAAGTAGTTTTTGACACTATGTTGAAATGGTCTGGGAATGGGAAGTGTCTCCTGGCCATACCTGTTGAGGGTGCTGGCAGCTCCACCTGCACAAAGCTTATCATGTTGTGGAATTGCATTACTGCTACAAATAGTGCCTGGAAGCCATAGGCATTCTGTTGCTGCCAGAGCCACGCTGTGATTCCAGATATTCCTGCTACCAAATGGCACTGAAATTTCTCAGTCTTGATACTGTGATGGTGCCAGTTCTGTGCCACTCTCTCTGCCCCAGCTGTCCCACTTGCTGACGTGGCCTGGTCAGTTCAGCTAAGGGCTGGCAGGGAAGGAACACCCTGAAAGTGCTTCTGCATGTGCTGAGAGGGGGGGATGAAGTCTAAAACTCTTTTGGGGGCCCTCAAAGTGCTCTCTCTACCAATCAAAGAGTGCAAGCTGCAACTCATTCTGTTCTGCTGAAGTGTGCTGTGTGTCATGGAGGAAAGCTCTGACATAAGAGAGTGGTAAATTAAGTGGCTTTAGGGACACATTAGTGTCTGTGTGATTCCTGAAATGGTGACAAAACTGAGATAGGACTAAATCCAAAAGGTGCTGTGTGAGCAGAGCAGGAGGAGGTGCTGCTTGTCTCTCTGGATGCAGCCCTTTCTGCTCCAACAGCTGACAAAAAGAAATTAATAGAACATTTTAAATCTGCTTTTTGTATCTTCTTTTCTGGGTTTCCTCCCCTGCCCACACAGATGCTGAAGGTGCTGGTAGTGGATTGCCTATGTGCATTTTCTGGTATCAACATACAAACATTACTTAGTGACACATAAAACGTGCTAATAATCTTCATTGGGCAATGTGTGCTTTTTGGGACCTTGCCTTGGGCTGAGAACTCTTTGGGGTTTAGATTTGCTTTCCCAGTGGTGAAGAGATGCCATTCCTCACAAAAGCATTTCCAAAAAATAGGCTCTCGTTGCAGAAGCAAGTCCTGCTCTGGGTTAATGGTGTTTGAAGTCCAAGACAGCTCCCTATGTTTGCAGGGAGTGTGGTGTGCTGGGGCTGCCTGACAGCAGTGATGTTATTCTGGAAAATGCTATTAAATACAGCCCACAAAAACGTGTTCTGGACACATTAATGTCTGCTTTGGGAGGTGGTTCAGGACTTTTAAACTGATTCCTGATATTGCAGATTTCTCTGCTGAGAGCCCCAGTGGCATTCCTTACATTTGCTATTCTTTTATGACTGGAGTCAGCTGCTGAACAACTAGTAGGCTTGGGATGTGGGAATAGGGAGATTTGGCTAGAAAGGGTGGATTGGGCTGAGTAGCACCTGAGTGGAGGGCTGGGGATTTTCCAGGATGTGCATAAACCACTGCTCTTCCTCCTCTGCTGTTCACAACAGCCAGGCTGGCTTCAGCAGGTGGGGACTGTGGGAGAAACATGACAGCAGTGTGGGAAGAGGCATGAATGGTTCTTGTGCTGTCTTTGCTGAGCTCTGTGTTTGCTTTTTCCTCCTTAGGAGAAGGCACAGGGATTTTTAAGGGAAGAGTACAGCAACAAGAGAGAGAACACGTGAGAATGGGTTTCAGCAGCTCATTTGAGGCAGCATGACCCAAAACAGAAGGCTCTGGCTCTAGCACAGAACGACTTATTCCCATGCTGCCAAAATGCACACTTTGGAGTATGCTATCTACTGCTTCATGGCTCTTTCAAGGCTGAAATGACAGAGCCTTCTGTCCCGTGGTAAATGATGGCTGTGGTTGCAGGCTGTTTGGTAGGTCTGACGCACCATAAGTGCAGGTGCTTAGGTAAATATTGCCTCTTCCTTTGCTGAATCAATACCCGTGCTGATCACTCTGTAAACTGATGTGTGTTGATGAGAGAAGAGGGTGCAGTTTGCTATTTCACAGTCATTCTGGAATATCTTTTTTTCTTCAAATTGTTTTGCTTTTATGGGACTCTGGCCCGTATTCTGCAACTAACCATGGAATTTTAAGTGGTTAAGTGTAGTTGGCCAAATTCTTCCCTTGGAGATGCCCACGTAGTTCCCATGGCATTGCTGAGAACCAAAATGCATTTCTAAGGACAAGCTTAAGCCCAACAGAGCCATTTCACTCCAGGCATAACACTATTCAAAGTCAATGGAAGCATGATTTGAGCACATTGTGTTTATATTTTTACAAGTGTTTTTCTGTATTCCTTTATTTCCAGGCTAGAATCCAGCTACGTGAATACCAGGCAGAAAACTGCTGTTTTCTTCTTAACCCTTGTTTTCCATGAGCTGTGTGGGTTTTGGGGGAGGACTTGGATTTTTGGAGATGTTAAGGTTGTCTTGGTTTGCTGCTACTGAAGCTGGCTTATAATGTTGGCTTCCCAGTGGCCAAATAAAGCTGGAGTGGAAGGCCTTGGAAAAATCTCATTCCTCCCCCAAAAAGGTTGGTTTCTGACCAGTTAAAATCATTTTCCTCCCAGATTAGCTGTCTGAAGTCGGCTCTGGGAGCTGGTTAGCCCCATTCTCATGGCTTAAAGCACCCACTGCCTTCCTTTCCAAGGCTATGCACATGAATACCAGAAGGTATTTAATATGGTGTAAAAATTCCCTGAGGGTAGACGTAGGCTAGTTGGCCTGGGAGGTGCCTGTGCTGGGTCAAGGTATCTGTGCTAAAAGTGTCCATCCTGGAAATTCCACCTTCATCCCCAAGCCTTCTGTGTTTGCTCTCTCTTGTCTTGTGTACTCAGAACTTTTGACATAGTTCTGTGTGCTGAGATGCTGTGGGAGATTTTTGTGGCCAGTTGTGGGACAGTGTGTCTCTTTAAGGGAAACTATGAAAAGGCTTTGGAAAGCTACCAAAATGGGAGTGATTTGGACTGCAGAAAGGAAGAAATATATGGCATCTCCTCTCTGCTCACACCCACAACAAAAATGTGTCTGGACTGGGGCTGAGAGCTATTTGTGTTTATGATGGGAGGTTTTATGCTACATCCTGGATCAGAGGGAGTCCAGGATGCAGTGTGTCCATGCTTTAGTTGCACAGCTCTCCTGACTACACTTAAGTAAGTTTGGGCTTGTCTTGGGAACTGATGTAAGTAAGACCTGTGTGGTTCTGCTGTGAGTGGAGTTTAAGATGAGCAGAATCAAGGTAGTCAGTGTAGTTGGGCATGTACAGTGTGTCTGGGCATCTTCCTCCCCAGCAACTGGCAGGGTGACAGGAAAACTGGACATGCAGATTTCAACTGGCTTGGTGGCAACCCTGATTTAAGATGAATGTTCCCTGTCAGATTTATTTAGAAGCTCAGAGACCTCCCTCCTGATCTCATCCACTTCTCACTGTTTTGCTGTCTGCTTCTCACTATCCTGTTTCCTGTCCATTTAAGGCAACCATTGGTTGTAACCTGCAGTTACACAACACACCTGAGTGTGCCCTGCTCAGCGTTCTGCGCTCAGACCAGTTCCCAGAGGAAAGGCTCACACTTTGGGGATATCCCTGCCTCCCTGTCCCGTGGTGCTTTTGGGGTGGACTTGCTCTTGTCGGCCTCTCAGTGTGCAGTTTTGGGGGGACCTTGCTCTCCCCAGGACCCCTGTGCTGGTGGCCAGCAGGCCAGTGAGTGCCAGGGGACAGCTACCCTCAGGGGTCAGCTCAGAGGGGCTGTGCTGTGGGGAGACACTCTGGGTGAAGAGCCCTGGGGTGGTTGTGCCCTGCTAGTACTGTTTGACAAGACATTGTCAAGTGTGGGCATTCAAAGCCTGTGATAACTGTGTGTGGAGAGATAGAAACGAAGCCAATTCTGCTGGAGAGGAGTGGCTGGGCTCTTGGCCTGTACTAATAATAGAGCTGCTGTGGCAGGAGGATGCACTGGGGTTGTCTTCTTCAAAAATCTTCAAGTTTTTGATTGGTACACCTTGTGAGGTTTCCTAAGTGAGGTGCTGAATGCTGCAAAATGAGTTCCAGAATTCTGACAGTGAGCCTGCTAATCCGATTCAAAATTAATTCCTGGGCTCCCAGGGACCTGAGGAGCACGGGCTGAACCCTCCTTGTGTAAGCTGATATGGAGGGAGGCAGTGTCCTTCCAAAGCCACAAAGCTTCTGCGCTTGCCCCATGCAATTTCTTTATTGTTCAGCCTAAATTTAGGCCTTCAGGAAAATGCCAGAGATGCTCCAGTGACCTCCTTGCACTACATCCCAGAGCTCCACAATCTGATATTAATTACACTGAGGCTCTATATTAAAGCAGAGATTTGCCAAGTTACCATAGGGCTTTCGGTGCTTTATTCACATTAATTTGAAGTGGAATTTAGATATTCCCCCAAGCAGCTTTGGAAATCTCATAAAAGCAGAAATGAGGAGTTTTGCTGGATATGCCCTGTTTAGCCAGGGATCTATCTACTGGGCACCTGGCTGAACTACAAAGGGCTGTCCATATTGCTGTCCATAGTGTTTGCCCTGCCCCTGTTTTTTCCCTTGTGCCCTCCACACATGGGCCCAGCTCTATTGCCTATAGCTCTGTTGCTTTGTAGAGACCCTAAAAGAGCTGTGATGCCTCCATGTGCAGAGCCTGATTCCCTCTCACTTGTTTCAGTCCAGCAGTTCATGCTGCTCTTACACTGTCTTACACTCGGATCTCTAACATACCTTCTTGGCTTTTATAGCTTGGGAGGACCTGGCAATGAGTCTCACAGGGCTGGATAACTGTGCAACTAAGCAGTTAAAATGTGGCTTTGTAGGGTTTCCACTGGGATAGAAACTGCAAGGTAACTCCTTTTTCCAGAGAGAACCCAAATTGCACTCTACGCATGTGGATCAGCAGGTGAAGTGATGGTCATCTGGAACATGGGGAATTTAGCTTTGTTTTGAATGCTCCAGGAAAACAAGGGCCAATTTTTTTCTAGTTTCATGAAGTAAGCTGTGTGAAACAAGAAAATCTCCTTCAAATTCCCCTGAAGCTGCTAGGAATAAACTTCAGCTCTCTGCAGCAAGAGCTGGTCATTTTAACAGCATCTGCTGAGCACCCCTGTGGGATCTGGGTCACCTCTCTAAATGTCCTGCAGCAAAATTTCTTCCTGGGATTCTCAGCAGAGGAGATGTTGCCTCTGTGGTCCCAAGATAGATCCTCCCACTATGCTGCCTGCTGAAAGTTGTCCCTTCTCTTAATCCTGCTACTGAAGTGGGAAATGGGGTCATTGGGTCACAGAGGCACTGTGTGTGGTTTGGGCTCCAGGCACCTGCCTGTCCTGTCTGCACTGAAGAGGAAAGTTGCTTTCAAGGCACGACAGTGCTGGCTGGTGACCTCAGTGGGGCTTGGAGGAAGGGACTGATGTAATGGACTGTGTTTTATGAGAGCAGGAAGGATTTCCTGCCTCTCTGCAGTGATTATAAGTTTTTGTCTGCCTTCTCTTTATCTTAGTTTCCCTTTTCTTCCCTTCTGTCATCTTCCCTTCCTCCTTCATTGTCTGCCATCTCTTGCACCTTCCTCATCGTCTTCAGCTCAATACTCTTTGACAGCAGCTCTGGAAGGAAGGAACAGCTTCAAGCAGCCCTATTCCCTTCAAAAAACTCTTCCTCATGAACAGGGAGGCAGAGCTGTGCCCTAGAACACAGCAGTTCCCTGTCAGGGCAGAGAGTGCACTTACCTGAGCACCCTTACCTGGGACCTCCATCCACCCCTTTTCCCATAAGCCCTGGAGCACCATTTAAGGCCTGGGCTTCCTCTCCTGAGCTTCAGGGTACTTGCTCCCAGCCCTTTCCTGAGCTGAGGATGGTTTGGATTTCCTGGATTGGCCTCAGACCTGGTTTCTTACCCTACTTTTGCTTGATGATCTATTAATAGACCCATTTTTGATTACCTGACTCAGGTGCTATGGGACTGTTGGGGAGGTTGCTGTCCAGTCCTCTGCTTCCAGGCTTGCCTGCATTTACAGAAGAGCAGGCCCTCGCTGTTTGCTGACACCCTTTTGATAACTTAAACTTGGAGTAATTCTGTCTTTCAAGCTAGAGAGAGATGAAAAGCATTCTGAAGCTTGGTTTTACTCATGGATCTGGGGGCTGGTTTTGCTGTTGTGTTGGTGGCTTGGTGACTGTGCTGTGTGTTCTGCACACGAGCAGGCAGCTGTGGACTGGAAGGCAGTGGCCACTGCCTGTGGTCCCAGGCTGCAGTGCTAGGGGTGATTGCAAGCAGTACTGAGTTCCATTTTGCTTATATCTACAAAAGCTGATGCAGTCAAATAAACCTGTTCTGACAGCAGCATTTAATTGTCTCACTGTCTGCTAAACCACAGGTTTTGCTCACTGACAATGAATGTCTGTTTTGAGAAAGCTGAATTTATTGTGTGAGAGCAAGATTTACAGCTGAGCATCTGCTGAGTGCCAGTACACAGACTGCTGTAAAAGGGGAAGGGGAGAAGGAAGGGGGATGTGTTGCATGGTCAAACAGACTAACAGAAGAGCAGGCTGCAGGTTTTGTGCATCTTGGCATCCCGAAATCAGCGTACAGGTGATTCCTCCACCCAGCAAATGTGGAGGAAGGGCAGTGAAGGGAGTCCAAGCCAAGCCAGTGGCAGCCAGACATCTCTCCTCCCACAGTGCTCTTGTTTTCTGTGGTGTGGGAGGGGGATGTGTGGGAAGGGGTGCTACAAGTTGCAGTGCAAGGAGCAATGCCTCGTGCAAGGTCCAACAGGCTCTTCATCCTCCTGGTGCTTTGCTCTGTCCTTACAACCTCCTCAGCCCCTGCCATAATTACACCAGTGAGGAAGGTGCAAACGGTCAGCAGTGGGTATGTTTTCAAGATGAGATGTGAGCATCTGAGGTGCTTTTAGCCCTTGGAGTCACTAATTAGGGTCACTGCCTCAGGGCCAGCTGTGGAGACCTGCCTTTGGTTTCTCTCCGTGGGTTTTAGGAAAGTTGTGGCAGGGGGGAATTTGGGAGCTCTCTGCCTTGTTTCAATTCTGTCTTCTGTTTTGGCTGGTTCAGTCATGCTCATTTCTCCCTTAACAGATTAGGTGCTGTCACTGCACACAGTTGCATCCCACCCTAGGGGTGGCTGCATTTTGGTGATTCATACTAGCCCAGAGGACTGCCTGCTTCTTATTCCATCAGTGTGATGGAAAGAGGCAGTTGAACTCGTTGTTTACATGATTACTAGAATGCCTGCATGGCAGAAAGCTGTATTTGTAATTAATATCTGTACCAATGGCCTAGCAGTTAGTCGTCTTTCATTACTGTATGGGCATTCTCTCTTCTTCTGTAGCTGGCAGGCCTTTCCTTGATGTTGTGGCCAACAGCCAGTCAGGGCAGTAGGCTGTTCAGAGAGCTTTTGGGCTCAAGCAGAAGTGTTTTCAGTGTGCTGGATGGCAAGAAAGGCATTGTAGCATTCCTCTTCCTTTTTCATGTCTAAATGGAACTTGCAGTTAATAACTCAGGTAGGCTGTTAGCTCGGGCTGACCCAGCTAAGGCAGAGGATTTGCTCTGATGGTTTTCCTAGGAGTTTCCCCTATCCCACTGATGGGCGAAGTTGAAGACACACACACTTCTCCATGCCATAATGCTCCCTCAGGATCACAGTTTACTGGCCCATTTCAGGAGGCAAAGTTAGTGGTAGGTAACTCATCCTCATTGTAATATCAAGGAAAAGGGACTGATTGACAGATCATTTTCCCAAGGACTTCATCAGCCTCTTGCTTTCTTCTTGCTGGATCACTTGCCTTGCACTGAGGTGCACTGCTTGGCTTCTCTGGTCCTCCTGTAAGTCCACAGTGCCTCTTCCTCCTGGCTCTGCTCTCCCTTCTTTTCTACTTTCTTCTTTTGCCTATGGCTGTTTGTATTCAGGGTTCTCCTGCCGTGCCAGGCTACTGGGTTATCCCTGCACAAGTTTGTTACAGCTCTCCAAAGTGCTCGTGTGCCAGCACATCCACAAATCACATGGGTGTGTGGGTGAGAATTAGAGATTGAACAGCCACTGGCTCCCAGAGCATCACAGGCCCTCAGAGCCAACAGAGGGAAGGCAGGAGCTTTTTCCAGGGACTTCACAGTCCAGCAAAGGGATGCTGGAGAGCAGCCTGTCAGCTTGGGAGGGAAAAGGGAGGGCAGCAGTAGATTGGGAAGGAGGGCAGCCAGCGTTGGACAGGGCAGGGCTGGGGAACTGCCTGGCAATGTCAAGGGCAATGAGGGAAAGGGTATGAATGAGAAAATGCCTCCTTTTGAGGGTGGGAGTCTTGTCACATGGAGCCCTCAGCCATTTTCCAGCTCAGTCATGCTTCTCCTATGTATGACTGACTGCTGCCCATGGCATGGGGGGATATGTGCTGTTCTCTCCAGGAGTCCTGCCCACAGGGTCAGGCGTGGCAATACTCTCCTTGGTTGACTTCAGGCCTAGTGAGCTTTGTGTCATCCCTTTCCCCTTCAGCACTTGCCTCTGCCTTCTCAGCTGACTCTTCCTTTGCCTCCCTTTTTCCTACCACTCCTGTGGCTGCCACAGAAATCATATTCACCCCTTGCAGCAGCCTTTGGCCCAGGCGGAGAGAAGCACTTTCTGTGGGCTCCCTAAAAGCATTTTAGTACTGTGTTATTCGTTGGTCTGCTGGAATTTCAGGGGTGCTGAAGTGAAGGCAGGTGTGGGAGTGAAGCAACTAAATGGGAGATGGGAAATTCCATACTTGGGGAAGTAGTGGAGGGGATGGAGGCCTTGTATGCAGTTCTGGGGCAAATCCTCCACAGGAAGAACCTTGGGTAAAGCAAAAAAAGCAAGAACAACTGGGTGGGGCTGGGTGGCAGGTTTGCAACAGGTGTGCCAGAAGCTTCACCTGGCAGGTCTCAAACATACTGCCATTCTCACCTGTTCCCCTTGTGTTTGTTTTCCCATCTCTCCCTCCTCTCCATTCAGAGTGGGTGCTTTGAGGCAGCAGCCCCATCTGCCTGGGTGTTTTGAGAACACTTAAAATACTCGGTGCTGAGTAAATTACTGCTGTGGTTGTTACTATTGCATCAACTAGCTCGCAGCCCCTTTGCATGCACAAGAGCAGATCATTATAGCAATTTGTTTATAGTGATGGCACAACCATCGAGGGCTGTCCAGAAAAGCCCTGTGCCTACTGGGCTGGGGGCTCTGCCAGGCAGGAAGGAGGGGTCTGGACTGAGGCTGGCTGGGTTGGGGCTGGCTGTGGCATGTCCTCCTGCCCCCTTGGCTGCTGCGTGGCAGCTCCCACTCCCAGCAGTGAACTCAGCTCCTGTGGTACTTCTTCCTTTCTGTGGTGTTCCTTGATTTCCACCTCTTCCTCCACAGCTGGCTCAGCAGACAAGATGTGCTTGAGTGAAGGTTTTTTTGGCCTAAGGGGTTGGTGTGACTTGCCCAAGAGAGCACATTAGTCAGGAGTAAACCCAGGGACTTTTGCTGCCCAGTCATGTGTTTTAACTGCTCCACCTTGCTCCCCAGGAGACTTGGATCCTGCTGGAAGGCACAGCAGATGGAGCCAGGCAGCAGGTCCAGCTCCAGCTGGTTGGCAGGGAAAGGGCGAAGCAGCAGCACCAGTGACCTTGCTGATTTATTCATTAGACAGTGCTTAGAAGAAGGGGAGGATTGATTTGTCTGTCAAATGCAACACCAAAGCACGCGGCCTGCAAGGGGAGGACTAATTGTGCTGCTGACACAGAAGCCAGTACTGACTCACGCAGTCAAGCACCTTTTCATTATATTTTCCTGCTCTTCTTTTCATCTATCCTATTATCTTGGGCAATTTATTGATGCAAAGTCAAACTTAAGTGATTATTTTGCCTGTGAAAATGAGGAAAAAATGTCTAAACTGAATACAGTGAGGTGTGTTGGATCAGTGTTTGCGCTGTGGAACCGGTGTGAAGCTGTCCAACTGTACAGCCCACAGTAGCACCTCTGGTAGCAAAATGCCTTCAAGAGGCCAAGACCCTTGTTGAAAAGCACTTTGTGGGCTCAAAAGCATTCAGGTTCTTGATTCTTGAATCCAAGGGATTCTTGAAAGGACCAAACTGTCTGCCCGCCTTTGAAATCAGTGCCAGAACTGCTTAAAGAAAAAGCAAAAAAAAAGAGAGAGAGCTTTCTGTAAGTACAGTGTGATCACTGTGAGGCTGCTGTTCTTGAAGATGGGCAAGGGCCAAATTTAAATTGGCTGCTTCACATGCAAGTAGTGGCACTGCTGCCGTAGCTTTTACAGGTATCACAAGTGGGCTCTGCTTGTTCTGTGGGCTGCTCAGTCATTGTCAGGCCTAAATTAGCATGATGGTGGCTTAACATGTGTCTGGCTGGGTTGCTGCATGGGACAAATGTGAGCTGATGGCCCATGATACATCATAACTGCCTCCACTGCCGCTCCCCTGAACGGCCAAGCAAGTTGCTTTTCATCCTCATCTTTACCAAAAAGACATAGAATCATAGAATGGTTTGGGTTGGAAGGGACCTTAAAGACCATCTTGTTCCAACACCCAAGGTATTGTCCTTCCCAAAGACAAATGACCAGTTGTGCAATCAGTGAGGCCAGCCTGCTTTTTTCAAACAGTTTCCTGTCTTCGCTTGTGGCTTCACCTGCACTCCAGCAGAAGGCTTTGGCCTCTTCCCCACAGGGCTGGAGAAATGCTTGTTATGTGGGATACCTTCAGAGGCTCCAGGTTTTGTTTGGATCTGGATGGCTCCTGCTAATGGTTCCTAGTCCAGGCCTTGCTGGAAGGCTTTGAGGGTCAGTACAGTCATTTGGAAGATTTCCAATAGCTGCAATGGGTGCTGAGTTGAGCCTGCACCGAGGGCACAGGGGAGGATTAATTGTCTTTTCTAATTTGGTTTTTAGATTCTCCCCCACTGCTCTGCTAAATGGACCTCAACCCTGATCTTGAAGCAAGCACTTTGCCAAAATTTACACCCCTACAGGAATTGAATAGCTTCTCCTTTCACTTCCAGCCTCTCCTTTCCTTGCAATTTCTGTTCCTCCTCCACAATTTTTGAAGGCCATTTATCCTCTAGTTGCAAAATGTGCCTCCCCCTCCCCTGCTTTAGCTCCTTGCTGTCATCAGGCTGTTGAACATGATTCCATCCTGTGTTGCAAAAATAATTACTTTTTAATTATATAGAGGAAAGGAGGTTGTAAAAGCCCTTCAAAGCCCAGAGTCCTGCTGCAAAGCAGAGGCACCATGAGCCTGGCAGTCTTTTGTGTGTTGACAGTGAGCTGTTCCTTTAAGCCTCATACTACACCCTCCACCAGTGTTTTGTCACGAACGAAAATGCCAGCTGAGGGATTCCTGGGCTGTTTTGAAAGCAAAGAGGGATTCATTTGAACAAGAACTGAATGCCTTTCTCTCAGCTCCTCTCATCCCCACGGAGATAAATTAGGGATACTCTCATGAGGGCACCACAGCTGGAAAGCCAAGTGTTCTGCAGAGGGATTTCAGAAAATCTTGTGGCCTTGGTAGGGAGGACACTAGTAAAAGAAGCCAACTAACTGCCAAATGGCAAACCTCCTCTGCATCAGGGAAAACTGCTTGGAGTTTGTTTTGGTGCTTTCTGTCTTACTGTGGGGCTTTTAGGACTTTACAGAGAATAATGAATCAAGGGACTCAACTTACTCATTCTTAAGACTTCCTTTTTGCTGTGATGCCCATGTGAAACAGTAATAGCAAGGGCCTGTGAGAGATCCATTCATGTCTCTTATTCACACTGCTTGGTTTATGGATAGTCACTAAATTAGATGCTTGCTAATAGATGCCCTTTTTTCTGCTTTTTTACTCTTATAGCTGTGCCTCTCCCTTCATAGTTCTTACTCAAATTGTCTCTAAGACAGCAATATTCTGCATTTGTGTAGTATCTACCAGTCACAGAGAGGCTTAGGGAGTCTGTCATGGGACCCTGACCCTCTCCTGTATCCCAGATGAATGTTCCACTAGGCTGACTTATTGAGTTATTGCACAGTTTTTCTCACCTACTAAAAAAAAGAAATAATTCTACCTCTACCTGTGGGCCTCAGATACGATCCCTTGAGGTGTGTTGTAATGTAAGGCACAGATGGGATTTTTAAGGTGCAATTGCTATGCATTTCTTGGAGGTGAGAACACCTTGTTACCTGAGGTAATGCAGGGAAAGACAGAGAAACAGGTCTGGGATCTCCAGTTGCTGGGTCATGTGCATCACACTTTCTGTGGCCAGGTTGAGAAGGAGTAACTCCAGGCTTGGATACTCACCTGGGTTTCTGTGAGTGCCTGCTCAAAGGGGAGATCCTGTGTGACCACACAGTCTGCTGCTTCTTTGCACCCGATCTGTGACAAAGCTGAAAAAGCTACATGGATACAACTTTCCTACCAGCATCTTGGGGAGCCTGGGGTGGGAAAGCCCAGCAGTGGGTAACCCTGAAGAACAGACAGGCCTGGCAAAAAAACCAGCAAGCAGACTTGAGCTTGGGGCATAAAGGACTGGGGGAAAGGTGAAAAGGAGCTGAGATGGTGAGGGACAGGCAGGAGAAATCTGAAGATTTCTATCCCAGCTCTGTACCTACCTTGAAAGACAAACTTGGGTCAGTGTTTTCAACCTGCCTTACCTCTGTTTCCTATTTGTGACATATGGTGAGTGGATTCTCAGCTATTATACAGAGGCAACTATACCTGGGAGGACTGGTATCTGCAGAGTGTTGTGATCCTTAGTGTGAAAGAAGGGAAAAGCCCTCTTTATTGATACTGTATTGTACCAGCAAACAGCTGTGTTCCACCTAGAAAGTCTTCTTACCTCAGGAAAGGCCCATGATTAAATCCCCATCCACTTATCCTGAGGACAAGAGGGCCCTGGAGGTCCAGCAGTATCTTTCCCCATCCAAGCTGTGTCTGTAAGCCTGTTTTAGCAGTTCATTTACATATTACACTCTGCTGCAGGCCTCACTGCAAGCCTGGGAATCAGTCAGAGCAGTGATGCATTCAGCTGGCACACCAGGATTCAAATCCTTTACAACTCAGTTCATCTCCTGATCTTGAAAAGACAAAATAAATTAACTTCTTGAAAGAAGGTTGCTGTTTGGCCTGTTGTACTACCTCATTGTTTGGACACCAGTTAGAGGAGGCTGGAGTCAAAGCAAGAAACTGCTGAATGAATAAATCGGCTTAGAGAGCTTTGTAGCGATTTATTCCGCTCTTTGGTCCTTTGGGCTTGTGTGAGGCTCATAAACGAGCTTATTATTCTATCATGATTCATAGCTCTGTGGCAGAAGCAGAGGGGGTGTGTGTGCCGCCAGGGGAGACAGAGGGGCTGGAAATGGAGCATTTGAAGTGCAGATCAGGCAGAGGTCACCTGGAACATGAGAGAAGAGGGAGAGGCAGAGGCTGTGGCTGCAGCCAGCAGTGAGCGACAGGGCCGAGGGATCGCCGCGTGCACGACGTGGCCAGCCAGGAGATGACCCTCTGTGACCAAGGTTTAATTTTGTGGCTGCTTTTTGGCATTCATTTTAGAGATTCCAGAGATCTCCTGGTGACAGGGAAGTGCTTTGTACATCTGCTGATACTAGGCTTTGCAATGGGTTACATACAGGCTGTCTTGAGGGAGACTTCAGCTCTCCCATCTGTATCCTGGCACTACTCAGTTCTACTTTCCTCTTCACAACAGCCATTTCAGCCTTTCCTCACATCAGTGACAAGTTTCTTACTGGTGTGTTCTGCCTTAGAATGTACCACGGCACCTCAGAAGTCCCTCGTGCTCCCCTTAGCATGTATGGCATAATGTCCTACTTGCAGTGAGTGCTGCACAGCTGGTTTCTGCATGTTGGGGGGTCCTCTGTCACTGGAAATTAATGCTGCAAGCAGGAATCAGCTTGAGATGGGGCTTCAAGATGTCCCAGCCCATCATCCGTGTGTCTGATCTAATCTGTCAGTCAGTCTCCTTGGAAAGGGAGCGACAGCATGTGCCAGGCTGCTTGGCCAGATGCTGTGGTATATTTGGTGTTTCAGAGCTGTCAAGGAAAAAAGGAGAAACTCTGGCCTTTAGCATCTCCCTTTGTTTTTCCAGTGTGAGGCTGAACTGTGCCTGAAGGGGTGGTGCACAGCTCTGTGCACAAGGAATAAGCAGGTGGGCTTTATTCTCTGTGCCCAAATCATGCTGCCCATATCCAGTCCCTGTGCTCACTGGTGTCCTTTATTTCCCAGACATCTCCAAACCAAAGACATCTCAGCAGAGCCTGACAGCTGCTAGTGCAGCTGTGGATGTGTTTTCTCAGCCATGACCTTGGGAGGCCTCCTTTGCACATCTTTCTCTCCAGAATCACGGTGGGACTCTGGTCCTGTTTGCTTTTCCTCTGGCTGAGTGCAGGGAGTACTCTGCTGAGGTAATTTGCCCACAGCAGCCCAAGACACAGGAGTGTTTGAGAGCAGCCCTTCTCAGGGTGTTTACAGAGACACTGTAACTCCTCAAAAACTATTTTCACGAATGACTGAAACTCCTGGGCAATGAGGTGCAGATTCTGTGTGTACATTGTTGAAGGCTGGATTTGTCCCATCCAAGCTGAGGAATGCAGATGAACTGTGAGTGCAGCCCCGTGTGTTGGTGCCAGTACCACCCTCGGGTGTCACACAGTCACTGTGCTCAGGGAGAGAGAGAAGTCAGCTCATCCAAGGCCACTTGCCTCCTGGCCATACTCTCCTCTCTTGCTGGTTATAAACTGAGCTTTGGATGAGTCTTTTCCTGTACTCCCTTGGGTATTTGAGGTAAATGCAGGTCTCTGAGCCCAGACAGGACCTCTTTCTGAAGTGTATCAGGAGGCAAATCATTCATCATGACACTGTGGCTCCTTGTTGTAGCTCCTGGTGCAATGTGGTGGTGGTGGACAGGCTTGGGGGGGTTGTGCAGGTAGTTTAGAAGCACAGGTGTATTTGAATGCTTTACTTGCCTTAGTCTAAATAAGAGCAACTGGACTATGTCCATCCAGCCAAGTTTTCTTTCTCCTGCAGTGGTAAATAGTGGATGCCTGAGGGTGAACGTAGGAAGAGGATAAGCATGTGATGACACCTCTTAATATACTCCCTCCATCTCCAGAGATTTATAACTTTTATAGCCAAACATCATTTCATGCATTTATTAGCTCTAGATGGGGTTTCCTCCCTTAAATTTGTTCAGTTGCTTTTTCAGCTTATGAGGATTTATAGTATCCAGCCCCCTGAAACAAGGAGTTCCACTGCTCAATTCCTGTTGGTGTCCAAAATGCAGGATTTCGTGTTGGCTTCACTAGTGAAGCAAACCTAATAACTCAAAGAGCTGGAAGTCCCTGGGCAGATATCATTGATGCTTCTGAAAACTGAATGGCTTTCAGTAGAAGTGTGAGTCAGCACAGTGTTGCCTGTAGCTTAGAAATAATTTCAAGGCTCCTGGCACAAATATTTCTTCTAAAAACCAGGCTCTGGTTTGTATCCACCTGTGCTCTGGGACTCTGGGAGTTCCCTGAAGACAGTTTTGCAGACAGGCGTTTCTTCCCATCAGCTGGGAAAGAGCTGGGCTAGAGAAGAGAACCAGTTTACTTCTCATTCCCACTGGGTTACAGTTCCATGCAGGGGTGCAATTGCAGGTGCCTCCTGCAAGGTACAGGCTGCAGGTGCAAAGTGCAGGCTGTGTCTGACAGTCCCTACTGCCTGGGTGGGAGTTTAGCAATATTGGTGTAGAAAAGTCAGACACTGACTGTGTGTTTGACACCTTTGCCATGTGCTGAGGGGAGCTCCCTTTAGCTCTGGATGGGAGAACCTTGCAATGGGACAACAAGGGAGAGCACAGAGAGTGATTTGGTGAGAGTGAGAAGTGTAAATAAAGGCTCTGCTGATAGCCCCGAGCACTCAGCAGCCTCATCAACCCCTCTGACCCAACACCCAAGCTGAAAAGAGTGCATTTACATTCTGAGGGAGAAGGTGTATAGGATGAGGCAGATTCTTCAATTGGTGATCCTTGGAGTAGGTTAAAGAGACAAGAACTGCCTCTTTTTCTCCTGCACTTCAGTCACATGTGCAAACCATGAGACTGCTTTCAGAAGTGCTTGGGATCAAGAGGTCTCCATCAGGGAGACAACTCCAATTCAGGGTGCACACAGATTGATGTCACTTTGTCACAGCTGCACCTGCTTGTGCCAGCTCTGAGGGTGGCTGAGGGCCAGGCAGCACTTGGGTAATCAGATGGGAAATAAGGAAGTGACTTTGATTAAAGCTGAGAGACAACATGTGGGGGAACAGTGGGAGGACCCACTCTGAGCCACTGGAAGGGAAATCTAGTGGAAAAAGTGATGGGGAAGGACTTTTGGTGTTTGAATGGGTGAACTGATAAAAAAAGAAAGGCTCAGAGAAGGCTGCAAGTCTTTGGGAGACATGATTGTTTGGGACAGCAGCAGGAAAACAGCCAAATTCTCCTGTCATCACATTTCAGACCCACTGTGGACAAGTGGCACGGCAGCTTTTGGAAAGAATGATAGAATACTAAAACCCAAAGACTTTTCCTAGCAGCAGGACCTCTGCTTAGGGGGACATGGAGAATAAATGAGGAGTCTGATCCTGGGATGTGCCAGCCACCTTCTGTTGTATGTCCAAGGTCCTTCTCAGCCCAGAGTTCAGGGTTTGGCTCTATGCTGTAGAAAAATTATGCTGGGCTCCTGGTTGAGTCTCTGCTCTCTCTGGGATCCTGTGGGAGCTGGGAAGCTCACAGGGGTCAGTGATACCACCTGAATGATGGAGGGAATTTGGAAGGTTTCTGTGGTGTCTGTGCAGCAGGTCAGGCTCTGGGGCCATGAAATCTCTGAACCTGTGAATTTGTTCCACAGAATAGCTTCTTAGCTATAAATTTGACTTCCCCAAACAAGTTTGCTTGTTCTTTCAGTGAGGTATGTTCCCTCTGGTAGCACATAAGACGGCAGCTGTGTGGTGGGTGAAGAAGGAAGCTCTGGCTGAACAGACAAAACAGTCACATAACCTTTCTCTTGTCCTGAGGTGTGACTTGTTAGAGCTGCTAGATTTAGGTAATTAGGAGGAGATATTGGGTGTGTTGGGTTGATGAGTTGTGGTGGGGGAACACAACCTGTGTTAAAGCCTCGAGCAAACCATTTGAGGCCCTGTATGATTGAGTCACTCTGAAAGGAGGTAGAGTCTGTCACACATACCCACTGTAATGAGTATGAACAAACCCAGAACAGCTGGCAGTAGCATATGGAGCATCCAGAAGGGAAAAAAGCTGAAATAATTCCCTTTTCTCTGCTCTTTGCTTATCCTGGCCCTGATTCAGGAGGGCACTGGGGACTGTGCTCATCTTTAGGCCTGCACTTTAGATCCCAATGATTTCTTTTTCAGTTTTACTATCGACTTAATGAGTTCTCTGTGCAGGTAAGCACCTGCCTGAGTGCAGTTGAGGTACAGTATCCTTTAATGATAGACTCCATAAGGAATCTGGCTCCCATATAACCAGCACTGACCCCTCTGTGGAACTCAGGTGGGAGTCCAGCATGCACCTTTGCTCCTGGATAGGAACTGGGTGTGTAGATGTTCCTTTATGAAGAAGGTAAGGAAGAAACCCAGAGTGGAGTCATCTTGTCCCTCACAGGAAGATAATGGTCCACTTTCAGGGCTCTAATCAGCTCTTTTCCTTAGAGCTGATTGGGTTTTTGATTTTGAAATCAAATAGTTTCCTTCAGCTGCACGCTACACGTGCGGGAATAACTGCTAGAGGGAACTCGGATTTTCCTCATTTCCAGGTTTTCCTTGGAGTGTTTGGTAGAGCTTTTTCCATGTTTTATTCCATCTGTGTCAGAAGGTGCAGGGACAGAAGGGCACAAGCAGCTAATTGTGCCTCATTACCAGTATTTCTGTAGTAGAGTGGTGACAGAAGGACTGAATTGTGGCATAAGCAACACATGCCACATTCACACATGTAAGTGATCTCACCCATTAGTTCTGGCTTTGATGCTCAAGAGAGAATACTTGTCAGCTGCTCTAGCACAGGGATCCACTGGTGGAATCAGGGAGAGTCTGTCAGAAACCGGTAAGAAGAGCAAAGGAATTCACAGGAAAGATGCTTACTCCTTGTTAAAAATCCCTCTGTGTGCACATAAGCATGTATGTGCATGGGTTTTTCACCTGCCTCAGCATTTTTGGGTGGGCTGTGAAGCAAATTTCTTAGGCAGTCTGCACCTCCTGCTATGCAAGAGCTGGCCTGAACATTTGTTAGGTTAGTAAAATGCATCTTTGTGGTACCCTTTAAGCCACTGCCTCATTTTAGATAAAAATCTATTGTGATTTTTTTTAGGGCTCTTGCAATTTATTGGTTCCTCTGATATCCTAAACCTAATAGTTCTCAGCTCATCCACAAAATCTTCCAGAGAAACGGGACTGAAAAGACCTGAATGTTTAATTGGAGAAAAACATAATAATAAAAAAAAACCCTGAGCAAGAATGAAAACGATCAAATAAAATTTAAAAATCAACAAAAAAACCCCTAGCCCAAAGGTTTCAGGCTCTACTTTTTATGACATACAAAGTACAGCTGTTTTTCTTTGGCTTTTACCTCTGCACCTCCCTTTTAATCAGAGCATCCCTAACCACTCAGCTGCCAGTGGATGGACTGGAATTGTACCCTGGAAGCAGATTGTGAGTGGTTGGGGCAACACTGGCAGACTGAAGTGAGTCAGAGCAGCTGCATCTCGTGGTCATTTATAGCCACAGTGCCCAGCTCTCCTTGGGCTGTTGCTGAGAAAAGGCCAAAGAAGTTGCAGAGAACCTGGAACAGGAAAGAATTTTTCAGGAACCCCCAGCACTGTCATTAGAACACGTTTCCCAGCTCATAGGCAGAAGCAAAGCCTTGCCATTACCTGCAATTCTCAAAGGTGCATTTCATCTCTATTCAAATAGTCATTTGACAACCCGTTTTTTTTAATACAGTCTCCAGAAGCCTTTAGTGTTAACATTAAAAAGATAATGAAAACAGGCAAACAGACAAATCATGATGCCCAGTGCTCTGCTTCCTCATTGATAAAACATGAGAGCAGCTCCCCCCCTGTCCCCTGCAAGATTTTGCCTTTCCAGACTGCTAGTCATTTATGGTTTTATTTATGAAAAGAAGAAAAAATGAGTTTCCATCACAGCCCCTAAGCATAACACAAAGGGAAAGCTTTCATGCATTCTGCATGGGGCTGTGCTGTCAGGCTGTGCAAGTGGGTAATAACGTGATTTCTGTCGTTACAGCCCCAAACCTGCCTTCCAGGTCGATCATGGAACTCAAAAATATGTTTGCATTTGATAATATCCCTGTTCTGCTCAACCACAACTTCTTGCTTTGTACTTGTTTCCCTTTGCAATGTTTCTGAGGGTAGTGCAGCCCTGTCCCTGTCACTGCTGCTTGCATTGTTGCTCTTAACTACTGTAATGCAGACAATTATTATTAGAGGCTCCAACTGTTACAGGCTCAGTGCATGTAGGAGACAATCTCTGTCTGAGGAGCTTAAGGTCTAAATAGGCAAGGCAGATAGTGGAAGTGTTATCAGTCTTATTTTTACAGAGAGCTTAAGTGACCTGCTGAAGGTCACACAGGGAGTCTGTGGTGGAATCATGATTGGAATACAGATCTCCCAGGTTTTATTTAAGCATCTAACCCAGGTTCCTTGTTAAGGAAGGCAGATGTGAGAATGCTGCCTCTTTGTGTGTGAGCCTGGGTGCAGTTCTGGGTCGTGGGCTGGATTTGCAAATGCCCTCCTGGTCTGAGCATGTCTGTGAGGAGCTTCAGGTGCTGGAATAAATGTGCAGTGAGCAAACAGCAGCCACAAGATGCACACTCACCTGGACTGCCCAGCTCTAAATAGTTCAAGGACAGAGCCTTTAGCAAAGTGGTAGATGTTGGTAGTGTTCATATTTAAGCCTTCACTGTTACACAAATATGTGTAATACTTGTGAAATAGAGAGGATGATGATCCCTGTAATTTGGGGCTGATGGAGAGCACAGTCTGGTGGCTGGTGTGCCTCGTGTGCCTCGTATGGGCCTTGATGTTTGGATGCAGGTAAGTTAAGAACCTCAAACTCTGCAACAAAGACAATGCTTTAAAGTGCTGTTGCAGCATTTTGAAGTGTTATGACAAAATACACATTTTAAAAATACACCCTGAGATGCACAGCTTCACCTGCAATGGGAACTGTGTGAGTGCTGAAAGTAGCATCCTAGAAAAATACCTGTCCTGCAGAGCTTCCTTCTGCCAAAGTGGTCTGTGGAGGCCTGGAGAAAAGGTGATCTTCCCACTAATTCCCTGTTGCCAGGTCAGGAATATTCTCTGGACTGTGACTGTGCTGTAGCTGAGGGTGTGGAAATGGCTCCTCTCAAACTGAAAGCCTGTGCAGTGTAGAGGTCCTCTGTTCTGTCTGGCTGAGGAAATGCTGTAGAATAGTTTTGTCTATCACTTATGGAAACAAGACACAGGTGGAACTCTAATATCAGAGACTTAGCACAAGTGCCTTGCTTAGCTAATTGTTTTAAACGGTGCTTTAAAGAACTACTATTTTCCTTCACATTGCTAGTCAGCTTTTCCATTGCCTGCAAGTACAAAATTCAATTTTCCTAAGTGTCAATTTTACTTATTAGCAGTTTCATCGCATTTCAATGTACCTTTGTTTTTTGAAATTATTTCACAAAACTCTTTACATGTATAACTGAAATTTACTTTAATTTGAAACTCTGCCTTAACAGAGTCAATATTTCTGCAAGCTGCCTTAGCTTGTTTCTCAATAAAAATGTTATTTCTGTTGCTGTAAAGGGAAGGGAGGGATGTCATGTGCCCTTCAAGAGTTAGGAGACTCAGAGTTTAGAGAACTTTGGCTCTGACTACAGGACTTCTGAAGCCTGTGCCCACATTATCAGCTCACTCTCAATGTGTGCTGTGGTCAGGCTACAGCTCCACAAAGCTTTTTGAGAAATTTTCACCTTGGAGTAGTAATATTCCTGGTTTCCTGAGAAGTCAACAGTTTTTGTCAGTGGCTGAATTGGATTAAGGCTCTAGAGTTAATTGAAATGTGAAGGCAGGCATTTGAGAGCTAAATGCATATTGCTGAATGCAATTTCTTTCCTTTTTTTTTTTTTTTCTGGATACAATGGTTTCTGAGATTAAAGTTGCCTTTATGGCCAAATAATTTCTCTTCAACTCCCTTTTGTAACTTACCTTTCAATTAATGTGTTTTGCCATTGTTTTAATTTTAAAAACTCTATCATTAAAAAGCTTTTAGCACACTGTGAAAGGACCCTAAGTACGGAGCACTGAAGTGCCTCCCTGTGTTTGGTATCCTGAAAGAGCTTAAAAATTGCTGCTGAACAATCTGGTCCTCTTTCCCTGCACAAAAGTCACTTCCAGCAGCTTAAGAACATTAAAAATACCCTTTTCAAATGTAGTATATAGAAGTGCCCTGTGGGAAAGCTGGAACACTTTGGGAGATGAGTTAAAAAAGATTTAAAACTTTGCACTGCAGCCTCCTTGATCAAAGAATGATACATCCATAGGATACTTGCTCTATGATATACTCCTGTATTCCATTAGCCTTGGGAAATACAATTCCATATACAAAGGAACATTACCAATTACAGTTGGAGACACTTTGCCAATATTGAAATAATTTCATTACAGTAAATCTTTAACTTTTAAAAATGTTCCAAATGGAGTTTCAGCTCCGCTTTCAAAGTCATCAGGAAGACAATGGGTTGCTTCCTATTCAGCTTTGGAGTTATAAATGATTATTGGAAAATATTTTTACATTTCCAAAGGTTGTAGCATCAGAGACAGCAAATAAAATTGTCTTTCTCCAGGATGTCTTTATTTCCTGTACTGAAAAAGAAGTTAATATATTTTTGTCAATAAGCAAAGATTTTGTCTTATGAAGATGCAGCATTTTAGCTGCGGCTTAATCTTGTAGAAACAACGTTATTTAATTTGCTGCTGATTCAAAAGATCTGTGCAAACAACTAAATAGTGTTGTTGTGTGCCTTTGTGGTTTCACAAAAGCCACTTTGTTACTCTGTATTTCCAGGCAATAAGCCATTTCAGAAATGTTCTTCCAAGCTGTTCTCTACTAACCTTTACAATGTTTTGTTTGGGTGCTGTCTGGGGTCTGACAGTTCACCACGAGCAACAGAGAAACTTCTGCAAACCCCACTGTGAGTCTTGTGATAATTATAGCTACCTTTGATAATTCACACAAAATCATCTCTCCACTCAGCTTGGAAAACACCAGATCTATCTTGAGTTATTGCTGTAGTGCTGCTGCCAGTGCCACTGAGGTTTTTACCTGACCAAGAAAAAAAAAGTAAATAATTCTTAGATTCCTTTATTATTACAGATCTCTCTCTTTGTTCTGGATCATTCTGGTTCATGGGCCAGCAACCCTGCAGATACTGGGACTTTGGATTGAGACCACGGTAAATATAGGAGGGAAAACAGACTCGAAAATACGATAATCTGACTGAATTTCCCTTTTAAAAATCGTGCTGTGATAATTGAGATGACTTCTCTGTGAAATTTGTGCCGACATTTTGGATCCCCTGGTCTTGAAGATGTGGTACAAATACAACTGCTGTGGTTTGAGATCGCTCACCCAACCCTCAACCTCAAAGAGCAAGCAAGTCTGGGGAAATGAAGCGGGCTTTGCCAGGCAGCCTGAGTCACTCCGGACTGTCTCTGGGGGAGTGAGCATTTGAAGTACCTTTCTCAGTCAGTTCCAGTCCTTCAACTTGTACTCATTGATTTTTCTCCATTCTCAAGCTCCAGCCTCGCTGCAGGATAGGAGCCTGTGCTTGCTTTTGAGGAAATCTTCCTCTCTTTGTCCCCAAAACCTCCTGTCCGTTTCTTGTCCTGAGTTGTAAGAGAGCTCATTATTTCTGCTGTGCTGCTGGCAGCTCTCCTGCTGCCTTGGGAACAGGGATGGAGCTTCCCTCCACGTGTAGGCAGCTGAGACTGGGCAAATATTGTCCCAGTGCTCTGGAGCAGCCTCCTCTTAAAAAGTTTGAGGGCTCTCAAACCTGTTTTGCACATGGCAGTATTAAATAGCATTAAACATTTGTACTAGAATGAAATAATACTTGCTGCAGCAGTTGTCTACTCTTCATATTGTCTTAGTAAACTCCTGCAGAATTGTTCTTCCTTGCCTTTAACAGAGTTACAAAGCCAAGAGCAGAGCTCTGGGGTAACACTGAGCAAAGACACCTTCACGGTTTCCTTGTGGTCTGTAGCCTGGTGCAGGCTCCACATAACGATTAAAAAGCTTTTTCTTTTTCTCTGTGGAAAGGGCAGATAAAGTTTGTTAAAATTTTAGATATGTTTAGGTTGAATGCTTGACTGAAAGAAGGATTAATCAGCAGTTACACTGCTTAGTGGTGGTTTTTTTGCAGGTTTTTTTTTTCTTTGATTCAATCTCGTCCTTTCTCTAGTGATAAATGAATAAAATAGGATGTTTTCTAAAAGAAGGGATGCTGAGCTAGTCTTTGTATTGAGATTAGCTGGAGGGAGTGAAAATGTGCCCCAAGGTTTCTGTGTGTTTCTACTATATTGGGAAAATGGATCAAATATGCACCTGATTTCAAAGTGTTTCCTAATCCAGGCAAAATATCTATATATCCAAATGTATCATTATTTAAAAAAACTCCAACAAAGTAAAGCAAAATGTAGGCTAGGAGTTTAGGCTTTGGAAATCTCCTAAAGGAAATAGTTTAAAACCTGTTTTGGGGGGGGGGGTCTAGGGTGAACAAGGCATACTGGTAAAAATCAGAATCTGTTATTGTTGACACACTTAGAGCTTAAACAATATTCTGAGAAAGAATCAGTCACTCAAACATGGGTGGGTAAGAAATATTGTCTGTGTATACACCAGTCCTTCAGCTCTCTATGTTGTAAGCTGGACTCCTGAGGGGTTTCGTTCATTTGTTTTGTGGAAGTGCTGGAAACCTGCAGCTTCCACGGAATTCTGTGGGTCTCCAATGAGGTCCCTGGTGAGCTGACAAAAGAGGGAAAGAATAGCTGAAACATTTTCCATCTCAGGCTTGCCTGAGGCGCTGGTTCTGGAGCGTGGAGGTGTCAGTTGGATTTCTGTCTTATTGGCGGTGTTAAAATGGAGACACAGGCCTGGAGCAGCTGCTGAGGCAAGTCAGAAGTCGGAAAGAGAGAGATTCATTGCCAGAGCTGCTTTTTGCCCAGCTCTGGTCCCGCACCTTCACAAGTATTTAAAGTTAACTAAAATTATCTCACGATAGAAAGACGAGAAACAGGCGAGGCCTCCCCTGAGTTACGGGCTGGTAGCGATGGAAAGCAGATGTGCAAACCCCTCCCAGGGCGAGGGGCTGCCACTGGAATGTTAAGAGGGAAAGAGAGAGGACAACTTTCTTGCTGATGAAATGCTGCTTTGCTCAAGGGACCGCATTATTGCTGTTATTTATGCACTGCCAAAGGTGTGCACAGTGCTTTATAGCACAATAAATAAGGAGCGGTGACCAGTCCCTCAGGGTGCTGCGCCACTGCTGAAGGATGGCAAAGGGGCAAGATGAAGGGTTGATTGTCCCTCTGCAATGATGCAGAGGTTTGTTATTGTCACAGCATGTCCTCCTCAGGCTGCTTGGCTGGGGACATGAGTGGCTTTGTCACTGTTTTGCACAGTTGTCTAAGATGGCGTTTCCAAGGGCATGTGCCCTGTTTGATATGCACCCGGAGTCTGGTGGCACTGGGAATGAGTGAACAATACCTGGGGCTGCAACAGTGGCACTTTAAATTTTTTTTTAATTTTTACAGGTTCCCAGCCATCTGCTGCCTCACCAGCTGCTCACAGTGCAACACAAAACTTATCTCCATCCAGGAACTCGGCCCCTCGAGGAGGGCAGGGGCAGAGAGTGCATGACTGCCCTCCTGTGCACTGTCTGCAGGACACAGACCCAGTGCCAGACTCCAGAGAGACGGGGAGCAACTGCAGGGAAAGGGTGGAACAACAAACATGCGGTCACATGAACTCTTGTTCACCCTTTCCAAAATCCTGGCCATAGAGATGTGCTGGCCTGGAGAGCTGTGGGAGGGAGGCTGAGGGCTGAGAAGACCACGGGAGGGTGCCCCATCTCAGATTTGACACCTCTTTAGCCATCATTAGGTTGACAGTGGGGAAGAAAAGACATTCCCTGAGGGCATGGAGAGGTTCTGGCTCTCTGGCTGTTGTGCTGCAGCCAGCCCTTTGCCCTGAGGTCGGTTTTGCTGTGGGAAGAGAGCCGAGACTGGTAGCAGCTTAACTGGAGACAGCGGGGAGAAAGCAGCAAGTTCTGCCTCAGGGAAGCTCAGCAGCCACCAGCATGTGCAGGGGAAGAGAGAGAGAGCTACTGGAGATTTGTGGGGCCAGAGGGCCCAAGAAATCCTCTTGCCAAGCAAGTGGCATGCATTATTACTCACTATATGCGAGGCACCTAGCTGAAAGCTTCCCAATTTCATTATATCTTATTTTTGTAATGCCCCTGGGATCAAGACAGCTGACCTGGATGATCTCTCACCGTATCCTCAGTCCCTCCTGTGCCTGCTCCCCAGCCATGGGGTTGATGCCGGAGCAGGTGAGGGAAGAAAAGGCAGGTTGTCCATGGGAGCCAGGAGGGAGTGACCAAGTTTCCTCCTCCATTCCCGGAGAGCTCCTCTCCTTTGCGTGTGCCACTTCAGACCACTCAGAGCACCCTCCTCCCTCCTCATGCTTTTATGCATTTTCCAATTAAATTTCCTCCACGAGAAGGAGAGAGGCACTCTGAATCCATTAGCATTAGTAATTATGCAAATGCTTCGGGGAGCTGACTGCCCATCATTACATATAATTAACGTTTCTCGTTATGAATGGAGGGTTTGTTACTATCCCCCCCTTTTTTTTTGTGCTGGAAGGAGGCGGGGTAGAGGCGCGCGGGGGTGATATTGCTGTATTTAATTTGCATAATCAGGAGGCCTGATTGGGTATGCATGAGGGTAGGGGCGGGGGGACCTTCTCCAGTGTGCACACTATTAAGCTGGTGGCAGATCTCCGGAGGGGGAGATGCGGCACGTGAAGCGCAGGCGAGTGCAGCACGGTGACTGCAGACAGCAGGCTTGGATTTAGGGAGCAACACCAGCACCGAGCAGGAATGGAGGTGTCCTTGGACTGGCAGGGCTCTGCACAGGTGTTCTGTGGCTGGACAAGCTCATCCTCTCCTTTTGCTTCACTTGCCAGCTACAGACGACACAGGGCTTCTGCAGAGAGGTGCTATTCCTGGCTTTTTTCTTGGGCAGCACATGTGCACTGTGTATTATTGCAGAGCTGGACCAGTGATGCCCCACACAGCACTGGGGGAATGGGCTTAGAACCGACAGCAAAACTCAGCACAGCCTCTCTTCTGCCCCATTTCCCAAAGCTGCACACAGAGATCCGAATCTGAGAGCAGGGATGCTGCTTCTCAGTAGATGCTCCGTGCCTCTGGAAGACAGGGGCTCAGAGGGGAAGTGTGTCAGGCTGGACTTAGCTGTCCATGTAAAAGCAGTCAGGTCAGACAGGGAAGTTGTAAAGTTTTAGCACAGGGCTGTGCCTCTGAGGAGGAAGAGCAGGACTTTGTATCCTACATCAAACATTACAAAAGCTAGGGGTGGAAGTTTCCTGTGCGTGTTCTAGGTACAATGAATGCCTGGGAAACCTCCCTGGAGATCTCCTTGCTTCCCAATACATGTGAAACAAATGACTCTTATCCACTGTAGAACATCTTCCTCGTGTTCTTCCCATTCCCTGTCACTATCTTTTCCTTTTTGTCTCTTCTATTCCTCCTTTCTGTTTCCTTCTCTAAGAAGTCCATATGTCCTTGATCTCCATCTCAAGCCCACCTTGTGTCCTTTTCCACACCCTTGGATGTAGAAAACCATCACTGGCCTTCAGATTTCCGTGGTTTTTAAGGATCAGCTGCTGAGTTCCCTCACTTCCCCATGGAAGGCATATAGCCCTTGGTTGTGGCTGATCCAGGATGTACAGAAATCCTTCCAGTGAAGGAAGGGGATCTGGAGTGAGGGACAAAAGATTCTAGAGGCAATATATGCTCAATGGGATAATGCCCTGGGAGGGCACTGAAATGACTCAAGGCAAGGAGAGCACAGAGGTTCTCCATATAGAGGGAAGTGAACCTAAGGGTACCGTGGAGATGAGAAAAGCATCCCTGCACCAGAGATCAGGTTGGCCAGAGAGTGTCAGTCCAAAACCAAAGAGGGATAGCAATTGCTTAGGTGGAGTCTGGAGGTCCCTTGCTGCCTGGGGTATTGTGTCCTCCTGTGCTGTGTTGATCATTGTTTTCTGTCTTGATTATAATCCATTATTTGCAATGTAGACACTGGAAATTGGATAGATCTCTGTTTGGTCACCAAGGGCAAGGTGTGAGCCTGCCCAGTGGTGAAGGAATTTTCAATGTCTCAGCAGGGGTTCCCAGAGTAGGCAAGTAAGGACAAAAGCAGCTTTTTTCCCCAGTGTGTTATCCCCACAACTTGTAGAAATGTAAGACAGAATTCCAACATAAATTCCAGTAACCCTTAGAAGAGGTGAGGAGCAGGAGACACATTAAAAAAAACAAAAAAATCCAGAAAAAATAACGCATTTCTGTGTGTTTTTATAAGTGTATTTGTTTTTAAAGCTGAAGAAAATTCTCCGTGTGTGTTTCTACGTGTGTGTTTGTGTATAAGCTTTTAAAAGAGTAGAGGAGCAGGGAAAACTTGAACATTAAACTTTCAAAAAACCCTGTCTTGAAAGGACACCAGTTTTACTCTAAAGATTGTCTTTTAGTACAAGAAACTTGAGGCAGTACTGGATTCTGTTGTTGTCAAGGTTTTGTTTTCTCTGACGTGAAGCTGCTTTGGAGACTTGTAGTTCTGAGGTTTGTGTTGTTCAGTATTTTGTAAAGCATTTGTGCACTTGTCCTGCTGATGGGGAGAACCACTGGGGATGAGAGGTAGGAGCACCTGTAAAATCTTTGATGTACACAAAACCAAGGGATCTGATTCACTTAGGCTAAGAACTTCTCTAAAGGATGGAAAAGGTTCCAGTGCTGATCAGGAAGGCTCTCTCTGAAGGGTTGGTTGAAATCCCAGAAGGCAATTGCCAGGAGTGGAATGGAGGTCTTGAGGAATTATGTGGTGAATAACTGCTGTAAAATCATAGCAGCAGGTGATGGAGCTTCCTTATATGACAGAGAGGGAGCCTTGTGGCTGTGACATAGGAAGATGTCAGTAGCTCTGCTCTGATTTTGCTTTCTGTGATGTTCATCCCACAACAAAACCAGGCACCAGGACAGTGGTGATCCACGGAAACAAAGTAAGCCCAGGCTCTTGAAGTGGCCCATTGGCCCAAGCCTGGGTATGTATTTCCTTAGGTCAGATCTGCTCATTGTGCTATATGCTTAAAGAAGAGGAGACAAGGTGAAGACTGCTGTCCCCCAGAGCCAGTACTGAGGTCAGCTGGGCTAAGAGAAAGGAGGAGGGAAACAATTGTCAAAGCAGGAGAGAGACTGTGATGACAATTGGGGCAGCCTGCAGTCAAACTGAGGGAAGGAAGGAAAGGGAACAGCAGGTAACATGGTAACACCACAGTCACAGACCGTGTCTCCTCACCCAGGAGGATGCTGGATGTGAACATGCAGTAGCCATGGTCCAGGGACTATGTGAACTGCAGGAACAGGGCTTCCAGTACACACCTGACCTTCTCAGGGTGTCAGCTCCTTTAACAGGCTGCTCTGCAGTCACTGACGTTAACAGATGAAGTGCTTGGTGATGTCACTGTGGAAGAAGGCAAAGAATGAGATCCCCTCTGAGCTGTGCTGAGTCCTAACTCCACGGGGTCACAGTTCTGCATGGTCTTGACATTTTTGGTGTTTCCCTTCCCATTTTATTTATTTCTGTTGCGTGTGTGGGTAGGTCAGGTTGTATATAGGCACAAGGACAGCACAGAAACACACACATGGATACAGTGCATGCATGCACAGACACTTGAGATTGCTAAAGGCATAAGTTAAATCCCACATCAAAGCACAGAGCTATCAGAGCAGCACGGTTCAAAGGCGCCAGCTTCCTTCCCGGGAAAGACAGATTGTCACTTTGATTAAGAGATTTTAACAAGAGAGTAAAAAGAGGGAGTGAAAGAATGGGGAAGAGAAAAGAGAGTTTTCATTTATACCTTTTTTTCCCTTTGGCCATCCAAATAAGATTTTAGTTTGATTAAAAAAAGGACCACAATTTAAAATAAGTTTGATGTAACAATGAATTATTTAAGGAAGAAAAAAATACAAGCTGCTGCTTAAAAAAAAAAATAAATAGAAAAAGCTATTATTGAAATGTCAGAACAAATACCCGGCTTGATCTGCATTAATATGATAAATACTAATATATTCATTTCCCCTGGTGCTTCTGGGCTTGCAGAGGTACATCTGCAGTGTGTTGCTTATGGTAATCAGGTCACAACTTCAAAGGGAGACATGCAAGGTATTCTGGGGGATGTTGTGCAAGTGGCTGTTACAGACCTTGTGGATCATCAAGTGGAGTTGAGGTGTGCTGATCAAGGGTCTTCTGGAAGATCTCTGATTGCTGAAGGAAACTGAAAATCTTGTCGTGTTCTTTGGGGACCCACCAGCTGTGGGACAATACTGGTGTCTGGCTGTCAGCTTCAAAGTTGCTGTTTTTCTGTAGACAACTTAGTAAGAGAGAAAAAAAGACTGAGATGGAGGAAGTGAATGGGCTTCCCACCCTCTGTCTCCACAGGCTGGTTCCCAGTGCCTCTGTGCTTGGGAAGAGATGCTATGGGCAAGCTGTAGAGCACAGCTGCAAGTCAACCACCCTCTCAGTTCTTGCTTCCAGAGTTACATAGTAAAGTTCTCCAGAACACTTTAGTGGACTTGATAGCTTGACCCTTTTAAAAAGCTTCACACAAGCATCTTTTTGTTTTCAGAGTCTAACAAGCTGCAAACTGCAGGTAGGATGTTTTTGGTAGGGATATGTTACCCTCTCCTAGGCATCATCTCTGCCTACCCCATCTGTCACAGCTGTTGGACAAGAAGTTCTGCTGTAATGTACATCAGGCTGCTGGCATCAGCACCACCTTGAAAGAGTAACCTGGAGATCAGACCCCTTATGGGGGTCTTTTCTATAACCAAGGACTAGATTTAGGCAAGTGTGGTGCAACAAGGTACCAACAGAAGCTAACAGTTCAGAGTTGAGAGCTTATTTGAGAGTGATGTGGTGTGGAAGGTGTTGAACTGTTGTTTCCCAACATTACAGCTGACAGTTGAGTGACAGATTGGGAGTGTGGTTAAATTAGGAAGCAAATGAGTTAAGCTGGTATTCTGGTCAGTAGAATAAGGAGAAAATGTCAGAAAGAAGCAAGGGAGGGCCAATTTTGCATGAGAAGATTGGAGCAGAGAGAAGCTCAGAGGCAGAGAGTGGAGGAGAGATGTGCTTAGAAAATCATAGAATATAGTTACCTGATGTGAACCTATCATAGAATGTTTGGATAGCAGTGACTCTAAAGATCATCCAGTCCAACCCCCCTGACACAGGCAGGGACACCTTCCTCTAGATCAGGTTGCTCAGAGCCCCATCGAGCCTGGCCTTAAACATTTCCAGGGATGGGGCATCCACAGCTTCTCTGGGCAGCCTATCAATGTGACCAGGTGTTTTGAGGTAAACCCATGAGACATTCAGTTAGATTTTTTACCTTCTTGGTCAGGATGTCATTCCACTTGAGATAGCTCAGACATAGTTAATTTATTGCTGATGTACTGCCACAATGAAGCTGTTATCTCATGAGACATTGAGCCCTTCCTGACAGTGGACATCTAGGCTGCAGGCTGTAGCATGACCCCATGAGTTGGCCATGTGCTCACCTCAAGGAAGGAGTGATTGCATCCAGGGGAATGTAGCTGGTGGTAGAGCCAGGAGTTCCCAGGTAGATACAAGTGTGCCCAAAGCCCAGAGAAGTCTAGTTAAGAGATCTGCAGGAGCCATGCCTGAGATTCTGGTGCAATAAACTGAGCTCACTTGAGAAGCTCCTCATCTGTGTGTGTGTTCCTTCCTGAAATGCTCTAGTTTCCAAGGAGCACTAATGTGCTTTTCCGGTAGATTTTACTCACAAATGCGCAGAGTCTTAGTCCATCTGCTTCTATCCCCCTTTCCCTCCATTGGCTAAATTTGAAAGTTTAATGCTGGCTGTTGGGCATGAGTGTGCTGTGCCCAAGCTACAGGCCAGCTCCTCAATTAAAAGATGCATAAGCTTTATTATTTATACTATTATTTTTCTAATTATTTTCTTTTCCCGGAGATGCCCCACAGGGTCTGTAATTCACTGGAAACCCTAGTGACAGCCCCTGGCTTTCAACTTCAGAAGGTGAACTCTCCCAGTGGCCATTTTTGATCCATTCACTGGGAAAATGTGATTACTTCTTATTTATTGACGTTAAGTATTCCTGCTTGTAGCCACTACGGCATTAAAGTAAAACGTTCAGCATTTAACACGATGAATGCAGAGACATGAGGCTAAATGCACTGCATAAAATCTTTACGGGGCTGTAAACAAAATCCCAGAGTATTTCCAACTGTTTTGTGGTGAGTCAGGCTGGGGTCCCCTCTCTACCAGGCAGCCTGCCCCAGGTCTCTTGGGAATCGGCCAAGATGTGTCAACGCAGCCTTGGCCTCCATAGGGGAAGGGGCCTGGGGGACAGAAAATGAACTCTCCTCCTTGCTGGAAGTTCCTGTGCTTGCCAAGGCTGGCCTTGGCCTCACTTGGTGGCTGTTGCTGCATCAGTGCAGATCTGGGGGGTAAACAGAGGCTGTAATTGCTTCAGAGCCACTTTCTTCAGTCTCGGATAAACAGAGCTCAGGAGAAAATCAGTGCAGAGTGAGTTTTGTCAGCTTCAAAAGAGATTCAATCCTGGTGTTGTCAGTCATGGGAGACTGATGGCTGAGATTACTGAGGAAAGCAAGGCCTGTGGGCATTAAAACAGATACTGTTATGGGAACTCAGGGTTTAAAGATGAGATTGAATCTGGAATGTGGATTTGTACAACATTCCTTCCCCCTTCCAGCGTCTCGCTTGGAAGGACCGGTTCCCATGGGCACACTCAGCCTCCCGTGCTCCGTGTGTGTTCATCGGCTGTCTGATCAACACCCAAATCTCTTCTCAGCCTCCTGTGTGCACTTGACACTGAGGGCAGGGATAAACAGAGAACTGGGCTCGTGCTTGACCTTGTTCTCCATTGGTGGTGCGGTGGCTGGGCTGTGTCCTCATCCAGGGACAGAGGCTGGAAAATTATCAGGGAAATGGGCATCTTCTGTCCCCAGGGAGAGCAGCTGGGCTCCCAGGGAGCCAGGCTTCACACAGCTCAGCAGCTTCTCTCTGCTGAAACCCAACCAGTGCCTTGTGGTAGTGCAGCATGAGGAAAACCAGTTGTGCCACCCAAAGCGACTGCTTGCTGGCCTTTCCTCGTGGTAATCCACACCAGCCCTGGACACCTCTGCATGTTCTGGGTGTAGTTCCTAAGTGAGGAGGCAGAGCTGAGTCCCAAGATCTGGGTATCTTTATTGCTTTAATAAAAGGCAATAGAAGGCATTTAAATAGCCTCCTGAGAAGCATTGAAAGAGTAAAGTCAAAGGCCTCAGTTCCATATTTCATGATAAGGAATAAAACTGGTTGTGTTTGTGCTGCAGGGAGGTTCACACAGCACTGACCTTTTCTGCCGTGTTGTGAGGCTCAATGACAAACCTGAGAGTTTCTCCCAGGGGCTGATTTTACTTTTGATTGTTCCAAAATTGTGTCCTGAGATTTGGAGCGGCATATCCCCAGAAAGTTAATATTTTGCAAGCTTTGCTCTTGGTAGAAACTCTAATGTGCCTGTTGGGAATGCCCTGCCTATCTGCAGTGGAGCAATTAGGACAGTTTTACATCTTTGCCTTCCCCTGATTGCTTTGGATGCTTCACTTTGGGGTCCCCAGCACAGGAAGGACATTGACCTGCCAGAGTAAGTCCAGAGAAGGCCACCTAGATGATTAGAGGGATGGAGCATCTCTCCTGTGAGGAAGGCTGAGAGAATTTGGATTGCTCAGCCCGGAAAAGAGAAGGTTTAGGGGTCACCTAATTGCAGCCTTCCAGTATCTGGAAGGGGCCTAAAAGAAACATGGAGAGAGACTTTTTACAAGGTTCTAGAGTGACAGGACAAGGGGGAATGGCTTCAAACTGACAGACAGTAGGTTTAGATTAGATGTTAGGAAAAAATTCTTCCCTGTGAGGGTGCTGAGGCCCTGGCACAGGTTGCCAGAGGAGCTGTGGCTGCCCCATCCCTGGAGGTGTTCAAGGCCTGGCACAGTGGAGCTCTGGGCAACCTGGTCTGGTAGAAGGTGTCCCTGCCCAAGGCAGGAGGTTCCACCCAAACCATTCCATGATTCCTTGCTACAAAGGTTCCTGTCCCACATCCACCCCGCTTCCCTCTTCCCCACCATCTCCAAGTGTCTTTTGCCTCTAACATATGGTCAGAGCATATTCTCAGTGATGCCAACACTTCTGCTTCGTCACTCCAGCAGCCTCAGTAACTGTGGGACAGGAAATCTGTCGTTGAACTGGGCTGTTTGCAGTCACCAAAGAGAAGTAATTACAGCAACCACACCTGGCTGACTGCAGAGCCCTGCCCAAGCAGCCGGGAATACCGGGAATACCGAGTGCTTAGGGGCTGGATGAGCTGTAACCACCCAGGGTCTCTCCTCCTCTTCCTCCAGCAGGCCCGGATTCAGCTCACTTAGGAGGCTAATGAGGATGTCAGGCTGCTGCCTTGTGGATCCAACCCTTCTACAAAAGAGATGCTGGTCAGCTGAACTCCCAAAGTCTCTCCTGAAACTCTTTCAAGAGATCCTGGCAGGGCAGGCTCTTTGCAGCTCCAGTGCTGCCTGCTTCTGCCTGGGTTCCCTGCCTTGCCCTTCTCCTGCTGCTGCCAGGCTCGAGCATGTTTTTTTTCATTAGCAGTGATGCAGGCAGAGTGGGGCCAATTACTCACTGCTTTATGCTTGCTGGAAAACCCACCCAGGACTGGTAATAGCCATTAAGTGAGGGTGCAGCTTTAACTACGTGCCATTACATTAAGTTTCAATTTGATATATGGCCAGAGCAAATTGAATTCCTGCTGCTATCCCGTCTGACATTTGTTACATTACAATGCCTGCTCTTTTGTTTTTGAGTCAATAGCTGCTGCTTTCGAGAAATATGGATTATTAGAATTTATAGCCCGTCCTATGCGTCTTTTCAAACACTCATATCCTTTTATCATTTCGTTTTGTTGTTATTCTACCCAGCACAGTTTGTATTTCTTCAGGTTTTAGCACCTGGGACTCTTGATACTTGTGCTAAATCAATACCCTTTGTCCTCATTGCTTTAATATACACAACCATTTGTGTGATGCATGAATTGCAGTGGCTTTTCTGCCTGCGATAGTCATTTACTCCTCCTGCTCAAGCATTCCTTCCCCTGTCTGCGTGTGGGTTGTGCTTTGCAGTAAATATCACACATCTACATTTAAATTCCTTTATATGACGATTTCCAGGCACCTGGCTGCACATGGGAAAGTGAATTTGCTGGCTCCTTATCAGGAGGGTAACACGAGTTTGACAGTGTTCCAGGGCCTTCTGGAAAGTGCTGGTGTGCTGAGTTTAAAAAAAAAAACCACCTTTTGCTGTTACAGTGGGTTCACATCTTCAAAATCTTTGATTTAATGCAGCCACACCTTTTCATAAAGCAGATGTGAAGAATCTCAAGAGCAACAAGAGGGTAAAAAAGGCTTTTGGACTTTTGTTCAGATGTCCTCAGGTCAGTAGCAGCTAAAGTTGTCACTGGTTGGTTGGCAGTTCTAGAGACTTGTGAGAGAGGATTGTCCCACAATGACTGTCCCACAGACAGCGTACTTGGGCCGACCCCTGCAGCTCAGAGTGAATTTACAGCAAGAGCAGAGCACAGCAAGTGCTGTCACTGCATCTGCTCTGCCCTTCTCTGCTGATGGAGGTGTTCCCAAGGCCACTCATCTCACACCTTTTCTGTGTGGTGGATATGGAGCAGGCCACCAAGGCATATGGTAGAGACTTGGGTTTGTTTGGGCATCACTCATCTGTTGATCTTTCTGAGCTGTTCCCCTTTTCCTCTTCGGGCTGTAGGAGTCCAGGATGTGTAAGGACAGCAAAAGCTGCACATTTCCTCTGAATTTTATACCCTTTTTGCCTGTCAGGGAGTGCAGGAAAGAGCCAAGAAATATGAAGGCATACAAGATGAGATCAGAGAAAGGGAAGGCTTAGCTTGACCAGTCTGCATTTCCCACACAAGAAGGAAAACTTTGCCCTTTGGCCATAACCCTTTTCCTTCTCCTCTGCTCCATACACTGGCACTCACACACCCACCCCTTCATCCCCCAGCTCTCTCCTGCTCCCTGCCAGCACCACGGCCATCCCACGAGCTGCCTCTCCTTCAAACCCTCAACTCCAGCTGCTCAGCTTCGTGGTGCCGTGTTTCAGGCCCCTGTGCCGCTCCCCCCCCCTGCTGCCAGGCTGCCCCTGCCTTGTGGCCACCCCAGCAGCACCCACAGCCCTGCTCCCCTCCCGGCCCCCGGGCTGACCAGCTGCCACGCCGAGCACGGCCCTGCGCCCGCCTTCCCGCTCCGGAGGTGACAATTTAACCAAGTGCCATTTCTGAGAGTGATGAGTGTGATTTTGGATGTCTCATTGAAACGCTGGGCAAATCCTTCATCCCCAAAGGGAGATGTGTTAAACACTGCTTCAGAATTAATCTGCCGAGCGTGAATCTCCCTCGCTGTGGCAGCGAGAGGCACCATGACATTCTCCTTTGTCTCCGTGTTCATGGCAGTCTCCTGGTTTATCTCTGCCACTGCTGCTCTTCAGGGCTCTCCCTCCCCGTCCTGCCCGTGAAAAATGAGATGTCAGCTCCCTCCAGGGCATGGGGATTCCTGATAATATATTTTCCATGTAAATAAATGGCAGCGATTTACCTATCAGTTACATTAATTGAAGTGGAAACTGGGAGAAGCAGGAAAAGAGATGACCAGATCCTCTGCTGGACTGACCCACTTGCTCCTGCTCTGTGCTCCCAGGGGGCTGCAGTTTGGGCATAGCTGTGGTCTTCTGCATGGAGCATCAGAGCTGCCTTCCTCCAGGTTTGTAGCAACATCACTGGAAGAGGAATCTAACTCCCCTGACTCAGGGAGGAGGAGAACCAGCCCAACATCTGACCTTGATGGAAGGGTTTTCCACGAGATTCAAGTCCTCACCTAAATCCCTTTATATTCCCAGTGCAGCCTTTTCCATCATATGCAGTTTCAGACCTTCAGATGAACCACCCACGTCACAGACCCAGGAGGCAGAGCCCAGCAGGGATGTCAGAAGGTCCTTCAAAAATCTGTCCGTGCAGGTGGCACGTGCCTGTGCGTTCTGTGAAACATAAATGCTCCTGAATATAAAGATTATTTACATTCTCAAACAAAGCTGCCAAACACTTTTAAAATGCACTAACGGTGCCTCTCTCTTTCCACTGCGCTTGCTGATAAAGGGCCATAAACAAACTTGACACATTTATAATAACCTTTCTCCCCTCCCTCTTCCTCGTTCTCTCCTCTTCCTCTCTTTCCTCTCTTGCAGGCTTCATCGGGTAAATTTTTATTCTACTGCCATTAGCTGGGATATATTGTTTGATAGGGGGAAATAAAATGTCGAATCTCGTTTTATTTTTATTTTTATTTTCTTGTTCTAGTGGCAGCTGCTTCAAATGCCAGCAGCGGATGTTTGGTTTTAAAATTTTGTTTCCTCTGGCTTTTTTTCCTTTTTCTCTGTTCATTTTCTTCCCCTTTTCCTGTATCTCCCTTCTAAAAGGTCATCTTAAATGATGCAAGGATACATGATTTTGCAGGTTGTTTTTATCACTTATCAGCCTGTTCCAAAGACCATTTAGTCTTCTAGGCAAAGGTTGTAGCTTTCAGCCTCCACTTCCCATTTACAAAGGAAAAATGGATGCTCCATTTCTAGGTATATAAATTAGGTATAGATAGAAACCAAAATGCTAACACATCAAAAATAAAGGATCCTTGTAATTTCTTTGTCTCCACTCTGAAGAGGTCTCAGGTTCACCTTTTTTCACGTCACCTGTTCCTCTCAGAGATATTGATGGAAGTGCCACTTCTAACGATTCCTCCTCCATCCTGTATTGATGGTCCTGTAGAAAGGCCCGTGCGCTGGAGATGAAAGGCAGGGGTGGGCAGGCTGGGTACAAACTGTTTCCCTGGGGCAGCTCTGGAGGCTTTTTTTGCTCAGTAACTTGTGTCTCTGAGAGGGTTTGTGTGCAGTGGGCAGGGGAGGCACAGGGCACTGTGCCAGGGTCCCACAGAGTTTGAAAGTGTGCATTTCTGGAGCCATCCGGCTCATCCTGGCTTTGCAATTTTGTACCCACAATGATAAAGCACTTATTTGTTTCATCTTCCCTTGAAGCACTGGCCAGGGGGAGAGAAATGGATGTGGTAGGCCTGGCCTGGCCTGGAGTTGCTCATCCCTTGGCAGCAAATGAAGACTTGGTGAGCTGCACTCAGCCACTGACACTGGGTTGGTCTTGCTTGGGGGTGTTGATTCCAGGAAATCTGGCAAAGATGCAGCAACTAAGCATCTGTGTAAGAAAACATGACCTGAGACATGGTTAAGGTAAGGTGAAAATGTCCCTCACCTCTTTCTCTTGCTTACATAGAACATATACAGTATGTGTGTGTATGGTACTGGCAGGGCAGTTAATCGTGTGTGCAAAGTTCAAATGGAGCCACTTTCAGGGCTTGCATCTTTCAGATCAGAGTTGAGGAAAGAGTTTTTTACGATTGATACATTAAAGTCGTAGCTGGTATATTTTGTTGTACGTGATCAATAAACCTGCAGAGATATTGCTGTGGTTATGGAAATCACACAGTGGAATAATTAAATGGCCTAATTGTAAACTATGTTATCTTCAACATTGCACTCATCAGCTATTCTATCACACCTTGTAGAGGAGGGCAGTAATTATGAAAATCTGACACAGACTTGCACTCAGCAGGTGAATCCAGCCAAGTCCAAATCTGATGAGGTGATCCCATCACCCATTAGCTCCTCCCTCATGGTGGTCTTTGACAGGGTCAGAGATTGAAGAGGTTGGAGGAGGGGATGATAATATACATAGGATAAATCATGAGGTATCTGCAGCCCAGAGAAAGCTGGGACCATTTTAACTTTGGTGCCACCTTGGCCCTCTATATCTGTTCTATGGGCCTCAGCTTTGTGTTGTGTCCAAGCATTTCACCCTCTGTGGTCCTGGCTGCAGTTCTGTGAAAATATGCCTGTGGTAGATATCCTGGGGCTCATGTCAGCACTGAGGGCTGATGCTGTCTAAAAAATGAGGAAGGAATGGAGTGTCCTCTCTAATATGACACAAAACCCTCATCACCCGAGCCATTTTCTAGTGTATTAATATTAATTTTGCACTAATGCGGGATGAATACATTTCAGTGTTTGGCCAGAGAACATTTGTCATTTTTATGTCATACTCACAGAATGCCTCAGTGTGATATATTGTGTATTTTACCATAATAGTAGACAATATACCTCAGTATTTCATTTGGACAAGTAGCAAATATGAGGCAAGAAGACAGTCACTGCTGGACAAGGAGTGAGCTCAGGAAAATAGAAATAAATTAAAACATATTAATCTGGAATGAAAAGTCATTTCTCCAGTAGATTAAAAGCAGCAGCCTTTACCTCTTGTTGAGTTGCCCTATTAGGCTGACTTATAAAGGCTTGGCCAGGAGCCTCTCCTGGATGTGCCTTCAGTTGCTGTGAGTTTGGAGACAGGTGGCAACACCCTTTGCAAAAGGCAGACCCTGAGAGTGACCCTGCCTGGGGAATGAGCAGAGGTGGGGCATCTGAGATGGAGCCAGGTGGGTCTGGTACCTCTTGCCACGTGTGTGACAGGAAATCCCACTGTGCCTGTTCCCAGAGCACGGCTGTGACAGAGTGAGGTGCCTCTCCGTGCTGGGAGGGAGGTAAGGAAGGAGGGTCTGTAGGGGCCCCACAGAGTGCAGGCTGAGGGTCAGGGAAGAAGGGAGAAGGGGCCCCAAAAGCACCAGTGAAGTGATAGTTACTGAATGGACTTTTCCCTCTCGCTTTATTTGTTCCCATGTTTTGCCCTGGGCGCTGATGTTTAGTAATTTAGACCAAAGGGATCTAAAGAGTTGCCATAAAGGGTAGTTCAAAAATCAATGGATGTTAGAAAGGGTCAAATGATGCCATAAAGAGATTAACAGCAGCAAGGAGAGATAATATTCCCCTGACTGCAGAGCTGACCCTGAGAGCTTTATGACAGGGAAAGAAAAGAGCAGAGGCAGCCCAGCACCTCTTTCCCTGCTTGACTTCTTCTCCTCTTCACAGCTCAGGGCTTGTGGGGAGAAAGGGGGCAGGATTGCTGGGGGCAGCAAGTAGGAATGGCCATGGAGATGGGAATGAGAGGAGACAGGTAGGTGGCCCTTGCAGCTGCCTGATGAGTTCTTCTTCTAATCCAGACAAACTGCAGCTCTGTCGACAGTCCCTGCTAAATCACCCAGGAGGAAATGACTTACTCAGCAACCAGCCACAGGTTTATAGCATGAAGGTCAGATTTTACCAGGGTCCCCTGGAAATGCATGGGGGAAACTTGACATGGCTGTGTGTCATTCTCCTGCAATGGACCTAAAACCAGGGCAGGCAGCACGTGAGGCAACGGCCAGACCCAGCCAAAACAGCCTTTCTGCCCCGCCGCCTTCTCCCCAAACCCATCTGTGCAGCCTCCTCATTGAACTAGGGAATAAAATCAGGAGCACAGCCCAAGGGACCTGAGGGCTGAGGCAGAGGTGATATCTGGTGATCCAACTGAATGTTCTTGTCAGGAGCAAGAAAGCTGCTCTCTGGGGATTTGCTTGTTGCTTCATTTCAGCTGTTCTTTGGTTCTATGGCATGTTCTCAGCACTGACAACGCTCCCATGTAGGAGCACAGTGGATTAAGCAGCTCTGTTTTCCCCTGTCTCTGTCCCAGGGCACTGCCTCTCTCAGCAGTGGCAGAAGCAGCCACTGGCATTTTTTGCTTAGAAAGCACTCTCAGTGTACAAACCTCTCCTTATGATGTGCAGAGGGGTCACTACCTCATGTTTGCAGTTGGCTGGACCCATGAAAAGAGCCTGAAGGAAGTGAAGAGGCTAAAACCCAAGTATTCAGCAAGGATTGCCTGGGAAATATCAGCCTGGCCCTCCTGGAAAGGTTTTCCCCCTGGAGAGAAGCCAAAGGCAGCTTCCCCAAGGCCCAGCTCATGCTTGGGGATGCCAGGCACGAGCCAGTGACCTGCATACAGGAATCTTCCTTCAAAGTGTGTGCAGTCCTTGTAGGCACAGCTTCCTAAGCCTTGCCACGGTGACAGTTTATGGAAGGATAAAGCCAAGTCAGATAATAACTGATGTTTTCTTGGCATTGCATTGTAGATCTTGGTGTTGCAGGAAATTAAAAATCACACCCACAGGTACTTGATGTTTCCTGGATGAAGGGTCCTTTCTCCTGGGTTTTGCAGGTGGCAGGTCTGGGTCTGGCTGGAGCCCAGAGAGTGGGGACTCTTTAGGAGGGACAGGAACCTTTGGGGTGTGGTAGGAGGCTCTCCAAGGTGGGAAGAACACATGGAGAATGGGGTTGCATTGGTGCTGCACTTAAGCAAATCAGTGTGTGGATCAGTGGGACTGGAAGAAATGTGTTGATGAGCCAGCGGATGGATGTACTGTATTAGGAAACCCAAAGGGAAAAGAAAGAGATGGCTAAACCTTGGGAAAAGATGACCTTGATCCACTGCCCTTTAAAGCCACAAAGGCATCTGTTTACTGGAAGAGACAGCTGCCATTTTATGTGGGAGCACTTGAGTCAACATGTGCTGAGAGGTCAGCACATGCTGAGCTCTTCCTGATGCTGTGTTTGGGTGGCTTTAGGCCAGTGTCAGCTCAAAGCCAACTTCCCCCAGGAGGAACCTGCTGTGATTCTCTTGCCCTTGCCCAGAGGGATACTCTTCTTTCCCACTTCCTTCCTGAATGCAGCAGAGAACCCTGGTGGCCATCAGGATACCTGGTCCCTCCCAGGGGAGTGTTGTCCCTGCTGGGAACACAACAGGGCATCCCATTTGCTCCAGCTGTTCCTCTACCCTGTAGTCAGGAGCCCTGCATGATCCTGGCATGGACCAGCAGTTTGACCTTTGGGCAGTCTCTGAGAAAAGCAGCATTTTACTGACTGGCCTTAAACTTATATATGTGCCATATCACCTCTTCCCTCTCTCTCTGTTCCTTGATACCAGTGTGCTGTTTAATCTCGCTCCCTCTCTCTTCATTTCTCCTTCTTCTATAGCTTTGCTTCTGATTCTCTCCCCCCCACCCATTTTTTCCCCTCTTCTGTGTCCTGCTGGCCCCGATTCTGCTTACCTGCCAGCCAGCGGTGCTGGGGCCAGCTCCTGGCCTGCCCTCTGTGAGGATTTGTTTTCTTGCCTTGCACCCAAGTGACAGCAGATGAGAGAGCAGGGTGCTGCCACAAGATTTCTGTGCTTGCTTCCATCAGTGCTTCCTGCAGAGTCTGGGCGATTATTATCTCTGTAAATGACTGAAAGAAGTAAAGCGATAAAAGGATTAAGCTAGACGTATTTTATTTTATTTATTTATATCTTGCTGCTCCTCCTCCCATCCCCCTTGACAAGCTGTGGAGCATATTGTGCTGCAGCTGTTCCAGGGAGGAGTGGTGACATGGGGACCGAGGGGTTCTGGAGCAGGCAGAGAGCACAGATGGGTGCTTGGGCAGGGGGTGCAAGGGGCTACTGCAGGAGGCCAATAGACCCCACTGTGAAGGGGCTGGGGATGCAGCGAGGCAGCTTGTTTTCTTTCTTGTCTCCTCTGAGTTCTTCTTTTCAAATACAGAGCCAATAAAAATGGGGTCATGGAGCTGGACCTGGAGTGGCTCAGAGCCAGAGTTTCAGTGGGTTATGAACCAGGAGGGCAGGCAGAATGTCTCTGGAGAGGAATTGTTGCACAGAAATCCCCACACAAATTACTGCTTGCCTGAGGCCCCTGAGGGCAAGCCGCAGTGGCACAGCACCGTTCCCATGAGCAGTGCTCGCCAAGCTGTTCCTGCAGCAGATCCCTGCAGATGCTTCTGGAAGCAGGCTATTCCCAGCTGAAGTTTATTTCAGGTCTCCGTGTGTGTCTGCTAAATGGCTGACAACCTACAGACTCGTACAGACAACCTGGTCCTGTCTGGGAACTCGCAGAGCCCTGCCTGCATCTGTGGGCTCTCTGATGTCCCTTGCAAGGCTTCCCAGAGTGGGAAGCTGGAGCGACTTCCCGCCCTGCTGGTGGCATCACAGTTGGATGGGGCTTTACTCAAGATGGGGGCTCAGAGTTATACAAAGCAATTTACTCTGAATGTTCAGGTTTTGGTATTGCACCCCCTCCCAGCTCCTTGGCACGGAGGGAGCAGTACATGATAGCAAACTCTCCTTGGATTGAGCCCTAGGGGAACAAAGCTGGAGATTACATTGCTGGCAAAGACTCCTCTCTAAAGCTCATCTGTACCAAGGCTGTATATGTTCTAGTAGATGTGATGAGCCAGGATCCAGTCTGGTTCTTTGGGGGTGTGATGTGGTATGGTTTGTGCTGATACAACTAAAGTTTGGCCTCTCCGATGCAGTTCACTGGTGACAGTCCCTGGCTCATGCCATCCCCTGAACTGTATCCAGGATCATCTGGGAGAGAGCTGGCTGGTGCATGCCAAGGAAGCGTGTCATGGCTTGGATGGCCATGACAGTGCCTGAAGCCTGTGCCCTGGCCCTGGTTTAGTTACCAATATAGATCTCTCCTGAGACACTTTGACGGAGTAAAAGGAGTTTTGCAGACCTACTTGTTGGAGCCAGGCATGTGGGCTTTCTCACTGGCAGCACGGGATCGTCACGGAGGGAGCAGAAGCAAAGGCGAGGTTGGAAGGAAGTGGGAGAATTTGGGTGGAGAGGTAAGAGTGATTTGTGGCATGCAGGGAAGCCTCAGCAAGCAGGAGTGGAGGCAGGAGGACCCTCTCAGTCTTCTCCCTGTAGTCTCAGTGCTGGCATGATTGCACTGCCTGTATCAGTGGGAAGAACTTGGCACCCGCCATCTCACTGAGTGCTGCATGGAGACAAATCAGCTGCTGTGTTTGTATGACTAAAGAGACCCAGGAGCACAATCATTCAGGAAGTGAAACAAAAGGATGGCAGCTTTTGGGCCAATACCTTCAGCACTCATCAGGATATGGGAGCAATTCAGGCAGGTGAAGGAGCAGCTAAAACTGTGTGGAACAGCTAAAACTATTGCACATTCCCCTGGCCCCCTGGGACCATGAACTAGCCCTAAAGGGGCAACAGCTGCACCGTGATATTCCCTTAGGAAATCCTATCCCTGAGGTGGCATCGCAGGTATTTGTCTGGTGCGTGTGGGGACAGCAGCACCCCCTGATCAGCTCTTGCCATTTGTTCTGCCTCGTGCTGCAGCTGCAGAGCAGCTGATGTTCGCTGGGCTGTTGGTGCTTCTGGACCTCGGCCTCCAGCTCTGTGCCCAGAGTTAAAGGACCTCTCTGGGTTCATGGTCAGCAGCAGAGGCTGTAGGTGGGACGTGACCTACCAGCCGTCACCTCTGAGAGGCAGCAGAGAGGCTCAAGGCCGGGGTAAATGTGCTGCCTGCGCAGCCTAAGGCCAGACCCACGGGTCTAAGCAGAAGGAACAATTCTGTCTTTTGGGGAGATGAAGCTACATCAGAACAGTCTCCCATGGACTCCTGTCCATCCTTGGAAAATACAAGCTGGGTGAGATGGGCAGCCGTCACGAGAAGGTCACCCGAGGGATGGACATCTCACAGCCTGACATAGCTCTACCTAAAGTCAAAGTGATCCCCCTGGACTGAGTCTTGCTATGATGGCTTCTCCCCACAAATCCTTGCTGGCATTTGCTTTTCCCTGCTCTGCCATTTCTACCTTCCCTTCCACCAGAGTCCACAACGGGCAGAGCGAGCAGCCCAGCATGGCCCAGTTTAATATTCCACAGATCCTCACACACTGATAAATGAGAACAAGAGAGGGAAGGAGGGGGTGGGAGCCCGGTGCATGGGGGGGATATAAAACCCTGAGCCTGTATTCAGAGCAGCAGAGATAACAATAAGCGAGAATAATAGTCTAACAAGTCGGAAATGTCACACGCGATCTGGTGCCATTAACACAACATGGATCTGAAATATCACATAATTAGTTTTGTGCCTGTTGTTCTGATTTGGAGAGAAAAAATATTAAAGGGAAGAGATTTGGGGAGGGGGGGGCAGAAAAAGGAGTGCCAGCAAAGTGAACTCATAAAAGGGCGAAGCCTACAGCATCTAGTGTTTTTGGAATAGTATAATAAAGCTCTATCTCCTTGCCCATGTTTGAGGCAGAGATTTTTATCTGGCAGTACGGGATAAAAAGAAATGAGAACTTGAAAAGGGTAGATAAAATTGCGATTGATCTCTCTAGGGCTGCCTTTCCTCCTTTCAGGGAAGCTTGTGGGCCTCATGAATTGCTGCACCACTGAGACACACGATCCCCACCCCTTCCCATGCCACCTTGCTAAAAGATGAAAAAACCTAATGTTTTCAAGACTTCTTTCCCCATCTTTTTATAGCCCAGTGCACAAAGCCCATGTTTGAAGGCTGTGAAATGACTCAGAAGCTGTTTGTCCCCTGAGAGCAGGCTAATGCATGGGTGTTTGGGGGACCCCCACTGCTGCCAAGGCATGTGAGTCCCCATGACTTCAGAGAGGCTGCTCAGAACGTTTGGCCTTGCGGGCTGGTGAGTGCTACCAGCTGCTGAGAGCAAAGCTCCTGCCTCTGCCTGCAGAGCCTGCTTCGTGCCGAGGGCGTTTTGTGTCCTTCTGAGGGATACAGGCACTATCAGAAGAGACAGAAATGCCCAGATCTCAGTGGAGTGGGCACTGCTTGGGGACAGTTGTATAAGGATTGGAACACAACTCTTCCTTTTCTTGAAGGAAAAGGGAAAATTGCAGATATGACAGGAGGCAAACACTGTCAGTCCCTTCCTGCCCTGCAGCCTGCTGGGGTGTAGGAACCTGGTGTACCTGCCAAACCCTTGGGAGACTGTGGCTGTGTTAATTGTACACCTGACTTTTAGGTGTCTATATTAGGTGACTGTATTAGGTGACTAATTAGTCTATAAGGTGACTGTATAATCCTTTTCTTCTGGCAAGAGCTGTCCCTTTCTGCAGGCCCCACATCTCAAGCACACTTCTTTGCTGCAGGAGCACTTGAACTGGTGGAGATTGCAAACTTACCCACCCCTCTTTCCTGGAACAACTTCAAGGTTAGGTTGGATGGGGCTTAGAGCAACCTGGTCTAGTGGAAGGTGTCCCTGTCCATGGCAGGAGGTTGGAACTAGATGAGCTTTAAGGTCCCTTCCAATCCAAACAGTTCTATTATTCTATGAACTTGGTATTTTCACCATCAACGTGGTCATGACAGGGGTGGGAAAGGATTTCTTATGCATGCTTCATTTTAAGCATTCCTCTTTCCACATGCCAAAAAGCCCTTTAACTCTGGTGCTCAATGGGACATGAAGTGTAAACTTATTGCCTCTTACTCCAGTGCGAAAGCTGGAGCTGCTTGTACCAAATCAGGAGTGGATTTTGTTATCTCCTCTGGCAGAGGTGTCCCCTTCTCCATCCCTGGCTGTGCACTGGCTCATGGGAGGTTGATGGGAGCCTCAGTCCTGCTCCTGTAGACACACACTAATTGTCCATCGCTGCTTTTCCAGGCTGAAAGACCAGAGCTGGATTTGCCAGGTCATTCCAGGGACTGTATTTTGGAGGGCAGATGAGAAGGATGTTTGCTCCTGCTGCTTGCTCTTGTCTTGTCACTGCAGAGCAGCTTCACCCAGGCCCGTGTCCAGCCCCTTTCTCTGGTCTCTCCCAGTGTGGGTGAAGGGAGAGCAGCAGAGACGTGCTAACCACACATTTGAATTACAATGCATAACAAAGCTTTCGGTCATTTGTTTATGCGCCAATTGCTAATCACTTTTAAACATATTCCGGGAAAGAGGTGCTTTCAAACAAAAGCGGGCGTTCCCGTGCCAAAGGCACGGCTTGCTGTGTCCAACTCCCGTCTCTGGAGGATGCCCGTAGGACTGGGATTCAATTAATTCAGCCCCAGCGGACCCATCGCTCTGCGCGTTAAGGGCCGGGCGCTGACAGCAGTGACAGCGGCGCTGATCTATCGCTGCTGCTCCGGCCGGTCGGGACAGGAGGCTGCTGTCCCCGCAGGGCTGCCCCTCCAGAGCCAAAGCCTTTCCCGCAGAACCAGGGATCTGCAGAGGGCTCAAGTGCAGCCGCCTCTAGGCTGACGTGCGGCAGCTCTTTAACAGAGATCTGCTCCCTGCAGTCACACGGGAAGTGAAAAGTATTTCTGCATTTTGTTACCACCGAGCAGAAGTGATAAATATTAGGACTGGGGAAGAAGCGAGTTTTCCTTCTGACAGGAAAGTCTGTGGTGTCGGTTTTTCTCTCGACTCCGAAATGAATGTTAAAAATTCTGATGAAGCATATGTTCTTCCAAAATTAAACATTTCGTTTCTATTTCAGCCTTCGCAGATTGCCAGTATTTTTAAAATACAAACACAATGATTTTGTTTGGAAAAATCATTTTGAACGGGGCGTTTTAGACTTATCAAAATGCTTTGTTTCATTTTTTAAAATGGAAAGGCTATTGAACAGTCTGTGTGACATTAGTATTTTCTGAGATGTGTTGATTTAAATGAATAAAATTGATTTATTTTTTTTTTTTAGTGGTAAGCAATGCTTTGATGAAAAATTTCTAATCTGCTCCAGTAAGATGGGCAAGGTTTGTTTTATATATTGGTCTCCATCCAGAGAGCGAGACACTGACTATTACAAGAAGTAAAGGGAAGCTTACGTGAGCAATGCTATCAAAAAAACCCTAAATGCATAACTCCTCTGTGTCATACATCAGTGTAAAAAATTAAATTTCTTCTAGAATCTGCAGGGAATTTTATCAGAATGGTGGAAGAAAGAAATAGGCTGCAAGATGATCTTGACAGTGCTAGTTCTCCCATCCATTTTAGTCTGCTTGAGTTCTCAGCAGATCAGCTCAGCCCTGACTCATTATGAAGGTTCAGACAGACCCCTAAAATGAAGTCGAGTGTCTGCTGAGAGTGTGGGCCCCAGGAAACTGGGCAAACCTCACCAGTTCTGTGAATTTGGGACACCAGGCTGAAATCCAGCCGTGCCCCAGGCAGGAGGCTTGGAAAGGAGAGGCAGCTGAAATCAGAGATATGTTAATACCAAAATTTCAAGTGGTAGAAAGGCCAGGGTGGGGGTAGCCCACCAATACAGTCCCTTGCTCAGTCCAGGGGTAATTGAAAACAGGTGGCACTGGCAGGGATGATCACCAAGGAATTCTGATGCCAGGTGAGCATTGCAGCACCTGGAACTGGTAATGAGGCAATAAACCTTGTTGATGGGAGGAGCTGAGGCAGTTGGGGTGCTGGGGAGAGGTGTGCAAGCAAGGAGAAATTTGGGGAGTTCTGATATGTTATTTCAGCTTCAGGGGGAGAAGCCTGTGGTGAGGTTCCTGCTAAGCCCTCCTGAGAAGGACCGTGAATGGTTGATCATTTGAAGAGGAACAGCTTGGAACTGAAGGTATGCTTTGCTGGAAGTGTTTTGGTGGTGGTTGTGGCTGGAGAGGAGGGCTCCCCTAGTCCTCATTCCTCCCCTCTCTCTCAAGTTGGATTGTGATGGTGGATGGAGCCACACCACCCACCTGTAAGCAGGGGCAGGCTGGTGGTGTTCAGTGAGGGGCTGCCCTGACCTGGTGCCAGGGGACAGGAGCTCCCTGTCCTCAGGGGTGGTTCTGCCTGTGCTTGGCTTCAGAGGGCAAGGAAAGCTGAACTGCCTGGGGCAGTGGGCTGTGGGACTGGCTTTTTCCTGGGCGCAGGGGAGCAAATGTACCTGTTTATCCACATTTGTGGAAGTTATGTTACCAACTCCTTCCTGGGAAACGGGCTGCAAATGGTGTGAGTCACAGAATAAAGAGAATATAACAAGTGAGCTTACTCCCTTTGGCTTGCAGCCCTTTGAGGACCATTCTTCCCCCCTGTAGCCATGAGGGTTAGAAGCATCCCATCTCCTTCAGTTGATTCAGAAAGCGAGGTTAAGTGCAGAGCCGAAGACTCCAAGACCTGAGGGTATGCAATTCCCTGAACTCATAAAATCATGACTTGGCAAAACTGTGCTAGCTGCAGAGCTGCTCGTGCTCTTAACCTGTATTTCTCCTAAGCCAATTAGGGTGAGTTTCTAGTGAGGGCAATAATGGCTGGGCACACTCTTTTGAACCAATAATGTAGGTGGCTGGAGCAGACGAGTGGCCTGCTAATGAAGGAGCTGCCTGCTAGCCGTGCATAGCTAATGACATTGGCTCCAGCAGCCCATGGCCAGGCAGAACAGAAAATCTATTTCCACCAAGTGCTTCATTACCATCCAGCTACACTGAAACGAGCAGCTTGGTCTGGTGGGGAGAGGGGTCAGCAGCGTGGCTGGGACGTGGCTCTCTGGGGGGAAAGGTAGTTGTGTTTTCCCTCTGTCACTGTGGATCAGCCTTGATGCCTCTCTGGGCATTGCTGTTCTTTCCCCTCCCTGCCTTTGCAGTAATGCTGCTCCAGGGATAGTGTTGGGAGTGAAATGGGTTGGGATACATGCTGCAGGTTATGGTGGAGAGGAGTGCCAAAATCTAGAGGTTTTAGTGCCACAGTTTGGAGGTGAGTGCCTGGTTAGTGTCTGTCATCTTTTCAGCCTCTTCTCAGGAGCTAACACCCTTCTGAACTTAGGGAGGGAGCTCTGGAAGCAGTCAAGCCTCAGATGAAAGGTTTGCAGTCCCTGTGAAATACTGATTCCTCCAGGATTCGTCCTTGTCTGTTGAAGCCAGCACCAAAGATACAGGCAGGCCTGGGCTGGGTCTGCTGCATCTCTGCCCTGGGAGAAGTGTGTGCCTCCAGAGCTGGGATGCTGTGGTGTAGTGCAGGGGGAGGCACTGCTATCAGGAGCCAGGCTCCAAGCACCTCTATGCCAAAGCCCAGGCACGAGGGAGGCTGTGTCAGCATCCTCGGAAGGGCTGGGCTGTGTGCAACTCTGTTTCCTGATGTGTGATGGCAGGGAGGGTGGTAGGTGGGCAGGGTACAAAAATCTGCTGAAAGAATCCTTCCTTTCAACAGACTAAATTCTCCTTGCAGAGCGCCTGTGCATCTCCTCTCCCACTTGAAATTATAAATACATTTTTCAGTGAGTTAGTGAAAAATTCAAGCTTTCTGCTGTAAAGATCCCCATCTTCAAATCAGGCCCTGCAAGATCTACGTGTGGCAGTTGATTTGGCCTCGAGTGGCTGCGATTGGTAAAAGGTATTGAGATGTTTCCAAGATGCTAAAAAAATATAAGTGATTGCTTTTAGGCTAATTTATTGCTATTTAGCAGAGAACAAGTACATTTTTAAAGGGATAATGGCAAATTAAAAATCCTATTAAGCAAATCTGCTTACCTAATACTTGGTAACAACTTGGTCTTGGATCCCACAGTCGCTTAAATGCACACACAACCTTACTCAAGTGTGCAGGCCCAAAGAAATCTTAAATCTCTGTGGGATCAAGAGCATGGATATTAAATGTAAAATAATTAAAAATAGAAAACCCCCCACCAAATTAGTCTTTTGCTCTTGGCAAAGACTAGTCTCCTCCTTACTCACTGCCTTTGCTTGGAAAATGAAAATCGATGAGGTCAGTTTTACTTCTGCTTCCAGTCAGTGTCAAATCGTTGGCCTCAACACTGGTTTTAGCAGGAGTGTGGTATTGATCCCACCTCTCATCCAGAGCACTCGACTTTGGCAGCAGAAAGACACAGAGGCAGTGCCTGTGTGTTGGGTTGGGCGGGCTGTGCTCTCCCGGGGAGATCCTCTGGGGATCCACGGGATGTGATGCTGTGCTCTCAGTTAATAAGGAAGGGTTTGGGGAGCTGCCCGCTGCCATCCACTGCAGATGGGCTGTGCTGCCAAGGGCCAGCTTAGCCAGGCCAGCCTGAGGCAGGATTCACTAATGAATGGGCTGCTGGATGGGCACAGTCAACCTCTGTCAGGTGTTTCTTGCCTTACCTGCCACACCTGTGCAGCAGCTACAGCTCGTGTTCTGCTCGGTGTGATTCCCACATCCCTGTTGAATGAACTAAAAGGGAGAGAATTTTGGTGAGGCACTGCCACGGGTTGTCCAGAGAAGCTGTGTTTGCCACATCCCTGGAAGTGTTCAGGGTCAGGCTGGATGGGGCTTGGAGCAACCTGGGATAGTGGAAGATGTCCCTTCCCACGGCAGGGGGGTGGAATGAGGTGACCTATAAGGTGCCTTCCAACACAAACCAGTCTGTGATTCTATGATTCTAATTAGTAGAAATCAGTCTTGCTTTTCTTCAAATTGTAGTTTGTACTGTAAATCAAAGCAATAATCTTTCTGCACTTCTAGGTTAGCGACTGGTATGTATTTATTTATTTGCTTATCTACACTTTTTCATGTGTCCTGGTGCAGATAATGGGATGTCTTCTCACCGACAGGGCTTCCAGTTCAATTGTCAGGCTGCTTCTTGGGATGGGGTAAGTGTCCCTGTCCTTCAAAGGACTGGGTGAGGTGTGTTGTGGCAGAGAGAAGCCACAGCCATGGAGCTTCCATACAGGTCTGTGCAGGTATGAGCAGTGCAAAGCTGGAATGAAGCCTCAGTTCCTCAGCTAAAATACTGCTGAGGTTGGTAGTCCTCAAACAGGGAGCATGTATGGAAGTGTTTTGAGCAGGGATGTGTGCCTGGGGTGGTTTGTGGAGGCAGCTTGAGAAGGTCCTACAGGATTCCCTTGGTTCCACTGATGGAGCTGTTTCTGAGGCTTCACTCGATATTTCATCATGTCTGTTTGTAAAACACAGCTCCTGAGAGCTGTACGAGCACAGAGAGCTGTGCAAGCGTGTTGTGAGGGCAGGAATGAGCTGCTGGAGGGGCTGGCGTGGAAAAGGGTGATTGTGAGAGGAATTTTAGTGGGCTTTGTGTGGCCAAAAATGGTACTTTCTGGACCTGTGCCCTGGGATTTCTAGTCAATGGTTGGCAAGAGCTCTTGGGATCCAGCTTTTAGGTGATGGCCTAAAACCAAAATGTGTAGAGCCATCCTTATTTCCATTGCTTGGAATATGAAATTGTAGAGTCAGTGTGAATAACCACTCGCCCAAACCAGCCATTTAGTGCAGGGCTGGGCACTCCTGGTTACCAGCACGTTGCTTTTCTCCACGCAAGTTTTATCCCGCGCAGATCTTGGTGCTTTGCAGGAGTGTCCCCTCTCCTGGTCCCACTGTGTCTGTCAGTCCAGGTGACAGTCTGTGGTAGAGTCTGTCCTGCCCACGCAGCATGTGGGGGCTGCTCCCCCAAGACTGGTTGTTGTGAGTCTTCATTAGTGGTTGACTTGATGAGGAAGGACTGAGGGGAGGCCGGAGGCGATTCTTGCTCCAGGCACCCACTGTTTTGTGCCTGCTCCGTCCATATAATTCGAGATGTTAGTGGCTCCTAGTGCATGTTCTGGTTGGAAATGGCATGTGCTGTAATTCCCATAGCAAAAAATATACTTGTGAATGCATTCCTGGGAAGAAGTGGTGAGTTCAGACGATGGCTTTCAGAAATCCTTCCTCGCTGTTTGTACGATGACTTTTTTATTTATGTGAAAGTACAGCTCCTGGGAGCACCCTAAATTTGAGATGAATTTGGTAAAAGGTTTTTTCAGCTGAGAGATGAATTTCTCATAGTAAAACACTTTGTTTTGGATCTTTGAAGCAGTTTTACATTACTTTTTGTCCAGATTTCCCTGGAATGAATCCTTTCTCTTGGATGTGACATAGTTTAGAAAAGTACTTGGATGCTTTGATACAAGAAGTGTTTTTTGGTTGGGAACAGCCTGAGGTGCTTTTGGGAAGGGAAGCATACTCATTCAGCAGTCTAGGATTAATACATCTCTTCCTGCATCCCTCTTAGGTGCCAGCTGGTCACTGCTTTACAATTCCATAGCAGTGGTCATCCAGGCAAGGAAAACAAATCATGTGAAGTGACCCACTGCAGAGTGTAACTACTAAAACCTGGGGAATTGGGCCCAGCTTCCTCAGTGTGATCCTTACCCAGCTGCAGAGATGTTGAGAGGCCCCTGATGGCCCTGGTCAGGTCTGACTGTACCTAAATGTCAATGCGCTGTGATTAAATTTGATAAAAATCAAACCAGGAGATATTTCAATGCAGAAGTAACACCTTCCAGTGAAAAAGGAGTCCTTCTTTCAATCTGCAGCGTGCAACGATGTTATTGCCTTGTGACTTTTGTTGTAGATTAGCTGGGCAAATATACTTCAAAACAGGTTTTTTTATCTTCTGTGCCGCAGGCAGGTGTTAGCCCTGGTGTGCAGGAGAGCAAAGAGAACTCTTATGGGGAAAGGTGGAGCCTGTTGGGGTATCAGTGTCCTCACCAGGCTCGCAGGGTGGATTGTTTTCTGGGATGTGGGAGTGGGGTGGGTGTGAGTCATGCCTTGCCCTTGTCATTCCTTGGTTTCCTGAGCTATGCTCACTTGTCTTTCCGAGCGCAGGATGTGGCTGGCTTTATTTGGAATGTTACACAAGCATCCCCGTCTGAGTTAATTGACCAAGACAAATTTTGTTAAAAAACCTTGACATTAATAATGAGAAATAAGAGCTGGGAGGTAAAACACACGCTCTCTAGACATGCATTAGCAGTACCCCCACCCTTCCAGACTCCTCCTGAGGTACTATGGCAGAGAGCTTAGGTCAGTTTTAAAATTAACTTCTAGTCCTCGAGGCAGCCTTTAAATAGAGTATTTGAGCTGTGACTATCACCACTCTTTTTAGGCTGTATAAGGGAGGAGTGGAAGAGCTCAAGCCCAGAGAATTCCATAACTGTTGGTGACCGATCTAATGACTGATGCTGGGCAGACCCTTCACCTCAAACCCCCAGGTCCTGCAAGCTGAGCTGGGATATGGTGCACTTGGTAGCACCAGGAGTGGGAATACTCCAGAGGCTATCAGGACAGTGGCAAAGGGAACATCTTCATTTGCTTCTGGAAACGGGCAGAAGCCTGGTGTTTGGGATGGCTCCTGCCCAAAGTCGTGGTGCTGTCCTGGCCTCTCTTGGGACGCTGTGCTCCCTTGCCTTCTCCTGGTGGTGTGGGCCTTGCAGGCAATCCATCAGCCCCCATCTTTCCTGAAGTGGCAGGACTGCAGCTGCACATCTGATCGATAGCACCCAACCTTGACATGGAATCAGTCACTCGTGGCCAGCTCATTACTGCTGGCTGACCGTTTGCCTGCAGCAGCCTCTTAATAGCCTTGCCCGGCTGCTGCCGAGTCACAACAGGAGTGTTTAGCAGTCTTATTTACATGCAGCATTTCACCAGTCCCTCCTTCCCTTGCTCACAGCTTGCCATCTGCTCCGGAGCCTCGGAGGAGACGGAGGCTGTGGAGTGGGGACAGACGGAGGTTTCAGAGTGGGGACAGAAGCATCGTGCCTGTGCTCTGTCTCTATGGTGACCGAGTGCCTTTCCTCGTAGTGGCTGGAGGGGAGAGGGGGGTTGGTGCCAGGCCTACCCATTTTAGGCCTTCTCTGCTAAAAACCTTTCTTTCTCCAGAAGATTTTGGCATTGTGCTTGGCTTTTATTCTGGCTTTGGAGCTGATTTTAGTTACAGCTATTTTAATCCGCTGTGTTTCAGTCATCTTGTCTCTGTGTTTGCACTCTCCAAGGGGCGGGGAAGGTTCAGGATGCTCTTCCTAGAGAGCAGCTTTAAAATGGCAATTTATTATTTATAAATTGGGGGATTGGAGGTCTGGGAGTGGAGTTCCTGTGAGTCTATTAGCTGGGCAGGTTGTGCCCTGTGTCACTGCAAAATGCTGCTCTCATTTTTATCAGCAGCAAAGTCTTAGACTTGACTCCTGACCTTGGTTGTGAGCCATTAATGATCTCTGAAGGAAGAAATGCACTGACACATGCACTTTGGGGGATATTTGGTACATCTGTTAGCATGCCATTGATTTCCATGAGCAAACTCAGGAGTATATAGGAGTTTTTTAAAATAGCTTTTACTTAAACTGGAGTCCGAGTTTCAACCTTGGCCTCTGATTTTCATGCAAAGCAACAATTTCACCCTTGGGAGTGAGGATGAGGATGATGGTGAGAAATGTGTGTGTGCAGGCAGCAGGGCTGGAGAAGCAGCTGACCTTGGACAGGTGGTCAGCAAGAATGGAATGGGAAAAGGACTGGAAAGCAGGGGAGGGGGCATTTGAGACAAGTGCTGTTGGTTATGTGGCACTACCAGGGACCTCTCCTCCTCTTCCTCCTCATGCAGTGTCACTGGCCAAGGCAGCTGTGGCAGAAAACCCAGGCAGTATTTGTGTGTTTGCTGCTTTGCTGGCTGTCGTGGTGGTTGTGATCCTTGTTTGTGGTACAGGAACCCCCGTCTGTGGCACTGCAGTGGCACAGAACTGAGATGCAGCCCTGCCCTCAGACTCCTGACATGGGCACTGAGGGTCACACCGATGTATGTGCCATCCTGCCAAATGAAGTTGATGTTTTTGTGAATCTTAACTAGTTCACTAAATTACTTCAAGTGATTATCCTGTTTCTTTCCTGATTAGGGAAAAATCTTTAAATACATACAGGGTGAGACTATTCTTAGGCATTTGGGGAGGAACCAGCAGTGCTCTGGAATGAGCTGTGTTTAAGATATCTTTACTCTGGTGCGAAAAGATGGGAAGGCTTGCTCCAGGAAGGTTATGGGCAAGGAATGTTTTCGAATCTTGTGTCTGGAACTACTACCTTAGGGCCCTACTTTATTTTCAGTGGTGAGAAAGAAATGAGTGGTTTAATTTCCTTCTTTCAGTGTGTCATGGTTTAAATCCAGCCATCAACCAAACAGTGCAAGCAGTGTTTTGAGTACTGAGGTGCCCTGTCCACTGTGTTTGATGCCAGGAAGGGAGAAGCCCTTTGCCCAGATCTTGAGCTTGGTGGGGATTGGAAATTGGAGAAAGCTGGCAGCCAAGTGTTTTCCTTCTTGTCAGGGTCTGTGCTCAAGCAGCTGGCAGGCTTTGGGAGCTTTGCCTCTATAAAGGATCAGGGGCAGATTTGTCCCTTATGGTGTGGGACAGCACATCTGCACCGCACTCTGTGCACAACAGGGACATGAGGTACCTGACTCAGTGAACTAAGGTTTTCATGCCCGTGCCTTTCCATGTGGAAGTAGATACAGTGTTCCTGGGAAAGCTGGGTCTCCTGGCATGTCTGACAGAATACTGCCAGCCTCTGGGGAGAGGGCTGAACCTTGCTGCTTGCCTGGTACAAAGACCAGGCTTGTGCAGGTGCAGAGCTCTCCCAGCTGCAGACCCCGTGGAGTCACCAAGGGAGAGGCTGCGGCGTGGAGCTGTGTTAGCTCACAGGATTACAGAGAGGATTATGGAGGAGAGACTCTGAATGCTGAAATCACAGCATTTCAGTCAGCATTTGTGCTTCCTGCCAGGGCAGTCGCTGAGGTTTGAGGCACAGCCGTAGGAGGTTGGGCTCAGCACAGCCCCTGCACCCGTCTTGGGCCTCTTCTGTTACCTGTGTGCCCTGCACTGAAGGACTCTGTCCTCACAGCATTTGCTAAAGGAGGAGAGTTTTGTGTTTCAGGATAAGATTTGTAGGCCTCTGTTTCCCCTCCTGATTTCAAGTGCTGGATATATGGTTTCAGAGGTGAGGGCTTTGTGCTGGCTTCTCTTGTGTACAAATGTAGCTCCAGAGACCTGGAGGACAAAGGCAGCCTGCAATGGCTTTGCAAACCAAATTCTATGCAGCACAGACCACCTGCGATGCAACTGAAGTTATTTATTGTGTTTCCTTCCAAAAAGTTCCCCCTGTCCAAGCTGGAATTCTCTGTGGGGTGAAATAAAAATAGATCATCTTGACTTGTTGCATCTTGCATAATTTCCTGTATTTTGTTCCCCTTGGAAAGGTTTTTAGGATAATAAAATGCTCCTCCTTGTCTGGAAGGATGGCATGAAGATAGGATGGCTGGGCTGGGTGTAGAGAAAGCCAGGCTAAAAAGCCCTCTCACTTCCCCTGAGGCCAGCTGAAGTTTGGCATCTTCTGGGGGTGCCAGCAACCTGATTGGCAGGCAGGAAATGGGTGAAGGCGGTTGGAATATACCTATTTTTTTTATTCCAGAGTCAGAAATTGAACAACCAGGTTATTAGGCTTCTAATCTTTGTGGTTCCAGCAGCTGGGATGGTGCATTCTACCTCTAGGCTGGGCACTCTGGAGCCAGTGGGGCTACACCAACACATGTAACACAGCACTGGGATATAGTGCTCCTCCTCTGAGGCTGGGAAGGTCTGTGCAGTCCTGGTGGTGCAGGGTGATACATGACATTAGGTCTGAGCAGCTGTCTAGTCCATCTCCTCCTCAGCCAGCCCTGAGCCCCCTCTGCAGCAGTAATCCAGATGCAATCAATCTGGCGCTTTCAAATATTTATAAATCATTGATGGATTTTTTTGAAGTTTGAAGTTGTAGCTTTCATGGAATTTGGTTTGATTAGCTGGAAAGTCAATATTTTCACTGCTCTGTGGCTGAGCAGCATTAATTCCAGCCCAGGCAGCAGCAATAACAGCACTGCAGTGCTAATGGCTCTCTGCCTGCACCGGCTGGCATTTAAGCAGTCTGAGATGAGCTTGGAGCATGAGGATGAACCTTTAGAGAGGTGATAATAATGTAGTACAGCTCATGGTGAAAATTGGCAGAGGCAGGTAGAGAAAAGGCCTATAGCAATGTTTGGGAGTCTGCAAGGTGAGGTGTTGAGGCTGCCTTTCTTCATAAGTCATCTCTTCCAGCACATCCAGACAAGGTGGATTGCTTTGTATCACAGCTCCCATTAACTTGTCTTAAAAGAATAAGGCACCTTCAGCAGAGTGAATCAGAACCTCATGGGACTAGACCTTTATTCTTTTTAGGTGATGTAAATAGGAATTTGATAGGTGAGCCAAGTTATCCTTGTCTTTACAGATGATGGAGGGAAGCCTTAAGAGAACTGTATGAGCTCAGCAGAGGCTCAAACACCATATCTTTGTGTCACTTCATGCCATGATAATCACTGCTTGCAGTGCAGAGCTCACCTCTCTCTCCTTCATGTCTGTAATACCTGTCCTGTTCCAAATAACCTGTCCCAGTCCTGTTCCAAAGGAACCAAACAACTCCCATGCTAATTTGATATGGCTGAGCAGGCTGACTGAGAATTCATAAACTCTCCACCATTAGTGTGGGCTGCAGACAGAGCTTCCTGTGCTCTGAGGGTGTATAACTGAGATATTTGAGTCATGCATGACAGTGAACGTGTCTGCATCTCTCAGGGTCTGGATATTTCAGTGTCATCCCCGGGGTTAAATGCCTGCAGTGGAAAGTCATGTTCTAGAGTATTTCCTTTAAACTCACATATTGTGGTGCATTTCTGTCAGACCAGGTAGCACAAAGAAACCCAGCTGTTCTTGTCTGATAACCTGTGCTCCCTGGGCAGTGACAGCTCCAGGTGGGATGAGGAGGTTCTACTGTGGATGGATGGGATCAGCCCTCGGGATCTGCTGGTGCTCTGTGGTGATCCATGTGTCATGCCCAGGACTCCACCCTGGGAAGCAGCCTTAGCTCTGCTGCTGAGGCTGCAGGGACATGAGGGCCAAAGCCTTGGGTCAGGTTTCTCCTGAACCTCTGGATCCTGCTGGGAGGCAGGGGACCAGCTTGGTGTGGGTGTGGTAACGGGATTACAGAGCACTTGGGGTGCAGAGCATATTTTGGATAGAGCTTCTTACATGCTGCAGGGCTGTCATGTTGTTGTGGTCTAGCTGAGAGGTGGCAAAAGGCATGAATAACTGTGGCTGTGCTGCTGTTCTCAGGCAGGGATGAGCTGACATCCTGGTGTTAATAGTGTGGATCACAGGTGCCCTGACGTAGTATCTTGATGGCAGCAAGGGGTGTGAGGAACCTAAGAACTGAACAGACTTGCCAGTGACACACTAACCCCTGACTTCCAGTGCTCAGGGCCATTTCTGAGGTGAATTTACACAGCCTGTATCTTCTATTCAGCTCCCAGCTGACCTTGTCTGAATTCTAGGGCACCCTTGTGGCATTGGCATCTGTGTCACTGACAGAAGCGATGACAGTCCTGCTTTAAACATCAGAGGCTTTTTAGCGGTGTTAATGATGCCCAGGCTCTTCTGAAGGGAAAATGCAATGGCAGGCTGTGGAGCCTCACCTCACTGCTCCAAGGCTGTCAGATGCTGTGAGCTCTTAGTTTGAAGGAGTGTGTACAGGTGTACCTGTATAGCCCATCCTTCAGGAGAGAAACCGCAGTAAGTGCTGCTGAGAGAGATGGCAGATCCTCACAGATTTATGCTGATTAGAGAGGTGCTAATGCCTTGCTTTTACAGCTTGATCTTCCTCCTGTCTTTTGTGCTGGCTCATAAATACACGCCAGTTCATCCTCTTTGTCTCTTCTCATGACCTTTCTTTAAATTTGGTTAAGATCCTGATGCATGGGTTGTCTTGCCCCTCACCATGAAGAGACCTGCCTCAGGATGGCCCCAAGTCTCACTATAATTCCTGCTGCAATGTTTTATTTCAGACTTTATTTTGGGGGGATAAGACTGCATTCAATCATGCTCCACAGGGTGCTAAAAGCCTGCAGCCTGGGTGATGCTCTGTAATCTGCCTTGTCAATACCCATTGCTCACATCCACACCAGTGGAGAGAATTTTGCCAGCTGACTGGGTGCTTCTGAACCTGAAGTGTGATGCTGACTTTCCTTCCATGACCTGATTCTCCTGCTTTCATTTCAAGTGTTTGCTTCCCATCCTGGATTCTTGGAGCACATGGCAAAAATATGTCCCTGGGAGATGTAGACAGGGTGAGTGTGGTACAAGGATTCCCTCATTACATGTGAGGGAGGTCTCTCTGCAAAGGCAGCTGTGGGGGGCAATGCCATCTACTCATCTGCAGTAGCTGTTGGATCATCTTCCCATTAGTCACCTCCACAGGAGCCTGATCAATCCACTGCTACTTCACAGTCTTCCCTGCAATTGGCTGCTAAAGGAAGAGAAATGTCACTTATTTGGAAACTCTGCTTTCTTATTCTGGGAGTGAATGAACTTATCTGGAACATCAGTGTCCCCAAGGCTGCAAGGTCCAGTTCCCCACCAGCTTACATTGAGATAAACCAAATATATGGTCAAAGGGAAAAGCCCTCTCATGTTGAGAATGGCTTCAAGTGTCTCTTCCCTGCAGGCCACAAATGTAGCTCATTGCAGGGGCTTGGCCATGGTTTTCCATAAAAAGAGCCACGTCTGGAGATGCTGGCTCATTATTTTTGCAGGCACCTGTGCTTTGCTTGCTTCTAGTGACAAACTGAACTGGAGATGGGAAGTCCTTGTCTTGCAGAGAGTACAGGTTAAAACAGTGTGAGTCGTCACAGGGGAAGGGGAAGGTCACTTGACAGCAGAATCAGGTGCAGCTGGTTATGGGGAGGGTCTGAGCAGGCAGTTGAGACAACTTTATGAAACATATATGGTGTGCACAGCAGTGAGATGTGGCATGTGCTTGGCTGTCAGCATTAGCATGATGTGCTGCTGGCACAGGAACGTCTCTCCTGCTGAAAGCAGCTCTCGGAAGAGGCAGTCGATGTGCCAGTTGCAACAAGGTGACAGTGATGCAGTAGATAAAGAGCAGCCTGGGAGTGGGAATTCATGTTTTCTGATCCTGTTCAGGGCCTTTGGGCTTGATACTGATTCTGTTTGCAAGCTGCTAGGAAAGAGATCTCTGAGTAGATGTCTGCCTAATGCAACATGCTGCTAGTCTTTCTTGAACCCTACACAGTACTGTCATAAGGTTAAGAGCAAGAGGCCACAGGTCCTTGTAGCATCAGTAGCCCTTGATAGGCAAGAGTAGTGAAGCGAGTCCCTGAAAACTTGTTCTTTCTATTTGGACACTCGTTCTTGGACAGCTGATTATTCCTGCTGGAGAGAAAAACCTGGCCATTGTATCTGCCTGGGAAAAAAAGAGGATGATTCCTTGAGATACTAGCATCTTCTAGTCCTGTTTTCTAAAAGAACCTGCAGTTCTTTCCACCCTCATGCTGCCTGTGAATTTAATAAGTTTCCTTTTTGCTCCTTCATCCGGGCCAGTAGCAGAAGCTCTGAAGATGGTGGGCATGTGACAGGCACCTCCAAAATCCTGTTTGTCAACATGCTCTTCCTTTGTAGCAGAGGACACCACTTATACCTGCCCTCTACCCCTCTCTCTCAGCAGTTTTATGCCTTCCTTGTTGCTGTTTCTCTTCAGCCCACATCCTCCTTGCTTGTGGGAACGGCAGACTGGGCAGCACCAAAAGCCTTGCTGAAGTGGAGGTGTCTGACAGGGAGTGCTCTGCTGGAAGCCTGTTGTACAGGCAGGAGATAGATGGGCTTGATGTGATTTGCTCTTGACAAATCCATATTGGCTGCAACTCATCTCCTTGTTATCTCATTGATTTTTGGAGGGCTTGGAATTGGGTCTTCAGGGAAACAGGGCAGTGTGTATGAAGGCACGACAGCTTCCTATCTGCAGTACGTGCCTTGTGTTGTTGGCCACTGCCCCTGAAGTGTCTCTCCTGGACCCCAAATGGCTTGTTGCTCCTCAGCACTCCCGTGGTGATGGGGTGAGTGTTTGTTCACGTCCCCTTGGTGATGTTTTGTCACACCCTAGTGGCTTGATTGCACGGTGGCCATGGATGTGTTGCTGTCACAGGGGCTTCAGGGGACTTGCTTTTCACTCTTCTTTTGGAGGAGTGATCTGGGGCTCAGGCCCCCCTTGCTCACAACATCCTGGTTGTCTCCTTGCAGGCAATGACAGCATTCAGTCCCAGATCATCCCCCACTACAGCAGCCTTTGGGGTGCTGACCAGCTGTGCTGAGTGGAAGGTGAGCTTTTTGCATTGCTGTAGCAGCAATTACTTTCTCCTGTGTTAAAAATGATGATGCCTCTTTTTCCCTTCTCTCGTGATGAGACTTGGCTATGGAAAGGCAGGATGAGATGCCATTTCCTTAGTCCCTTTCCTCTAAGATCTCATAAAAAACATTACAGTGCTGGCATGACAACGGCAGCAAAAATGGCAGCACCAATTCCTGCCCACTTGGAGGAAGGTTTAGCTAAGACAGGTTATTAACTTGCTCTTCTGTGGCTGCTATGGGATCATATGTGTGATGCTGGGTGAGATTCTCACAGAGGGGATCTGCTGAAGAGTTGGGGGTCTGAACCTGAAGCCTGGTGCTGGCTCAGGACTGTTGTAGGGAGGGGTTGAAGGGGATGGGTACACTTGTAGATGATACTTGTGACAGCTGAGGAGTGGTACCTGGTGGTGGTTGTGCTTTACCAGTCCTGGCCTCTCCAGGTCACAAAGCAGCAGAGGGATGCACAAAGCCAGCTTTGTAATGAGGGTGTTGATAGCAGAAGATGTGCTGACTGGCAGTGGGGCCCATCTCTGAGAGCTGGAAGTGACTGGATCCAGGGGCATGGGGGTAGCAGGACAGAGGAGAAGGTCATTCCTCTGTTCTTTAGAGCCTCGGAAATGCAGCTGAATCTGGGGCAAAACATCTGGGCTGTGCTTGCTTTATTTATGTTTTTTCCTACCCATATCTCTAATCAGAAGCAAATCATGTGCTTGAGTAGAAATTCAAGTGGTTCAGATTCCCCCAGAGAAGGCTGAGGTGACTTGGTAGATTTGCTCTGCAATGGTGCTCAAAAGAAATGTCAGCAGCTTCATTCAGGGTCACTGAAGCTTCTTGTTGTCCACCGTGGGGTCACTTGGTGGATGCTCAGTTCCTGGGCTTGGTCTTCTCATACACTCTGGGTTTTCCTCTCCTCCTTAGTCACTGGAGAGCGAGCAGAAACTCTGCAGCCACTGGGGAAGGAAAGCACTGGAATACTTGAAAAGCAATTAATGTTTGCCAGCACAGATCTAGCAGTGCATTGCTCCTTCCAGTCACATTCCCTGCCTCTGGCCCCCTCACCACCTGCTGCACTTTGTGGGTTTTCCTTTATCAGTTGCTTTTCATTTTCACTTGAGCTGTCGGCGAGAGCTGAAGTAGAAGTTCAGATTAAGTTGCAGCTGAGATGTGCTTTGCTGGGGATTATGGAGCTGGCTGTGTGTGTAGCTGTCAGGTAGGGCAGGAGGAACACAGCTTTTTAGCAGGCTGTGAGCAGACAGAAGTCTCTGATTTCCAGGGCTGAAAATTGTGCTCCCAGGCTCCAGTCTGCACTGGTGTAACCAATACCACTTCCTTTATGGAACTGGTTGATTCAGTCTAAATAGGATAGCTGTGCTGTGCTGACTTCCTTGGTGAATTGGAGCTTCTGGGCTAGCCCAGAGAGCTGTCAGCATGGGTGGAGGCTCAGGCAGCACCTGGAGAAGGGTAAAGTCTGCTCCCACTGGTGCATTTTGGTCTGATGCAGGTTCTAGGCATAGTAGAGGGAAAACCTGAAGCTTTGGCATATATCTCAGCTTTTTTAATTGTTTGGGTGAGCTCAATTTCTGTAATTGCTTCCTTCAGGAAGCTCTCTGGCTGTGCCTGGCGAGGAGATGCATCACCTGAGGATTAAAATGCAGCTGCTGTGAGCTGGGAGACAAAAGCAGGCCAGAGTCAGCGGTCGCTGTGGAAGAAGGGCTTGGGCACCAGCAAATGGACATGTAGGGCTGGCCTGAATGTGTGGACTGTACTGAGTTAAAATAACCAACACTGTGTGGCTGTTTCTTTCAAAATGTTAAAAATATCCCAGCTTCTCCATAAATCCAGGAGATGCAACCGCTATTGCCTAGCACAAGTGTGGATGACTGTCCTCCCTCAGAGCCTGGTGGGAGCTGTAATGCTTGTGCTGAATTGATATTTTAAGGACCCTTACAGAGCAAATTGTCTGAGCCTTTAGTTTGGCAGCTGGGCTGACCCAGGTGGGATATAAACCAGTGGTTCAGGGTGCTCTGCTCCCTTTGGTGACAGGGTGGTGATCGGACCACACTTATTGCTCTCATGGGGCAGAAGGTCCAGCCCAGGAACTTGTATGTGACTGATACTGCATGTTTTGAGCAGACTGTCATGTTGTACAAAGGGTCCTCCAGAGGTGCGAGAGAATCCCCCATCCTGGGGACCTGAGGCCCTGCTCTCAGGCTGGGCTAAGGCATCCTACTGTCCCCATCTCTGGAGCTCCCTGGGCTGCAGGGTTGCCCTGCCATGAGGCCACAGCACTGGGGTTATGTTGCTGCTGCTGTATAACACGGGCACAAAGAGCACAGCAATGCTGTACCTTCACTCTGTCCCTTGTGCACAGTGTCAGAGCAGCCTATTGCCAGGTACCAGTGGCATCCTCTCCCTCTGAGCCCTGGCTGATGGAAGCCTGATTTCCATCCTGCCACCTCCCGAGCTTTCTTTCCCTGCTGCTCTCATTTCCCTGAGTTTCTCCAGGAGGAATTCAACAAGGAAGCCTGCTGTTGCTGGAAGTACTGCTATTTTCAGAGCCATAATCTCCCACCTTACCTGTTCCAAGCTCCCAGTGTCACTGGCACAGCCTTGCTTGCCACATGCTTCCAACTCAGGGATGCACTTGGCAGGAATGCTGCACAGCTTAGCAGTGGCCAAGGTGATCTCTAATAGCATCTGTGTGTTGTTGAGATAGTGCTTATCTGTTGGGAGGGAGTAAAGGAGCAAGCAGGCCTGACCTCCAGAGCACAAATGAGACTAAAACCTCGTACCTGAATCTCTCAGATGATCTATCAGATCTCCCTCCACCTACAGAAACATGAAAAAAAATCAGTAAACGTGATAGTGAGGTACTAGAAGATGCTTGGTGGAGAGATGATTGTACTAATGGAGGGCAGTGAGAGGTAGTGTGGTACTTTGAGCCATGAAAGAGGCTATAAATTGTGTCCTGTGTGATGATGAGCCACTGTCGCAACATATGGCAGCCAGTGTGGGTTGTGAAGCCTGAGCCCCTCGGCGGGTGCCTACTGCCACCCAAAATGGCTCACAGCCATCTGCTGTGACTACCCCTCCTCCCACCTCCTGCTGTAGGCAAGGCCTGAGCCTGTGATTCCTGCTCAGAGCCTTCCCAGAGCAGCCCCATCATTCTCTTGGAAGAGTTTGGAAAGCTGTAAACCCAAATGTTCCATGTAAACCCAAATGTTCCACGTAAACCTTCATGTCAACAGCATGCCCATGTGTTGGAGATATTACAGATGCTTCCTGCCCTCCTCAGCTGTTTGCTCCCTCTGGAAAGGGATTGGGGTGCTGCAAGAGCAGCAGTCCCAAGAGTTGTGGCCGGGCTGAAATTCCTCAAACAAGGGATGACAGTGAATGTTTGTTTAAAGTTCCCTTCCATCTAATCTCCACAGATGCTAGTGAGATAACAACATTTTTTTTGTGGGGTTACCCAGCAACGAAAAAATATTTGGGTCAAATTGAGCTGTTTACATTCGTCCTGGTTTATCCATCTTGTAGGGAACGAAACAAGTTTCTTGTTAAGTTTTTCCCTCTTCGTTTTATTTTTATCTTGATGCTTTGTATAAAAAGCGTTCCATGTGAATCATGGACATTATGATTCCAGTCATGATGAAGGCGATGTGACATCTCTCTGCTGTGGTGCTGGTACACGAGGGATGAGTAAGCTGTGCTCAGTGCAGTGAGACCCAGCCTGGTGTCTGTCTCCTGCACTTCCTTGGCCTTCTGCTTTTGAATGGAGAGGCCCCAGTTTGTGAACTAGGGATGGTAATAGGAGTACAATTAAACTCCTGTCTTCTAATGAGGTGCCCAGTGCCCCAGGGTTTCACACACGATTGTCCAGTCTGTCTGTGCTCTCAAGGGACTAGACCTTTTCTTTATGCTCATATTATATTCTCATGGATTCCTCGCTTTCTGATTCAAAGTGAAGGTGTAAATAACAAACTGTCCTTCAAAAGTCAGTTTCTGCTTTTTGTATGATCACGAAGTCATGATAAAGAGACTTACTGAAGGACTGGTTGTGCTGGCCCTGGTCTTGTGGAAGGCTTAGTTGTCTGTGGAGATTTATCCACTCTAAAAAGCTTCATTTGATTGAAGATTGTCCCACAGCTATAGAGGAATATCCTATGCCTATCCCAATGAATTGGCCTCTCTGATCTGTGATGTGGGCTCTCTTGGTCTCATTGAATTAAAATGATGGAGTCTGGAAAGCTAGAAATGATCAACCACCACTGAAGGAGAGCATCCTGCCTGTGAGCCCTCTGTGCTTACCAGTCTCTCCCTTTGGACCTCTTTGGAAGTGCTGCCATGGGAAAGGAACAGACTGGAGACAGATGATGCTGCAGCAGTCCAAGGAAGTATCAGGCCTGGCTGATTAATCTGAAAGCCTTAGCTGTAATTAATTTGAGCGTGTTCTCCTAACAGCCAGGGGCCTGCCCCACACACAGGGCTCTTGGTGTTGCCACAGGGCTCTGGGTAAGGTGTGGATGGCTGCTTCCAGGGATACCTGGGGCTGCCATGGGAGCCAGTGTGTTGAATGCATGTGAATGGAAAGTAGGTCAGCAGTGGGGAGCAGGTCTTCGTGGGCATTAACATGTGTTAATGTGTTTGTAAAACTTAGGGAATTAAAAAAACTGCAACCAAAGCTGTGTTTTATCCTCTCCTTCCCAGTGTGTGCTGTGAAGGGAAGAAGGGGTCTTCAGGGACAGCAGGATAGATCCTTCTCTGGAGCAAATCTTTGTAGCTCCGTTGATTTAGCTGGCACTTCACTGATTAATACCAGTTGAGAATCCAAGCTGGAGTGTTTTGTATGCTTGTAAATAATTGAACACCATGTGAATACAATGATGTAAGGGAGGATGGGAATAAAGCAGAGACTCTGAGAAATTTTAGGTTTTTTGGAACGAGGCTTTTATGTGGAAACATATTGGCATCTTGGCTGCGAGGCACTATGGTTGAGTGTGAGGGGTTTTTCATCGTAATTATAAGGACTAGAGCTGGAGAGCTGTTGAAACTGCGAAAAATGGCAAGCACATGTCAGATGGGGAGAGGGAGGCTGCTGCCAGCTGTTCCCCCCCCCCCGCTGCCTGACTGGGTTTGATAAATATGCATTATTTTTTAATACTAAAAATGAGTCCTAGTTCTGGCAAGGTGCTAAATTGACAAACCTGAGATTAAAACCCTTGTTATCCAGGGTGAAGCAGCAACAACAGCACAAGCTTCTCCTGTGTGCCCAGGGATCAAGTTAATGTGCTGCTGCCTTGGTGGAGGCCAAGAGATGCGACTTGTGATGATGGTATTTTGTGATGTGGGCTACAGGCTCTTTTTACACACTGGCTGCCAAATCCCTGCCCGTAAGAGTTGGCTTTTGATGGCATGGGTTGGTGGGAGCTGATGTTGACCTGTCCCTCCTTACTGGTCTGGGAGCAGTTCCCAAATCCATGCCTCTCCTGTTTGCCCCTGTGTAACATGGCTGTTCCAGCCCCTGCTCACAGGGAGATGTGAGGTTAGGAAATCAATTGATGTGCTTAAACCCATCTGCATGTGTGATTTAGGGACAACACACGAGCCAAGTCAGTGGCCAGTGAGCTGGTGACTGCCCTTGGCTGCTAGGCAGGCGCTCCAGGGAGCCTGGATGGAGGGCTGCTGATATATGGATGTGAGCTTCAAAGCTGGAGGCTTCCCAGGAGCTCCCAGGGGAGGAGATGAAGCTGTGAAGTCTGGAAGCAGGCCTTCAGATCATGGATGAGGTTCCTAGAGCTGTGTGTTATGCATGATCTGGTCACCTGGCAGAGAGGGACTGTACCTGCCTTCTATCTCCTCACAAACTGGGGAGAGTAAAATGTGGATATTTGGAGAGTTAGTCTTCTTTCTATAGGTTAACACCTGAATTCCAGAAAGATCCAGATTTGGTTAGAGCCTGTAGGCTTGTCTTTTTGCCCATCACAGAGTAGGAATTTATGTCTCTAATTTCTTGTCCCCTTCCTGAGCCAGGGCTGAAGAAACTGTGCAGCACAGAGGCAGGAGTTGCAGGCAGGAGCTGGCTCTGCCTGCTTGCAGGAGCTGCTGCCATTTTGTGTCTCACTCCACTCAGGCTGTGTGATGAATTGCTGTGCTTTGCCTCTTGGAGAGGCTTTATAGTCTTCTTTTCTTTGTCACTGTCTTTAACTCAAAAGTCACTCAGGGATGAATGAGGGGTTTGTGCTGAGTGTGGGGCAGTGTAACAGTGGTGACAGGTGCCCTCCATTTCTTGGACAATGGGCACAGCTTCACACTATAAGCCATTTTTATCCAGGGCTTGGACTTTTCTTGCTGTAGTATTTATCAGTTACCTATTTGCTACACTGCAAGTCCCTTTCTTCTGCAAGATACTTTTCAGTGCTGCCAGATCTCTGCTCTGCCAGCCTCTCAGTTGGGGCAGCTTGCTGAGAGCCTGCACATACTGTGGTTGGCCCCCAACCTTTGCCCAGGAGGGACTCAGGTGGGAATGGAGTAACACAGAGTGTTGAAGTCAGGATTAAGATGTAGTGGTGACAGATACATCCTGAAATCACATGGATGTGTCCCTTAGGACAGTGGTGCAGTGGGAGATGGCAGGAGCAGGAGGGATGGTGCTCTGAGGGCAGAGTGCAGAGCCCTCCAAAATCCCAGGTGTGGCACTCAGGACTGCTGGGGGTCAGGTGCTTTGCCTTTGTTTTGAGGTGACACTTTGCACTGTTCCCTGTACCATACAGAGAATGCCGTGTAAAACAGCAGTGCTGTCCCAGGCAGGCAGGTGGCAGGAGGGCAGAATTTAGGGGACTGCAGAGGTGGCCTGACCTGGAGCTTATCTGAACACTCCCTGCAGGGATAAAACTAAAACCTCTGGGGAAATGTCAAACAGCAATTGCTAGAGAACACGATGCTGGGAAAAAATTCAACCTTTGCCCCACAGACTCATTCCAAAACATATATTAAAGGTTACCCAGACAACCTTAATACCTCTAGAAATGTGACCTTGAAAACCACCTAGAGAGCAAGGAACCAGCAGATGGTCTCAGCTGCTGGCTGCGAGTGGTGCCCACAGAGTAACGTGCTTTAGCCCTCACTTGGTTTCATTCACTCAACTGGCATCATATTCAGCTCAGAGACTTATTGACCCTGGAGGGGGGGGGTCTGTTGAGCCATTGACGCAGCATTGAAATATTTACTTCATAAGCAACCACCAGGGAAACTAAATTTCCAAGCAAGCCAGCCCTGTGGGGGTATTCCTGAAAGGACACCTGAAGCAAAAATGTTGAGCTCCATGAAAAGCATTTTTTTGGTGATGATTTTATTGCACTGGGACCCAGGATGCAAAGCTGCCTGTTGCAGGAGTGCCTGCCTTCCTCTGGAAGGCAACAGTTAGTCCCTGGGACAGGGGCTTGCAATGTAATTTAAATATATGGAAGTGGAACTGGGAAACTAAATCATCCCCACAACATTCTTCAAACAGCAAAGACCTGAATTCTTTCTAGGGACCAGACTGAAACACCTGTGAGAATTCTATGCCTAAAACATTATTGTTTAGGGCATTGCCTTCACAAGGAAGGAAAACAGTAGCAAAAGAGCACCACTTTCAAACCCTCCTTTGTCACTTGTGGTTCATCTGCCTCAGGCTTCCCAGAGGTCTGCCCTGCTCCATGAGCTCCCCTGGGGCACATCAGGCTCATCCAGGGTCTGGGAATAGGAACCAAGAGCCTGGTGTGTGGACCTCCACAACGCCCTGTTTGTGGCCTGTCTTTGTGGCTTCATCAATGAGAATTTCTTAGGAGTCCCTGGGACCAACCCCACATCATCATTCCCAAAGGAGAGGGAAAGTGTGGTCCCTCCACCTAGTTTGGTCTTGTATTAAAGAACCAAGTTGAAGCAGGAGTCAGACTGCAGGGGCTGCTCTGGGCTGACTGATGACAGTGCCATGGACAGCCAGGAGGGCTGAGGTCTGTTCTTGTCCTCTTGCTCATCTCTGGGGCCTTGGTAACCCATTAACCATGGCTTGCTTACTGCTGAGACATGGAGAAAAGGGTTGGAAGCTGCTGGAAAGCAAAGCTGCTATTGAAATAGGCAATTGAAATGCTCAAGTGGTGACTTTTTCATGCCTGCATGTTTCAGGGGCACTTGTAAGAGCACTATTTAAATTTAGAAGAAAGAAGAGTGAGATTTCTAATCTATTATTCATTCATGAAACATTATTTCAGCGTAAAATAAAATATTTTCCTTTTTCACCTCATTCTTAATATACTCTCTCCTCTCTTTCTCTCTCCCCCCCCTTCCCTCCACTTCACAGTGCTCCACGGAACAGTATGTATGAAATTATTTTGTAAAATCCAATAAAAATTTTAATCAGGTCAACATCATTACAGGAAAGGAAAGTGATGGAGCTTTCCTGATGCATTAAAAAAAAAAAGAAAAAAAAGGCATGTAAAGGAAAAAAAAAAAAAAAAGATGTAAACATGCAGTTGTAAAAAGAGGAGCACAGAACTGCACACCCAGACACGGTGCAGTGCCTCCTGCTCATCCTGTCTCCATGGAGCACAGTCTCACTTTCAGCCACGCACATGACAAGTGCATGCACATGTCTCTCATCCCCTTGCACATACACCAAACATATTCCAAAGTAGGGAATCATAGGATATCCTGAGTGGGAAGGCACCCACAAGGATCACTGAAGTCCAACTCCTGGCCCTGAATAGGACATCCCAACAATCCCACCATGTGCCTGAGAGCGTTGTCCAAACACTCCTTGAGCTCTGGCAGGCTCGGGGCTGTGACCACTGCCCTGGGAAACCCATTGCAGTGCCTGACCACCCTCTGGGTGAAAAACCTTTTCCTAATATCCAGCCTAAACCTTCCCTGACACAGCTCCAGCTGTTCCCTTGGGTCCTGTCTATGGTCACAGAGAGCAGAGATCAGTGCCTTCCCCTCTGCTGCCCTTGTGTGGAAGCTGCAAACCCTGATGAGGTCTGACCTCAGTCTCCTCTTTTCCAGGCTGGACAAACCCAGTGACCTCAGCCACTCCTCATATGGCTTCGCCTCTAGACCCTTCACCATCTTTGTAGCCCTCCTTTGGACACTTTCTAATAGCTTTAGGCACGTAAAATTCTTTGGCTAGCACCCTTTAGGAGAGCACCCACCTCTGCCTGGAGGTCTTTACGGACCTTTAGGCCCATATGTCCCAATATGGTCTTTAAACAGTGGTTGGTAAAGCAGAAGGACTGACTAGTTGTGTGGTGACTCCCCTTTTTAATCCCTGTCTCTCTGATTACCACGGAGGGGAATAAAAAGCCCTGGTAGCACACGGTCATGCTCTGAGGATTTGCATAGTGTATTAAGGCTTGCTAAGATCTCCTTCCTAGCCTGACATTTACAGAAACTGCAGCTGCTGAGGCTCCTCTCCATCTTCCCTCTTTCAGATTAAATGTGAACTTCTAAATCTGCCAGGAGGAGTGGAGGGAAGGATGGGGAATGTAACTGCCTCGCTCCGACCTTGGTTTGTTGCCATCGTCCGAAACACAGAGCCAGGCCAAGTGATAGGAGTGATTGATGTGTGTGCAGGTCAGAACCCCTGCAGGAAAGGAGCAGACATACCAAGCCCTTAAAGTAATATACTGTTGACTTCAAGGGATTTGCAAAAGCCTCCAAGTGCTTGGAATAATGTATTTTTGCCATCGAGTTCCTTGGAAGAGCGCAGGAGGGGCCGGCTGCCCATCACACCCTTCCCCACCAAGGTCAAGGTGGTGGTTGTGGATGAGAATGGGGCTCTGGAGATGAGCACCATCCTCTGAAGAGCCCACCCGTGGAGGGGGGAAAATAATTCCTGAGATCAACACAGCTATTGGTAGAGATGCCCATCTCTCCAATGGTGGGACTTCTCCCATGGAGTGCTGCCTTCCTCGGGGAAGCAGGGACCAGTGGAGCAACTGTGGGTCCTTGTGCTTTTCTAATTCTGCTGGGACATAGAGTTGTCCTGGAGGGCTGGGAATGTTTTTGATACAGTTCAGAGAAGCAGGGATGGGGGCTTTGCCTCTTGGGGAAGAGGGTGCCCTGTGTTTTCAAGCTGGAGACAATTGAGGTTGAGTGGTGTTTGACCTTACTGAGAAGGTGGCAGGAATAGAGCAGTGACTGGCAGGGCCACAAGCTGCCCTAAAAAAGATGAATGAATCCTACCCTGGGGCACAAGGTGCCTGTGGGGACTATCCCCAGCAAGGGTAAATCACACAAGTTTTTCTAGTGACAGCACTGACTTACACCAGGCTTAGAGCATGGAAGTGTTCAAGGCCAGGCTGGACAGGGCTTGGAGCAACCTGGTCTAGTGGAAGGTGGGGGGTTGGAACGAGGCGGTGTTTAAGGTCTTTTACAACCCAAACCAGCCTGTGATTTTATGTGTTGCAATTCATCACCTCAGCTGTCCCCTCTGTGCAGTGGTGTCCCTCTGCATGGGGGTGTCCTGTGCACATTGTGGGAACGTGTGGCTGGGCCCACGAGCTGGAGCCTCCACTCTCTGCTTGGCAGATGGGTTAAAATAGGAGTTGAAACATTCAGTGCTTTGGAAAGAAAAATAAACTCCTAGGCAAGTGCCAACTGCAGCAGCCATTTTGGCAGAGTACCGTGGTGCAGGGGGATGGGGTAACAGCCTCATGGTCCATGGGAACATCCATAAGTGGAAGCAGCCCTGGCCCAGGCTGTCTGCGCTCGCAGCCCACCCAGCAGTGCCCGGGCTGTGTGGTTGGAGGCAGGCAGAAGGAGCCCTGCCCACGGCACACGGGCTGGCACCTCTCCTCCTCCCTGTGATATTTCTTTGCCACCCTCTGAGTACACACGCACACACATCATACGGCTCTGACGTTATTCTCCTCTGGTTGTTGCGAAGGACTCAAAAATGTCCATTTTAGGTTTTTTATATTTTGGGAGCCTGACTGAAAAATCTTTTCGTGGTCAGTGACAAGCAGCTTATGGGAAACAGATGAACAATACTGCCAGGAATTTCTCTTATTGCTGCCTGTGTTTAAAATATAAAGTTAGAAAGGGAAGGGGGAAAAAAATAAAGTTTTTTAGGCTGAATTCCAGTTGAGTGCTGTGAGATGATCTCTGCAGCTCTCCCTGTAAGGATGCAGAACTCAGATGGTAGGAGTGGGCATAGAAAGCTTGGCCGGGTACAGATCTGATTTGGAGTGAGGCCCTGCTTCCCTGCTGGGAAGTCGCTGATCCTCTCAAAGGGTTTGGTTGTTCCTGGAGCCCAGAAAGAAATGACAAGTGCACCCTGAGGCCTGTGGCTGTAGGAATCTCCTCATGGTGGACCCAGCCAGGCCTCGTGGCTCTTTGCAGAGGAGACCATGTCCCTCTGATCTTCCCTGTGGAGATCTGATCAGCTTCCAGGCAGGCTGGTGGGGACGGAGGACTTGGTGAACACCCTCAGCCACCACTGCTGCCTGCAGCAGGGCTGTCCTGCCTGGCTGTCACCTTTCCCAGAGTTATAGATGTGGTTCTGTAGGTCCTACAGGATCAGTGCCTGTACCTGCCTGGTCCCAGCAGCTGGATCTGATTCTGAAGCCCTGTGCTGCTGCCTGCAGGTCTGTGCTGGTTGTGTCCGTAGGCAAAAGCCATGCCCGAAGTTGGGAAGGGAGAGCTGCAGCTCCCTGTAATAGATGGCAAGAGGGACTGATGGCCCAAGTGGTAAATAAATCTTGTGGGCTGGGTGATATAACAAAGCACTTGACCTTTGCCCTGGTGGTTTATTTTGTAATCAGTGCCCGGCGATTGATTTATGGGATAATCAATCTTTCTCCCTTCCTCTGGCCTTGGCATTGCCTGCGCCATGGTCCTTGCTTTTGAGTGATGACTCCAGGCTACAAACAGCACCCAGGGACAAGGCTGCCTACCCCTGCCCCCTTCACTTCCCCCTGCCCAGCCTGGGAGCAGATGTGCTGTCTACAGCCCCACCTACCCAATGAATGTTTATTAAGTTGCTCTTTGGCAGGGGCAGTCCTCTCTGCCTTGCCAATCTGCAGCGCTCCTGGTCTGACAATTGGCTTCCCAGCACCTCAGTTTATAACTCCTGCAACAAATTGTCCTGAATGAAAGGCTTTCATGCCTTGTGATGGATTTCCCTCACATAAATTGAGGCTGTGAGCATCCTTGCTCTTCCCAGGGATGCTCTGCACTGGGAAGCTTCAGTTGGAGCAGTGAGGCCTGTGTGGGGGTAGAATTCATGCCCAGGAGATGCTCATTCCTGATGAATTCGTAGCATGGCTTTGAGTTCTAGGGCTTCAGGCACAGGGCAAAGCCAAGAGCTGCTCAGTAACGTGCAAGTAACTTCCTCCTCAGCTATAATGCCAAATTTTTCATGTTTGTGCTGTAATTCTTCTTTCTCTTGCACTGGCTTGTGTCTTCTCTGCTCGGCACTGTCCTACCTGACACCTGGATGCAGCTGAGCTGTGGGTTGTGGGGGCAGGCAGAGGGGAAGGACCATGGTGTTCCTTGAGATGAGGCTGCTGAGGATGGGGGCTATGTCCTCCTCTGCCCCCCAGTCAATCTGTTCTTGCTGGGCCCTGGTTCCCCTCTGCTGCCTGCCTGAGAGGCTGGCAGGATCCTCACTGCTCTGGTAGCTGCTGTGTGGCCAAGGCTGCCCGAGCGATTGACAGAGACCTTGGAGGGATCTCATAAATATGGTATTGGGAGGAAAGAACAAGTGAGGGAGCTCAGCATGTAGCGGGTCTGTGATGGGGAGCAGGTTCACCCAGTCAGCGATAGCCTGAGGAAGGCATCCAAGTGTCAATTCCAGCAGCACAGTGTCTGTGATAAGCCAGGGAGACACAAGCAGAAGAGGAAAGCTCTGAACCTCACCAGGCTTTACTGGGGCAGAGACAGCAGAGCCAAGGCTCTGAGTTCCTGAAAAGCTCTGGGAAATGCTTCCCAATTTGGACAGCGTTAAATTTGGGCTCAGGTTTCTATCAGAGGCCCATCCTAGCAATGTGTGCTTACTGAGACCTGCATGTCCCCCACCTACCCCGAGGATATGATGTCATGTATCTTGCTTTGGGCAACCATGGTGATGTGGTGGTGTCAGGAGAGCTGCCTACGCTGATGGGGACCCATGGGACAGACCAAGGGGAGCTCTGGTAGATATAAAGTGCTCCCAGCAGGAGGCTGCTGGGAAAACAGAGCCCCAGCCCCTTGGAATGTAGGGCCAGCTCTGTGTGTGATTACCTCCATAATCTTCTGTGAGGGATGTGGGGCTGGACTGGCTGTGATCATTCTAGTGATGGCACCTTTTCTCTAAGGTGTTTTTAAACATCTCCTTCTTCCTTATGGAAAGTCTTTACTTATATCTATTCTTGCCCTTATCTTATTTAAGTCCATTCCTTCTTGTAATGCATCATCCTTGGTCAGCCTTAAAGGTTGGCAAGCCCCGAGGGAAGAGAGGAAAGAGTTATAACATCTGAGGGACTAAAGGTTTGATTTGGATGCAACCATATTTATTCAGTGGCAAATTACATCTTCAATCAAACCAATGCAAATCAGGCTCCCAGTTCAGTCTATTTGTTTGGACTTAGTGAGTGCAGGGGGATTCATTATTTCTTGTGCTTCCTTCCATCCCACCAAGTTCATTTGCGCATGTACGGACTGGCACGCGCTTGTCTGTAAAACCCTCTTCCCCCAGGGTGATGTGCTGTTGGGAATATGTACCCAATGATCTCTGGGTGTGGGTAGAGCCTGTATCCCTCGGGAAAGCAGGAGAAAAACACCAGTTTGTGCCCTGGATGTGGGCAGTTTGTGCACCAGGATGGTGCACAAGGAAGGGAAGTGCTCCTCAGAGCTGCAATTAGAGCTCTGAATAATTCAGTTTTTCAATGTGGTGTCTGAAGTAGAACAGTTAAAATAATGTCTCTAGGAGACTGACAGTGATCCCTTTCTCTTCACACACACCCCGAGGAAGAAACAAACCATGAAAATCCATTTGATTTGTTTGGGGTCATTTCATTTTGCTTCTTGTTTGTGCATGCTGGCTTGCTTCCTCAGTGAAAAGTGCTCTCTCTCAGAAATGTCTAGGAAAAACAAGTCAGGTCTAAAATTTTCATTTTCATTTCTTTTTCTGAGGTTTGTCTCCAAATTTGACCTGTATGTCTTTGGGTTGAAACCTGCATTTTAGGGGTGAGAGGTAAGAATTGGAAAGATAAATCCATCGCTTTTATAAACAATTTCCCTTGCCTTCATCCTAGTCTGCCCCAGACATCTCTGTGTCTGTCCCTGGCTGAGCCTGCTGTGAAATCCCTGTAGGTCCTTCTCCTGCACCTCATTCCCTATGAGAGGGCCGGGGACTTGTCCAAGCCCCGAGCTGTGCCATGGGCAAGCCATCCATCCCGTGCTGCGGCCACGCTGAGTTGGAACACGCCGGCTCCCAGCACATGGGTAGGACACAGCCCAAATATGAAAGCAGCAATCTGATTTCCCCCAGGCAGAGGGAGGCGTCTTCCCTTGTAATTGTCCTTTGTTTCTGGAATAGCCATGACAGTGTTTTCGGAGAAGAACCCCCGTGTGGGTTTGTGTTTGATCTGCTCCGATGCGCCGAGGCAGGGGGGAGGTGAGTGGGTGCCCGCCGTGTCCTGCAGCACTCCCAAGCTCCCAGATGTACATGTCCCTCACACACCCTGATCCTGCACTGACCCACACTGCTAAATTCAATAAAACTCGACCAGTAAAGCTCAGAAGAAGTCTGCAGGGTGTGGGCTGAAGGTGGTAAACTCGAGTCTGGAGGTGCCTTTATGCTGTATGTGTGTCGTGAGGGATTTTTGTTCCTGCTTGCAGCCTCCTGTTATCCTTGCCTACCAAGTCCAATCTGGATTCACTGCACAGAACATTTTGAGCTGAAAACAGCTCAAAGCACCTCCTGGAAATGGTAGGAAAAATTTCCATGCTAAGAATAATGAGCGGTGAGTGCAGAGGATAGACGCGGCGGGAATTCCTTGCTCCTAGAAAGTTGCTCTGAGCCTCCAGAAACCTTGGAGGATTTAATAAATGGGCCTGGGTTTGTTGTTTTTGTTCAATCTTGAATTGGGTCAAAAAGCTTTGCATTTTTTAATGGATCCAAAACTGTGCACGGTATTATCTCAGAAACTCTGCAGCTGCTGTGTGCCTGGTGCTTCCCCAGCTGCCAGGGCTGTTCACGTTTTTGGGACTGTCTCCTTGGGGTTGGTGTTGTCTGGCAACGATGCATCTCTCAAAGATACCTTGAAGCAGTGCCAGGGAGGATGGCAGGGAGGGCTGGAGGCAGGGAGACTGTACAACAGTCTGTACAGACTGTACAACCAGTACAACACACACGAGGCTGAGATGTTTTCCCTGGTGAAGAACCTGCTGGTATGGGCAGGGTGGTGGGTTAGACAAGCCTGGCTTTCATGGATGGGCACAGATCTCCAGCTGCTGGACCCTGGCTCCTCCATCATCCCCAGGTTGTCTCCTGGCAGAAGCAGAGCTGAGAGTTTGCAGCCTTTCCCCTGACTGTCAGCAAAGCCTACCATGAACACCAGGTCCTGCATACAACCAGCTCCGAGCTGGCCTGTGGCAGCAGAGAAAAAATCTCTCAGGCATCAAATGACTGCCTGTGTTTTCAGAGAGGCACGTGGCCTCCAGTGCCAGCTAGTTGTTCAGATCCTTGGACCCATCTCTCTTTTCCAGGGACCTTGCTTACTTTAGGCAAGAGGAGCTCATTTCCAAGCTCCTTGTCTCTGTCCCAAGTAGCCCAGAAGTTGTTTATCTTTTGTAGATTCTCTGCCTTGTAAATATTTGCATGTAAAGCCAGAGTTATAGGCCATGTTATTTATGTGGAGGAAATGGATATTTAAGGCTGCTCCACTTTGTTATTGCCCACATTATTTTTGGGAGGCCAGACCCCTTTTTATAGGGGAGCTGCTGCCATTACCAGGATTTCGGAGCTGGCTGGTTTAGGGCTTTAGCTCCTGATGCCTCTCATCTGGTGCCTGTGGGAGGCTTGGCTGAGCTTGCAGGTGGGGGTGCAGTGAATTTTTCCATGCACTATGATTCCCTACCTCTTTCCCCTTTGATCTTCCCTTCCCAGACAGATCTCTTTTTCTTCCCTTCTACCTTAGACCCCATCAGCTCTCACCCACTCCTTTCTTGCCCCAATTCCCAGAGCTTTTTGGACATGCTGTCGATGACTGCTGGCTGTTTCTGGTCCTATGGTTCAAGTACAGGTCTGGCCCCGTGCCCTGCTTTCCCTGATGCTGATAAGCTCTCCTTGGCAACAGCAGAACATTTCCCTCCTCCTGATCCCTCATCCCACAGACCTCTTGGAGACCTGTCCTCCCTTGGCAACCCAAATCGCCTTTCCTGGGTTTCTGTCTACCTCTTCATTTGTCTTACCTGTCTGAAGATCTTTATCATGCCAGCAGATGATTGGGTTCAGGAACAGCTCCCCAAGCCTGGTCCTCTGCCTGGGCCTGGATCTCAGCATCCATGTGCAAGCACCCCGTGATTGCCTGAAGGTTACTGCTCCGAGGGCCAGCACGGTGTTGCCTGTGGAGGTGCCTGTGCTGCCCTGCCTTGTTCCCCTGCCTCGGGTTGCTAAGGTACAGCTGAAACTCTCATCTGGAGTGTCATCGTCTCACGGCTCAGTTCCTTCAACATCCTTTTCTCTGGTCTTGACAAATGCAATCTTCTCCCACTCCTGCCTGTTCAGAGCTGTGCTGCAAGGATCATTTTCTGTGCCTGTCATTTTGCTTGTGTCACCCATGCTTTACTTGCTTTTGCTGGTTCCTGCTGGCAAACAGCAGTTACCTGTCTCTGCTCTCCAGCCCTTTCACAGTTCTCTTTGCTGTTAACCTCGTAGTCCCTCTCCACACGTGGTTTCTCACTGTCAGTCAGCCTCCGGTGACAGCCCCTGCCAGCGCTCACCGCATCTCCCAGCTCTCTGCTTTCTGCTCCAGCACCTCCTGCTCAAAGATCAGCTCCTGGATGCACCCTGCAGAAATGTGTCCCTGCCCTTCACCCCTCCTGTGCCAGCCTCTGTGCCAGATTGGTGATGAGGGCTTGGGCACACGTGCGGGAACTGCCTGTCTGTCAGGCAGGGGCCCTGTTTTCTCCTGCTGGTTCTTCTCAACTTCTGCTTAGTGTGAAGACCTTCAGGGCAGGGCTTTTTCTTAACAGTGGTTGCCTAAAGAAATATAGGTATGTGAGACCCTCTTGGCTCTGTGCCTGTGTGATGTGTGATGCCATGCTTTAGGAAAGCAGTGGTGAATTCAAGCTGAATTTGTCAGGCTGGAGAAGTTGTGTCCCTCCAGCTTTAGTGAAAAGCGGTGTCTGAATATTGGAAAGGGACCTTCTCTGGCACCAGAGATGGAGGCTGGCTTGCACTGGGTTTGTACAGCTCAGTTCTGATGGGGGGCAGATTGAGCCCCTGCCCCACCTCGCTTGCTGCCTGTTCCATCATGCCTGGAGCTGGCCCAGGGGAGCTTCCCTGGCCCTGAACCTTGCCGGTGAACCTCCCTGGACACCCCAGGGCAACATCTGCTGTTGCAGACCAAGTCTGGCCCTAGACACAATCTGCCTGGACTAATCTGGAGCAGGGACAGGATTGAGGTGATCCTGAGCAGCATGTGGAGCCCTGCTCTGTACTGCAAGTGCAGGAGGAAGAGAAAAACGCATCAATGCCTTCATCTGCCCTTATGGATTTTTCCACCATATTTTATAAGCGTTCATTTTTATTTATGTGAGGTTAAAGTCAGTCCAATTTGGAAATCAACTTGTCTAAGGAGCTCCCCTCAGATCCTATTAGCCTCATGTAGTATTTATATTCATTTTTGCTAATGCCATTCACCAGGCTGGCTGTGGTGGCAGCCGCAGGAGCTGCTAACCCTCTCCTTGCCAGGCCACTGGGGCCATGAGCCCAGGGGCTGTGGGGATGGCAGGATCTGGCCATGTGGTGAAGCGCTGGGGCTCCCAACTTTCCACCTCCCAACAGCATGGGAGGTCAGTTTGTGACCTCTGCTCCCACATATCCCCCCTTGCTGCACCCAGCATCGCTGGCAGCCCACATATCACTGCAGGCACAGCGGGCACCTCTACCTGGAGATCAGTGGCTGGTTTGGACAGAGAACAGTTAAGAAGTGCTCAGGCTATCCTGCTAATTAGAGAAATTCCTGGAAGAAAATAAAAATAAATGCATTGAGGGCTTTATGGAGAGAGATAGGATACCTGACTCAGGAAGTCCTTTGGCAGCAGATTGCCAGCGGCTGGAGGAGTGTCCTGGGGACGTATCAGTGCACGCTTGGCTGGCTTTCACACCATCCCCTGGCACTTGCTGCTGGCCCCTGCCAGAGAGGGTATTGGCAGGATGGACCTTTGCACTGGAGCTGGATAAGCACCATGTCCCTTCCTGAGTTGTCATTTCGGTAACCCAAATCAGCTGCCAGGATTGCAGCACTAAGGTCAGGGTCAGCTGTAAGCACCAAGCAGTAAGTGACAGTGGCTGCCAGTGTGGGATGCATCCCTTCCCTCCATCCCTACCTCTCCATGCAGGTAGCACCACACACCTCTCCTGAAGCATCCTGGCTGCCCTGTCTCTCCCCCTGCCTTTGATTATTTATTGAAGTGGTTTGATACCAGGTGACTGTAATTAAAAGAAGAAAAATACACACAATAAAATGATCTCTAAAATGGTAACACGCTGGATGCAGTCAAGCAAGGAATGTATTAAATATTTATTGCCACTGGTCTGCTGGGGGGGGAAATTAAAATTATTTAGCCTGAGAAAAACATTTTAATTATTTAATTTGAGGGGAAACCTCCCCCACAGCCCTCCTTGGTACTAAGCCCCGACAAATGACAGCATAATGTAAGGTTTGACTAAAATCTGAATGGGATGAAGGCCTGGAGATTGGAACAAGGGATGGGGAGCCACGTGGCTGCCACCTGAGCCAGAGGTCCCCTTGCTGTGCTGCGGCGGGTCTGTGCGTGATCTTGCATCTTGCAGGTGAATTCTTCCTCTCCAGGTGAGGTTCATGCTTGGCAGCAGTCAGCTGGGGGTTTCCTCTGCACATGGGAGCCTGGGAGTTGGACAGGAGTTGCTGGGTGCACCAGTCATGGCAGTGAATGACCCAGCACCTGCAGCAGGAACTCTCTGTGCCCACGGGTTATTCTGACATGCTTTAGTGGGTCAGGAGCCCTGGTGTGTCTGTCCCAGCAGCCCAGCTCCACCACACAGGCTCTGCTGGGCTCACCCCACACCAGGCATTTATCCTGTGCGTGGCACAGGGCTGCTTGAATCCCTGGGTCGCGTGGCATTTATACACTGCATCCATGAGGCTTTTCCCGGGAGTCTCTGTGCCCCTCTGCAGGAACGGCAGTGGGGCTGGCATCCAATTGGCACCTCCACTTGAGGCTGGAGCGAAGGATCTCCCAGCTGCATATCAAAGACTGAGAAGAGCAAAGCGTGGGGTCTGGCAGTGGCTGATTGTTTGCTGAGAGAGGAGGGGCTGTGATCTTTTCCCTCGTGCCTCCAGACTGACAGTCTCTCATTATTAGCCCCCTGGAAACAGGCACTTTGACTGAAAGAGCCATCCCAGCCTTCACTGTAACAATCAAAGCAGCTCAAGAATAAACATGGCTTGGCAAGAATAAACACAAATTGCAGTGCTTGCTGTGAACAGCGATATCCAAGGGAGCAAACATCAAATGAAGGATTATCCCTGTTTGCAAGGAAGCTCCTCTAGAAAGAGATTGAATAAGGACCATCTGCAGCCCAGAGCAAAGAGGCTACCAGGAGGACCTGCTCATGCCATCAGGAGCTCTCCCCTTTGAAGCTCACATGGTCTCCTTTAGGCACTGTCTGGTTTAACTTCATATGCTCTGTCAGCTGCTGAAGCTCTGAGCTCTTTGCAGCTACTTCCAGCTTGCAGACAGTGTGGGCAAGGCCAGAAAGCACAAGGAGGGGAGTTATGAGGGTCAGAGAGGGTGAGAAGAGCTTCCCTGAGGTGGGCAGGGGGGGCAGGTACTGGACCTGGCTGGGGTGGGTGCTGGGAAAAACATTGAGCACCTGCAGGAGCCGGGGGAAGATCACATCGCCCAAATCCTGTGGGAAGCTCTGCTCTCTGCTCCTGACACTAATACTGCCAGTCTTAGGGTAGGAGCCCTAAAGGCAGCTCTTAATCAGCAACTGTCCCCTCACTGCCTGCAGGAATTGAGCACGGGCAAGCTCTCCTCCCCAGACCATAGGCAAGAGGCAGCCCCGCATGGCATAAATCAAATTTGGAGGCGCAAAGGTTCCATAAAGAAGCTTATTTTCTGAAGCCAGGTCCCATTATGTTATCTGTCACTTTATTGGGGTTTCTGAGCCATTTATTTTTATGTATATACATCAGAGCTGGTGAGCTGGCATTGGCCTGAGAGTATAAAGCTGACAAGACACAGTAGCACCGTGTGAAACCTGTCAGCGGAGCAGCCGCCTGTGAAATGAACACGAGAGCCAATGCTGATAATTTTATTTATAGGGAATCTTGGGTAGTGCGTGACAGAGCAGTGGGTGCAGTCCCTGGCCATCTGAGAGGGACCAGTGCCAGAACCTTCGGCAGGGATAACGGCTCCAGGCAGCTGGAAATTAGATTTTCTTCTTAAGGAATATCTTAAGCTGCTGAAATACTTTGGTCACCCAGAATCTGTATAAAAGGACAAATTTTCTTGGGGTGGAAGGTTTTGCTGGAAGGTTCTGCAACACTTTGATTTCTGGTGTTGTTCATCTTGGTAATTGTTCTCTTAATGTTTTGTTTGTTTCTTTGTGTCTAAAATAAACTCAGATTCAGTGTAAGGATTTGTTCTGAAATGAGAAAACTGAAGTTTCCTTATCTAAAAAAAAGAGTAGAGCTTTTAAACGTTTTTGAAACTTTTTTCCAGGTTATTTTGCCCCTGGAGCGACATTTTGCCAAACTCAATAGTCTTTACAAAAGCCTAAGTGAATAATTGTTTCTGTCGTGTTCCAGGAGAAAAGTATTTAGATCAGCAATTTTTCCTCTCGGTTGGAAAGAAACATTTTGGGTGTGAGATAGTTTTACGGGTCATTGAAAACCCCGAAGAATTATCTCAATTGTTATCGGGGCTGATGGCACAAAAAACGGACCCTGCTCTTACCCTGTTGTGACCTTGCTCTTAGTCCTCTGGTTTAGCACACAGAGGATGTTGCTGTCATGTTTTCGTCCTTCGGCAGGCAAAAAGTGCTCGGTGCACTTTCAAAAGGCAGTTGGAGGTTGTCAGTGGCCGTGTTGCATGGGGAGGTTGGTGCTCTGTGACTACTCTTGCCAAATTTCCATCCTGCACGAATGCCTTTGGGAATGCACCGTGCCACGTGCCAGCCTCACTGTTGCAGGAAGAGCAGAGGCCCTGCCAGGCTGCTCCTACCTGAGCATGTCTCAGGTGCATAAAACCTGGGAATGTTCCATTTGGCAGGAATAATATGTATAATCTTAATTTAGACCTCCAGTCTGCCTTCGTGGTTCACGAGCAGTAGCAATGTGTCATCTTCCTGGAGCCATTCAGGGAAATGCCTCTGGATCAGTTGTGTGTTCTGTGGGTGCCCGTGGAGAGCTGAAGGCATGGGTTTGATGGTGGCACATTTCCTCCTCAAAGCTACAAGCCCTGACCCATCAGGGGTCGTGCCAGCCAGCTGCAGGAAGGGCCTCTTCACCCCTCTCCACGAGCAAGACAGGCAGCTCTGCCTGATTGATCTGCTGCCTTCCAGTTCGGATCATTCCTCTGCAGGTCTGTCTCTCACCTGCTTGGGCACTGCTAAATCTTCCCTGGAAGGAACAGCTATTTGTCAAGTGAAATAGGAAAGTTTGAGTCTCATGTTCCCCGAGGCCACTTAGCAGGGCTCTGGCTGCTCTCTGGACACTCGCTTTCCTGTGCTGGTGTGGTACGAGCAAGAATGAAGGCCAGGGGGCTTTTCTGCCCCTTGTCAGCACCGCTGCCGTGAGCCCTCAGGGCGAGCACTGTCTGTGCCTTGTCTTCCCCAGCCTGGAAAGGTGTAACGTGCCTCGGGTTTATCCACCGCGGAGCAACGTCTGTGGTCGCATGCCATCGCCTTGCTCCTTTGTGCTCCTCTGCACCAGCCCCCTTGTTGACGAGGAGCGTAATTGTGCTGCATCATGTCTAATTGGTTTGCTCTGTCGCTCTCCATTTGCTTTCCCTGTCTGCACCCCCCTCTCCCCTCCGTCAGCGCGCCGAGCTGCGAGTGTGAGCAGGGCACGAGGCCACTCTCCTGATTGCTGCAGGAAAATAAAGCGCCCAACTTCCTCCTTTCTTCTCCTAAATTCAAATGACAAGAAACAGAGGAAAACAATTTTGCAAACCCTTGGCAGAGGGCCAACGCTGATAAAGAACCGTAATTAATCTCCCTAGCTTTATTAGAATATCATTACAATTAACTCAGCAATCTTCTGTTGATCAAAGCCATTCTTCCCTGCAGAGCAGAAGAAGCCAGCGTGAGCCTGGATTGTGCAGTGCTTAAAAGCACCTAGAGCCGGATCATTCCTGCCAGCCCAACAGCAGCTCCATCCCTCTGGCTGGCAGCACAAGGGCTGGCAGAGCTGTGGGCACAGACCTCTGTCCTCACCAGGTCTCTTGAGCCACTTGAAGCTTTGATTTTTTTTTTTTCCAGCTCCTCTTCTTTGTTGAGCTATTATAGCCCAGATCCTTTGCAGGCACCTGTGAGTCCCTCATTCCCCGTGTAGATGCCTTTGGGTCCAGCCTTCTAAGCACTGGCTTGATTCCTTTGTGTGTGTTCACACAGCTCTTAGCATGCCTGCTTCTTCTGCTCAGCTGGAGGCAGTGATTGCTGCAATAATTCGGTTAATGGAGGCAGAGCAGGGAAAGAAACCAGGGGAAACATTTGTGGAAGCCCCATCTGAAAGAAAAGAGAGCTGTCAGAATGAAGATCCACAAGCTCTACAGTTAAATAGCCCAAGATGTGTGCTATAGAAAAGCAGAGAAAATGAGCACTGTTAAACTACCCCTTTCCTCTTTTTCAAACTGTTCTTTTAATATTGGGTATTTATCTGTAATTTAAGCCTGTGATTAGTTTTATCAAAAAGATAGTTCTGAGGCAGAGATCTTAAAAATGATTAGGTGTCTGTTTGAAAGACAAGAACAGCTCCACTTGTACTGCAGGATAAAGATGTCTGTCTGTTTGCTGCCTTAAGCATCCATCTGTGAGGGCCTTGTGACAGAAGGAACCTCCAGTTCCACACAGATCCCAAACCACCCCAGACTTTCAGGGAGCTTCTCATTCTCCTTGGAAGATGCCAGAGCAGAACCCTCTTGTCACTGAGCAAGATGGTTTGTTTGAGGTGATTTTGTCTATCTCACAGAGAGAGAGAGAGAGAGAAACATGGGAATACAAAATGCTGTGGGTCTCTTCCCCCATGGTTTGAGGAGCAGGTCACTATGGGCTGTTGAGCTGCTGTGGAGCAGGCAATGTTAAGCTGCCTTGCCAGCCTACCTGGGAAGGGTTGTTAGATGAAGGTGTTTGAAGCTCTCACTCTTGTGTTTTGTCCTGAATTCTCATTCTGTTAGAATTGTCAACACTTGTGAGCCCCAGGAGAAATAAAAGAGAAAGAAAAGGCATGCCAAGGCTTGGGGTCTAATCAACCTTGGCATTGTCCCTTTAAGTGGCCACCTAGGAGAAGGGAGCAGCTGCTCCAGTCCATTTGCGGGTGCAGATCCAGCAGATCCAGCCCTGCCTGTTCTGCCTAGCTTCACCTGGTCTCTGTAAATCCTTAACCCTTCAGAGCTGGAAAAAAGGGAGCTGCACTTGCAGTGTAATTCCATATGTGCAGTGCAGGGTGCGCTGAGCAAATGCACCTCTCTGGCAGCAGAGAGCAGGATCCGGGTGTGGCACCCACTGCTACAATTCCAGCTGCGGGCCAGGGGCATGGGTACATCACAAAATGAAATCAGACGACTTTGAGGAAGAAAGATTTGTTAAGGACTGAAAAAAAAAAATAAATGGTGTAGATACTGCGTGGCTCAGCAGCTCCATAACCTCGGGTTGCCCGAGACTGGGAGGGATTGCACAGAAGGAGGGTTGCTGGGGTTCCTCTGTACTCACCTGGGCTTTCCCTCTGCCACAGACCCCTGCCTGGGGGGTCCTGAGGCTCACGGCCCTGGGGCTGGCTCAGTGTGGCCCTTCTCAGGATATGAACCTTCCCTGTATCCCAAATCCTCATACAAAAAGCTGAAGATTTTCATCTTCCACAAGCCTGTGTCCTTAGATGTGGGAAGGGAACCTCCTGTGGGTGATGGACACCTGATACCTCACCTCTTTGCACCACTGAGGAGGAGTTGTGGCTAGATGGGGGTCAGTTTGATGTAGGCTGTCACATTAGGACCCCCTTCCCACTGCTCCTTCCCTGCCACTTCTGTGGCTGGGGATCTGAGGCAATAAAACCCCTGAGAACAAACCAAATCCACGAGGCCATAAGGCCTCTGATAGAAGGGCTCTGTGTGAAGTACCATAGGGTCCATGAGGTCCTTTTGGTGGTTGGTCCCTAAGGTGAGAACCTGTCCTTTCCTACTGTGGCCACCAGTATTCCTCACCACAGGGGTGGGCTGAGGGCAGGAGGGGATGCTCAGCCTGGACAGACCAGGCTCAGAGGGAACAGGAGCTGGAGAGGCTCTTCTGCAGGGCCTAAAGTAGGGCTTGTCTGCCCACACCCCATCACATCTTTCCCTGGGAGGCAGCAGGCACTGCTGAGGACATTATCAGGCTGCCTCAGATCTCTGGGTGAGACACAGGGGCTGAGTGTCAGGTTGTTATTAAATATCGTTAGTAAGTGCCAAAACTGTGTGGACCCCTTCAGGCACAGACAGTGGCTGGAGGAGGGATCGTTCACAGCACCAGGAGATGAGTGAGTGGTGAAGGTCAGAGATGCCTCATTCTGGGCTGCCTCTGACTCTGCCTCCTGCTCATTACCTGGTGGAGGCAGGAGGGAGGGGGATTTCCACGGTGGGAGGTACAGGATTACAGGGAACCCCTGTGTGTCACCAGGGGCTTCCACATGCTCAGGTGGGGAGTGCCCAGCATGGTCTGTGCTTGAGGAAGTAGGATCTGTGCAGCCCCCAAATCCTCCTCCTCTATCACCCTGTCTTTAGGGACTCCAGTATGGGGCAGGGCAGACTCCTGCCCAACACAGTGGAACTGCCCAGGGGAAAGGCTGTTTTGGCCTCTCTTCTACCCAGCATATGCAATTGGAAAAGAAGTTTTGCAAATGTTTTTCTTGCTATTTTCCATGCTTGGTTCCAGCTTTCCCCCTGAGAGAGATGGAGATGGTGATCCGCTGAGGAGGCAGCACCCAAACCTGCAGCACCAGCATCCCCAGGAATGCTGCCTGCTTGCTTTGGTGCCTGGCAAGCTGTGGAGCTCTGGGGAGGAGCTGGCTTTAGGTGCAGGGACATAAGCCAAAAAACCCAGAAAGCACCTGTCTAAAGGGCGAGATGAAGGCAGAGGCACCTCTGGAGAACGAGCCTGGAGTGGGAGCCGAGGGACAGTGAGTCGTGTAATCGTCTGCCTGAAGCAATTGCAGGCCGTCAGCAGAGCGCAGAGACACTCTCTTGCATTTATTTAAGGCAAGATGCCCTAGTTTTGTGCCTTCAGTGGAGTCCCTAATTATTCCTCAATCTTTGTAGTGAGCTAATTAGTTTCGCAGCACTCAAGGCTGGGGAACACTGATAGGCTCGGAAGCACAAGCTGACGGGATGAGGAGGAGAGGGGGGCTGGTGGGAAATGGCTGACTGGCAGATGGGAACGGCTGGGAACAGGGCAGGGTCTGGAGAGCTGATGGATGACGATCTGGGAGGATGATGGAGGAGGGAAGAGCCATAATCTCATGTCAGGCAAGGTGCTGGAGTGTGATGATATGGGAAACAGCGATGAAGCAGCAAGCGGTAATTGAGGGGGATGGAGGTGGGGAGGGAGTGAGAGGGATGGCCCAGGGGAAAGCACTACAGAGCCCAGTGCAGGGCTCAGGGGGTGGGATCTGCATGGAGGAGTGCACAGCACCAGGCAGGGCAGCACCTGTCCCTTTACATGGATGCTTCCTTAGGCAGGTGCCTTTCCCAGGGTGCTGCTGCCCCTTGGGCTTGCAGGACCAGCAGCCTTTCCTCACTGTCCTATCTCTTTTCTAGCTTAGTGGTGGCACCAAGGAGCTTTGCTGGGAGAGGCCAGCCTGGTCCCCACCACATGGAGTGGCTGGTGCCCAAGTTGGGTTGCTCAGTGTTCCACCTGATCAGAGCTGCTTCTTTCAGAGAGAGCCACAACAGATAAGGTTGCCTGCACTGATAACCAGGTCCACAATGTTCCCATGTAGGCATTCCACCCTGGCTGCTCTGCGTGCATGGATGCCTCGTTGCTCTGATGACACGGGGCTGTGCTCCAGAGCCCACACTCCCTACCTCTGCACCGTGAGCCCCAGGAGCAGAGCTCTCATTCTAGTTCTCACTGTCATTGGGAAGTTCTCAGTGGCCACAAAGTGCAGTGTGTGACAACTCTGAAGTGCCCAGGTGGCCATGGATTTATTAGGATATTATCCTACTAGTGCTGCAAATGGCGTCATCTGTCTTCTAAACTTTGCACTTTATTTCAGGGAGAAAATTTAGTATATCCAGGCAATATGCTGTAGTTTTAGCATATGATAAAGCCCTGCTGGGAAGTGTACTTTTATTGATTTTGTTATTAAAGTGCCACTGGAATAAATTTGCTCATTTGAATGAAATGTCTTATTATCTGGATCGTTACAGGCACATGATGAAACCTCTGGAGAGGCTGGAGCTACCCACTGCCTGGTGATGGGAGCTGAGACAGGGCAGTTGACAGGGACCCACACCTGCCATCCTCTTCACCCCAGGCTGGTCACCCTGAGACCCTCAGCACCTACCTAAATCCACAGGGAAACTCTGCTTAGAAACCTCAGGATGGGAACAAAGCACAGTGGTGGGGGACACTGTGTTTCAGTCAAGGTTTGTATTGTTCCTCTGATCCTTTGCTCAGGTAAGGATGTTTTTCAAGAGAATTGAGGGAAAACCTCTTTCTCGGGAAAATATTTCTTTAGTACCACCAGTAATGGGGGTGGATTGGGAAATGAACCATTCCACATTACACTGGGACCTGACTGCACAGCCCATGCTTCCCAGTTAAAATTTGAATTGTCTTGAATACTGCAGATTATGGAAAACAAGAAAAAGACCTAGTAAAATTTATGGGTTTTAATCATAAACCAATAGAATCACAGTAAACCTATCATAACTGTGCAGATACAGATCCAGGAAAAAGAGAGGAAAGCAATAGGCCTGCTTTTCCTGAGGGAGCCAGGGCAAGGGAGAGGGGGAGCAGGGCTGCTCTCCCAGCCATGTCCTCCAGGGCATTGAGCCCCTGCATCTCAAATCCCTTCTCTGCTACCATGTCCTGTAAAAACCTGGTAGAAGGCATTGCACTGCCCAGACCCTGCCCTGTCTCATGGAAAACCAGCTGGGCAGGGCTGGAGAGCATGTGGGGAGTGAGGAAGGGGGAGGTGGGGAAAGGAGGGGGGGGGAAAGGAGAAAGGAGAAAAGGAATCAAAGCCCAAAAGTCTTTTTCCCTCCATGCCACTGTGCTGCTCGGTGTGGTGGAAGCACGATGAGATCCCTGACAGGGGAGGAGAGAGGCAGAGACTGGGGGAGAAACCTGTGTGTGGAAGGGACTTTGGGAAGCACAGCTGTGGTAGAGAGAGAAGAGCTCTTGAAAGAGAGAAATGGCAGGAGAGCAAGGGAGAAGCACAGAAGGCAGAAAATATAAAAAAAAAAAAAGAGAGAGAGTGATAAGGAGGAAAAAAGGGAGGGAGTAAAATATTGGCTTTGAAGGAGAGATAAGAGAGAGAGGGCAGTTAGTGAGAGAAGGAGTAAAATTAAGTGTGATAAGGCCTGATAGAAGCAGGGGAAGGCAGCAAGCCCAGGCAGAGAGCCCAGGGGCTGCAGGCAGAGAACCCAGGGGCTGCAGGCAGGGAGCTGGGGGGCTGCAGGTCTTTTGTGCTGCTCTATGTGCCTCTGGTGATCCATGGAGAGGAGCCGAGAGGGTACAGGGGTTGATGAGGAGGGTCAGGGAGTTGGTGGGTATAAATGTCTGTCCCACAGGGTGCTTATAAAGCTGCTCCTGCCTGGGAGGCAGAGGGGAGAGCTGACACCTGCCAGCCATGGGCCATGGCAGGGGAGGGACATGTGGAGCTGGTGGGGAGGGAAGGGCCTGGGGCAGGTGATGTTCTCAGGTAGGAAGTGCTGATGAATCCCTCACCCTCCTCCCTGCTGCAGCCCCACGCACGCTGCCGGTCATGGAGATCCCCATGGGGCTCCCAGTCTGGGAAGCAGAGGAGGTAAGGCATGTTTGCCCTCCATGCCCTAAACACATCTCTTCCTGGGTTTTTTGCTACCTCTTTTAAGCTCTTTTATAAAGTGCTTTGTATTTATCCTTATTCAAAAGAAACAAGTGGAAAGTGCTGTCTGGTTCTGACACAGGGGCCACGGTTCCCTGAAGAACAGTGCTGGAACCCAGCCTCTGATTAAACTGCAATAGAAACAGACTGTAAATCTCAGCAAAGGAGAGAAAGAGGGTTTATTCTTTGGACTTGTCTTTTTTCTCATCTTTACCAGCCATGAAAATGGCTGAGCTGAGTTACTGGCCACTCCGAGACGCTTTTCTTCTGCTCCATCCATCTGCTTCAATCACACGGTGACCGGAAAAAAAAATTAGCCAGTTCACAAAGCATCAAAGATTAAAGAAATCAGTGTGGGTAACAAAGTGTGTGGCAGGCAGCAGTGCCACAGAGCGTGGGGCACACTTGCTAATGTGGGATTTGAGCTGCAGCTTGGATGTAGGGCAGCAGTGTGGCCTCATCCAGGAGGGTTTGGGGCAGCAGAAGTGATGGGGCTGGGGACATCTGTGGGGCTGAGTGGCAGGGCTGGGCTGGGAAAAATCCTGAGACGTTCCATGGAAAAGAAATCATTTCCTCCTCCCCTTTTGTTTTTCTCAAGCTTTTTTTGACAGTGAAATACTTGATTTCCCTCTTTGATTGCTGGGGCCCTGTATTGTACTGCAAATACCTCACTGGACTTGGCTATTAGTATTCCTTTAAATCTATGTGTGTTGAATTAACTGTTTTCATTACAGCATTAAAAGGGATAACTGGAGCCAACTAAGTAAGCAGCTCTTTTGGACAATCAGTGTCCAGGGTCATGGAGACCCCCCCTTCACCTCTGCTGTCTCCTGAACCACTGGTTGTCTGTCCTGGTAACCAGGCTCAGACTGAGATTTCTGTTCCCAATGTGCTTGCTCAGCTGTGCTCAGCTTGGCATCGTCCTCCGAGGGCTGAGACCTCTGTGCATCCCTCCCTGCCTCTCCTGGGGGAGCACTACTCCCAGCCTCTGCACTGGGATCTGCAGTCCCTGAAGCGTGCCTTGCCTTCAACTTCATCCTTTTTGTTTGTACCTTATTCGTTTGTGGTTTCGTGTTTAGCTCGCTGAAAATGTTGGTTAAACACTGGTGGGAGGGGAAGCTCATAAAGAGCATTTTGCTTTGGCTATCTTAAAAAGCAAAGCAAAAGCAAAAGGCTTTTAGAAAATGTTTTTGTTTCAAAGTTATAAAGGAAAGCTGGGTTAGAGATGAGAAAAGAACAAATCAATGCTTGTGAAACCTGCTGTGGGGAAAGAAACACAAGATCTTTTGTTTGAAGATGAACAGAAAGCTGAAACCAGCAAAAATTTCCCCCCTCCCCACCTGCACAGATGCTTCAGGTTGGTTCTTCTAGATTGGCACACTGCTGGAAAAAAAGCAAATTCATTCTTTTCTCTGTTGGGGCTCCAGGTTCCTGTTGCTTACATGTTATCATCTTGTAGTGACTTTGATCCCCGAAGACTCCTTAGGTGCTTTACAAATCAGGCATGCAAATCTTGGCTCATCTGCCTCAGAGATGCCACCAGGGCTGGCTGAGCCAGGAGGCTGCTGGTCAGTGTGGTGCCACCCTCCCAGTAGCAGCTGGGAAGGATGGGAAGCACCTGCTCATTCAGTAAGGCTTATAAAAGCTTCTAGTGGCCATATCACCACCATTTGCAGGGATGTTTTGTGCTTCCAGCTGTGGAACCCCAGTGGCCAATTTAACCCCCATTTCTCCCTCTTCCTTGAGGAGATGAGATGATCTTTGAGGTCCCTTCCAACCCAACCTATTCTATGGGTCTGTGAGACAGCACAGACCTTCCAGACCTCCTGATCCAAGTCCCAGAGCTGAGCAAAGGTGGGTTGCTGCTGATGACCAGACCCCACAGTGATGGGCACACTGGAGCCAGACCAGGGCAGACAGTGTGTTACAGCCTGTGCCTGTTGTCTGGCTCAGCCTGTGTGTCCGTTTATTGACCTATGCAATTTTATTTTTTTTTCAGACAAAGTCTCCTGTGAGCCTGGAAGCTGAATTCCCTTCGATGTGCCTGAGGGTGCTTGAGGGTCTGGCTGCTGGCGATCAGGTCCCAAAACCACCGTGAGAGTCATCGCAGGCAGGTGGGGAGCAGCACTGGAGCTCCTCTGTGATGGGCTCTGCATCCATCTCCCAACACAAAGGGCTGGAAAACTCAGCCCTGCTCCATTGCTGCTTATGGACATCAGTGTCACAGCCCTGCTCTCCGGGTTCTGGGGACGGGCAGGGGAACTGGCTATAAAACCACAACTGGTCCTTGGGAAGAAAAGTCAACACTCCTCTGGGTGCCATGCAGGGCCTAGGACACTGCAGGAGGTGCATTTGGTGTTGCTGGGAGACTCACCCTGGCCTGGGGCTGCTCTTGGCAAGGCGTCTGGGAAGTGCCTCTGTGGTGAGAAAGTGAGCGCTTGCCAGGTACAGAACTGGACAGATCAAGAAGTCAAGATTTTGCATTCCAACTATCTATAGGAAATAGGGTTTTTTATTATTTCAAGTTTTCATAAAAATCCATAATTATTGAAATCAAAGTTACAGAAGAAAGTTCGTAACTTTTTATTGATTTTATTTCTTTTTACTTTCTTTTTCCCCCCCACCCTGTTGTTTTTCCCCTCTCAGAGTTATATCTGACACTAGAGTCCATCAGACAAAGTCCTTACAAACACAGGAGTCCTGAAGACATCGGATGAATGTTTTCCTGGTATAAAGAAGAAGAAGAGGAGAAAGAGGTGGTGACAGTGTGGGTGCAGTGGGCTTGGACAAGGGGCGGAGGGCACGGTGGAAGGAGAGAGGTCGGTATGTTTGTAGCACTGTTTGTTAATTATTTTTTTATTTGTTCATTTTTTTCTTTAAAAAAACCCAACAAAACAACACCATTATTATTTGCAAATTGTTGCCTGGCTAAATCATTTTCATATTGAACTTGCGCGGCGCGTCGGCAGAGCTGATGCCCGCGTCAGACTTCCGTGGCACGTACTCGATTTCAATATTGTGCTTGGTGTTGCCTTTCCCCCGGCTCCACAGGAAGAGGAGCACCAGACAGAAGAGCACGACACCCAGGAAGGAGATGAAGCCCATGGTGGTGGCGATGATGAGAGTCTTGATGTCAAAGGGGAAAGGCACGGTGGCGCGCGTGCTGTTGGCATCGCTCTCGTTGGGCTGGTTGGAGATGAATGCAAAGGTCTTGTTGGGCTGGTGGGGCCAGTCCGGGGAGTAGCTGCGCACGTGCAGGTGGGCCAGCATGGTGTCGTTGCCACCCGCGTTGCTGGCGATGCATAGGTAGGTGCCATTGTCCTGGATCTGGGCGTAGCGCACCTCCAGCGTGCCGTCAGGGAAGACAGTGAGCCGCCCGTTGGTTTTGGTAGAGATGAGGTGCTTCCGGGGGGAGAGCCACATGATGGTGGGCGGCGGGTCCCCATCTGCCCGGCAGACAAAGTGAACCGTGTGGCCTTCGTCCACGAAGATCTGCTGAGGTTTGCGGTCCCGTATCCGTGCTCGGCGGCAGGTGAAGTAGTTGGGCAGGAGGACGTCAGGGAAGTCTTTGAACTCCTTGCCCTGGACAAACTCAGGGGTGGAGCAGGTGGGCTGCTGCTTGTTGAAGTTCAACCTCCATCGCCGCCGGAAAACCCAGAGCAGCCGACAGTCGCAGGCTAAGGGGTTGTTGTCGAGGATGAGCGTCTCCAGGTTGCCCACCGAATGGAAAGCTGACTCCTCCAGGGTGGTCAGCAGGTTCCCTGACACATTCAGGATGCGCAGGTAATTGAGGCCACGGAAGGCGAAGGGCTCAACTGTGGTGAGCTGCCCTCCCACCAGCTGGATCTCCTGGAGCCTGAGCAGATCGTGGAGCATTGAGCCCTCGATGGTGACGATGGGATTGTAGGACAGGTTCAGGAATCGGAGGTAAACCAAGTGCCTCACTGACACATACGGGATGGACGTCAGGTTGCAGTGGGTGATGGACAAGGAGGTCAGGTTCAACCCGTAGAGGCAGTTGGATGTCATAGTATCCAGGTAGGGCCAGTGTGAGATCTCGAGGACCTTGAGCCGGTACAGCCTCTTGAATGAGTAATCCCGGATGGTGTTGATGTTCAGATGGCGCAGCCGCAGCACGATCAAGCCGTGAAGGTGAGACAGTGCCTCCGTGGGGATGGAGGTTAGGTTGCATTTCTCCAGGGTCAGCTGCTCCAGGCTGTTGAGGCCACTGAAGGCCCGGTGGGAGATGTAGACAAGGTCGTTGTCCCCCACCTCCAAAGACTTCAGGTTGTACAAGTCCTGGAACATGTAGTCTAGTAGGATCACAATTTTGTTCTCACTAATGTCTAGCTTGGTAAGGTTGCTGAGTCCAGTAAACACCCCCAAGGGGATCAGCTTGAGTCTGTTACTCCTGAGCCCCAGCGTCCTGAGGTTGAAGAGGTTGTTGAAAGCCCCAGGTTCAATGGCACTGATAATGTTCTCGTTTAGCTCTAGCTCCTCCAGGTGAGGGTAGTTGGCAAATTCATCCTGGTTGAGTGTCTTGATGCGGTTCTTGCCCAAGTCCAGCAGCCTGGTCTCAGTCGGGATCCCTTCTGGCACAACCATGAACCGCTTCCGGTGGCACAGGACAGCGCGCTCCTGGGCAGAACACTCGCAGCGCGGCGGGCAGCCCGTGGCGGAGCCGGACAGGATGGATCCCAGCATCAGGAGGAGAATCGGCTGCCAGCAGGCCAGGATTGGGCTGCGCATACTCGCCTCCCCAGCTACCATCCTATCTCTCACCTGCAGGTAACAGGGGGGAGAGAAACAGCGAGGGGGACATGAGCAAAAGATGGGCACGGCCACAGCGAAAGGTTTTACTGTCCTGGCAGAGATGACAGTAAGAGGAAAGGCATGGCCAATGCAGAGCAGAGGTTCTAATTTTCCAGCTGAAATCCAGCCCTTTGGCTACAAGACCATCTCTCCTCCCCACCCCCCGACTTTCCACTTGCTGACTGAACGTGCACAGACTTCTGAGTGGAAAGCCTTGAGGAATCTGTGTCAGACAGCTTCCTTGGCTTCTTAAAAAAAATAATTTAATATGAAACACATCTATCTACATCCTATTTTAAGCTCTTGAAATTATTCCGTTCCCTGTAGATGGAGCCTGAATATAAAGGCTGCTTTGCAAACACAGAGTAGCTGAGCACGGGATCGAACATCTGGGGGAACCCCACTTGGGGTCGGCCATGGCGACACCTCCGTGGGCACTCACCCCCTTCCTCTGTGCTCCCCCGTGGGCAGAGCAGCCGCTCTCCATGTGTGCCCTCAGGGCCAGTCCCTTGCCTCCTACCATGCCAGGCTGCAAGGGCAGACTCACACCATCCCCCCTGAGACACAGCAACTGGTCAGATACTGTCTACAGAGTGTACTGGAGCCTGAACTCAGGTCCGGGGGTCTGCAGGACATGGGGAGACTGCCTGGTCTCAGCTGGGAAAGACCCAGCCTCCTGCTGCCATCCCTGGGGAGGGCTGGGAGACCTCCCCGGGGAGTTCATGGTCTGGATTGTGCCCCAGCCCAGAGCCCTCCCAGCCCACTGGCAGGCAGAACCAGACACTCCCTGTCACGCTGCCTCTGTTGCATTTATTTCCTTATTCAAGCTATTGTGAGGAATCAAATCACATTAATATTCTATATTAGATCTAAGACTACTCCAGCCCATGTTTATATCTATTGTTATGTTACTCTCTGCACTGCTCCCACTAATGCTATTTATGGCTATCGCTGAACACACCCAATCCATTACTTCCACTGGCTCCATTTGTATCCATCACTGTATATCCTGTACATTACTTTCCCTGCTCAGCACTATTTATGGGGTTGGTACACGTTCTGTGCATTCCTGTTATTGCATCTGCTCATATTCAGCATTTCATACAGATATATGACCCAAGGATAACTTTTGTTCCCCAAAAATTATTCAAAATTTCTTTGCACGATGCAAGGATGGAAGATGATGGACTGGCCATAAAAATGTCCACCAGCACCATCTGGGAAACCACTAGCCTTGGCACAATGGGCTGTGAGGACCTGGAGTCCCCACAGAAACCCTCTGTGGTTTCCTCCCAGTTCGCTCTCCTACTCCATCCCTTTTCCCCGCTCTCTCTGCAGTGGGGCTGCTCACTTGGGACCACACTGAGCACATCACCTGCAAAGTGAAGAGGTGCAGGGGTGGGAGCTGATCCCACCAGCTCCCCTGGCAGTGGTGCCGAGGTCCCTCCTGCTGGCCCCAGGCCAGCACGTCCCAGTCCGGTGGAAACATTTTCAGTGGGATTGCTTGGGTCTGGGCCAGGCTGCAAAGAGTCATTTGCTGTGTACTTACAATCCATCATCTCCCATGTCATCACCTCCCCGGTGCTGGGCAGCTGTACAGAGACAAGTGGGGCTGCTGCTACTGTCGAAATGCCACTGGGGTGGGGTTGGGGCCAGGGCCCGCTGCGGGGATGTGCAGGTGCCATGGAGCCAGGATGGCACCCTGGTTGGCACATGGATTTGCTCCTTAGCCTCATGCTGCAGCCCCAGCTGCCAGGGGGTCCCTGGGCCTCCTCTCCCTGTGGCCAGGAGCTTCTCAGGGCACTGCTCTTCCACCCGCTTGTAAACGTGCCCTGGGTCCCGCAGCCCCCATCAGCCTGTGTTCCTCAGAAACCAATTCCTGTTCCTCGCAGCCGTGGTGAGAGAGCCATCAAAGACAGCAAAACACAGCGTGCAAAACAAAATACAGTCTGAGGGGCTTAATTATAGCAGGGCTGAAACCACTCAGCTCATTAGTGTGCCAGGCACTGGCCTTATTTGGCTGTGTGCTGGGCCAAAACCTCTGCTCTGCCTGCACGTGCCACTGTGTGCTGGTTCCCGCTGGGCATGGGGAAGGGGGAGAGCTGAGTTCTGCCACAGATCCTGCATCCCAAGCTCCCCTGGGCCCAATCCTTTCTCTCCACGAGCAGGAAGGGGATCGCACCTCCAGCACCTTTGGTTCATTGCTGTCATCCCTGCTCTGGCCTCGGCAGAGCCCAGGCTGTGTGGTGTTGATGAGTACAATATAAGCAAAGAGGTGGTGGATGAATGAAGCAGAATCTGTGAGGTGTTACCGAGGAGCACAGCCCGACTGCGCAGAATTAAAGTCTAGACACACCTCACATGTTATTAGTTCTCAGCTAAATTTAAATCCGTGATAAATACAATCCTCGACAAAAACATCCATAATCTTAATAGCCAGAGTCACAGAAGAGCTCTGGGAGAAAGACAATAAATAAGCCGGAAAATTCTGAGCTGAGATGAGCTTTAAATCACTTCTGGTTCCCATTTACCTCTGCCTGATTTGGAGAGGAATAGTTGTGCCTCAAGGTGAGGTGGATATTAAGAGATGCCCTTCTAAAAATGACTGAAAGTGTGATTTTTATGTGAGCTGTGGGTCAGCAGCCCATGTGTGCCTTTACAGCCTCCTGCACTGGGGCTGTAGGTGGGGGCTGCAGCTGCCTTGAAGGGCTTGGGTGACTGTGGGGACAGGGCTTGGTGTCACTGGGGGAGAGGCGGTGGTGGCCCCTCCCAATTGCCACCTGCAAGAAGGGCTTTCCACAAACCCCTCCCAGTTACTCCGAGGAGGCCCCTGAAACATGTCCAAGCACCCCTCCAGGGTGCCAGCCGTGGCCCCAGCATGAGCTGCCAGGCAGGAGCAGGCCGTGACCGTGATGCACGGCCCAGCCTGGGAGAGCTGCAGCCCTCTGGCACGAGCACGGCTCTCCTTCCTCACACACAAAAAAAGAATCGATAAAAAAAGCAGCAGCTGCCAGACTCGCTGCCTTTGGGCAACGAGCAAACCCAGCACAGAACTCATGCTCAGAGCCATGGCAGCCACTGACCCTTGTCTTCACCACCTGCTGCCCAGGGCTGAGGGCTCCAAAGTACAGTCGCTTCCCCCAGGAAGGTGCTGGACTCAGCCAAGAGGCGCAGATGGACGCACTGGAGTGCACTGCCTTGGTGCTAAATACAGCAGGACCTGCTGAGTGTCTCTGGCTGGGCTCAGCACTGGGAGGAAAGATACTATTCTGGGCCCGTGCCTGGAAATGCAGCCCGGGGCTGGGCTGGAGCACTGACATGGGTGGGGTTTGCTCCCTTGTGAGGCACAGGCTGCCCTGGCGTGGGAGGCACGGCCCCGGGAAAACCAAAACTGGGTGATGACCCAAAAGGGAGCCCAGGCTTTGCCCCTGGGTGTGCTCCTGAGGATGCCCCAAGGGCTGGGCAGCTGCCTGGCCATGCCCACCACTGTCACCGCTGTCCCTGGGCTGTCCCCTGCTCACCGCCCTCGGAGCAGGGTCGGTGCTCCCTGGCACTGAGCGATCTGCTGCACTGACAGCAAGTGAGCGGCAAAAATGCCTGAGTCAGCTCTAAGCCCACCTGGCAGCCATAAATTACCGTGCAGGAGATGTTCACCCTTGAACCAGATGCTTCTGAGAGCATCGAGTGACAACAGGCAATTTAGGACAAAGGGAGCCATATCCCAGCAGGGAGGGGGGAAGCCTGCAGTGTTCTGGGGGCTCAGTGTCCCCACCCCGTCCGTCCCTGCAGGAGCTGACCTGGTGCTCCCAGCTCCACACAGGAGTGAGCCAGACCCCAGCAGTGCTGAGCATCCTCACTGGGCTACAGTGTAGGTGTGGGTCCAGCCATGGGCTCACCCCCATCTCTGCCCTGATGGCTTCATACAAAGCCAATGACACACAACTCTCAGAGTCCATGCTCTCATCTCCTCTACGCTGCTCCAGCTAAATCAAATTTTATTGAACTCGACTACATTTTAGAGATAAAGACTCCAGGTTTACAAATAAATATTTAACAACCTTTCCTGCTGCTAAAAGAGTTTCTTATCCAGACCCCGGGCTCTGCACTAAGTGTTCCTGTAGCTATCTGCAAAGCGGCAAAACAAAGGGAGCAGCTTTAATTTGCCAAACACGTTCGTGCCCATTTCCTCCTCTCTCCATCATTCCCCTGTGTCCAGCGCACATTTATGGGCCCTTTTTATTTGTCTCCCTCTTCTCCTCATCCCATCTGCTCCACCTCCTCCTCTTTTCCCACCCAGTCCCCTGAGTGCAGGCATTGGCAGTAGCTGCCCTTTTCCCGACTGCCCAGGCATGGGCAACAATGGGTAGGACCATCAGGCAGATCCTGGGATTACTCTGCTCCGTCTGGGTGAGAAGAAACCAAAGAGGGAGAGCATGAAGTGAGCCCTGAACGCTGCCAGGGCTGGCTGGTGGGCACAGGGCTGGCTGGTGGGGGCATGAAAACACTGCCACAGTGCAGAGGGTTGTCCTGTGTCCTGGCCTGTCCCCAAATGCTCCAGAAGCAGCACAGGAGGGTGAAAGAATGGGGGAGAAACAGGCAGAAGATGAGAAGGACCTCTCAGGGTGGTGGGGACACACGAGCAAGTCGTGCAAGCAGAGAACCATGACTGGTAAGCCAGAGAGGAGACCACTCCCAGCCCCACCAGCTGGCCAGGCTCACTGCTCCCCTCGCCCACAAGAAGGCATAGCTCTCTAGCTGGGAGCTCTTGCTCAGCCTCTTGAAGTATCTGCTTTCAGCTGCTCTGAGGCGGGAGCCTGGAATAGGTGTGCTGCAACCTGATCTGTTCTGGCAGTTGCTTTGAGGCTGGAAAGGAGCATGAAGAAATATTGAAGATGCAAATCCCCTTCCGGCACTGACACTGCCCAGCTGGCACCACATCCCAGACATGGCTGGCCCATGGGACTGCCCTGCAAAGGCATTTCCTCATGGAAACAGGCTCTGCCATCCAAAGCATGGTGTCCCCAGCACCACAGTAAGTCAGGGAGACACCAAGCCAAAGGGAAAGAAGAGCAGGAAAAAAAGGAAGGGGATGCCCAGGTGAGGAGAAGGGCTCTAACATGGGCTGAGGGGCTGGGATGCTGTAAAAGGGAATCTTTGGCCCAGCTGTCCACTGGTTTAGCTCTGGGCTGTGGATCTCCCTGATCCCATGCAGGGACTGATATGTACAGCAGGGGGGCAACTGGCAGAGGCCCAGAGGCAACCTGGAGAGTGGCTTTCAGGCTCAGCAGGCGAGTTATTGAAGCAATGGAAAGGAGATCCCAGTTGTCTCTGCAGGATGCTGAAGCTCAGGACAGTTTTTGCTGTTTCTTGCTGTGATCACATCTGTGCAAGAACTGCTCACCCTCCTCACACCTTTGCTCCTTCGTTTTGAACATCTCTTCTCTCTTGCTGCACATGCTTCAGCGCCCCATCAGCAAAGAAATCATCCTGACAAGGGATCAATAAGTAATTGTGAAGGCAGTTGTGGATGCCGGTGGTGTAAAGCCCTGAGCCAGCACGAGATAAACGAGGAGGATGAGGGTGCAGCACAGTGGGGAGCTGGGGCTCATGGCCAGCCATGCTCCTCCCCTACTCATGGGCAGAGGTGGCTGGGACATGGACTGGCCGCTGCTGCCACAGCCACGGCCAGGGGATGGTTCAGTGCTTCCCAGGTCAGGTGAGCCTGGAGGAGGCTCTTTTTTTCCTGCTTGTGAGCCAGAGAGCAGGAGAGTTGTGTTTGCCAGGGGAATAGCTCCCATGGATTGGCCTTGGGACTCCAGCACCGGAGATTTTTAGGGCTGGATCAGCAGGAGAGAGCTGGAGACTGGTGGGTGCTGGGGAGGACATGCACCAGCTAGTTGAATGGGGCTTCTCCTTTTTCTTTCTTTATTTCAGCAGATTTCCTTGGGATTCCCATCTCTGTGGATGTGGGCTGGGTCCCAAGGATGTTTTAGGTGCTCACTGAAGGAACCCAGCTCAGCAGGCACTCTGATCAGTGAGCATTGTGTAAAGGAGGCTCCAGCATAGCATGAGGGTCTCTAGATGGTTCTTCTTCCCTGTCTGTGAGAAAGGTGAGAAAAGGGGATGGAAAACCCCCAGGCTCTTCTTAGGGCTATGGAAACACTTGAATTGAAGAGGTGAAAGAAAGTCCAATGAGTGTCTGCTGGGGGAACCACCAGGTCACAATGACATTGCAAAGGCATCTCCTGTGCTTTGCCCTGATGTGCCCATGACCCAAATGCCTCCTGTGCTTCCTTGAGCTGCCTTGAAGCACCCCAAGCAGTCCCAGCACCAGTGAGGGCCCTGCAGAGGGCCCTACCTGGGCAGCAGCAGTGGGTTTGGGGCTGGCACAGCCCAGGCAGGCTGTCCTGCCCGGGAGCTCTGCATGCCCCAGTGCTGCCCCGGTGCTGCTGAATCAGCCAGAGCCCAGCTGCACAGAGCCTGTGCTGGACCCCGTGCCAGTGTCAGGCCAGGACACCACCTGACATGGCACAAAAGCGGCTGCTACAAAGTCACTGCACTGCCAGAGTGCCCCTTCTCCGGGTCAGGAGCAGATGGCATCGCTGTATGGGCTTGCCTTGATGGCTGGTCTGGTGACAGGGGCTTCCCGCTCCCCCAGCCCAGGCTCCAGCCCCCGCAGATGGTCCCTGGGCTGTGGCCAGTGCCAGTGTCTGGCTCTGCCAGGCTGAGACACTGCTCCTGCCCACCCACAAACCACACCTGGGGGCACCAGGAAGGGCAAACTGCACCCTCCCACTGCTTCCAGCCCTTCCCCTCCAGCCACCAGCCTCTGCCCAAAGGCGTCCCATGGCTCTGCAGCTCCCCAGAGCTCTGCTCAGTGCCCAGGGCAGGGCTGGGGCACCATCAACTCCAGCAGCAGAAAGCCAGGACCAGAAGCAGAGATGTGGGAACCCCCCAGTGCCTCCTGCCCTCTTTTACCCAGAGCTGCCTAAGCAGGACAGCAAATGCCAAACCAGCCCAACAGCCTGGTCCCACAAGCCATCAGGGGACAGTGCTGAGGCTTTGGGATGTGACCCCTCTAACTGCCACCAGTCCAAGCCCCTCTGTCCCTACTGCATCCCTGCCACTGCTCAAGGGTGGAAACCCCAGATCAAAGTCCCAAAGGCAAGGGAACAGCAAGCCCAGGGGCCGGTTGCATTCCTTATGTTTAACTGAAGCTCAGACTGTACTTACAGCACAACTCAGCTTTCCAGGCCACATCCCCTGAACGCCCCTGCAACCAGCGCAGAATACCAAGTACAAGGGCTGCTCCAGAGCACTGTGTCTCCCCCTGGAAACCTTTGGGATAGTGGCAAGACAACTTCAAAGGACATACAGTGTCAGCTTCGCTGACCTCAGGGAAACCTGTTGATTTACCTCCCTTTAGGACCCGCCCTGATATTTTTATACTGCTGCCTAAAATAAGCGGCCTTGGAAGCCTTTGAGAGAGGCTGAGTGCAGCCCAGACCAGCAGAGATGGCTCTGGGATCTCCCACTGGTGGGACAAGCAGCACTGGGCAGTAAGGCAATGTGTGTGCCATGCTGCCAGGGCACCCAGCCCCGCGAGCGCCCGTGGCATCAGCAGAGCTGTCCTCGCTCCATATCCCGTGGGGACACAGGGCAGAGGGGGGGCCAGGCTCACACAGGAGTGTGGCTGTGTCTCAAGGCACTGCAAGAGATGGAAGACCCAGTTCTCTCCATCCACTCCTTCCCACAAGCCAGGTCTCTCTCTTTCTCTCTCTCCCCCTCCCAGTTATTATTAAGTTTTGTTCACATAATCACAAATTTAGTGCCGCAGGAATTTCCAGAGAGAGAGAAGTGGAGAAAAAAGGGAGGCAAAGAAAGCATGAGCGATGGCAAACACGGAGAGGAGATTCCTCTTCCCAGCCTGGCTTTCTCTGGGCTGGTTTTACATGTATAATTTCTTTTTCTCTTTCCCCCTTTCTCACTTGTTTGATTTTTGCATTATTTATGGCTTGTCTTCAGGGCCTGTATTTGCTGTTATTGTTTCATTCAACAATAAAATGGATTAGATAAAAACAACAGACTGTGCTGAGGTGCAGCTGAACCTGCCTGTCCTGCAGCCAGCTGAACCCACGGAACCAGGAAGAGCAGGGTGAGGGACTGGCAGCCCTTCCCAGCACAAACCCCTGCAGGAAGGGAGGTGCTGTGGGATATGGCCTGAGCAGGATTTGGGCTCCAGGTGCTGCCAGCCCTGCTGATACAAATCCTTGGCAGGTACAGGGCTGTGCAAAGCACAGTCAGTTTAATCCCCAGGAGAAGGGGTGTCGGCGCGCTGGCAGACTCATCTGTGCCTCAGCCTTTTCTGCCTTCCAGCACCCACTGAGCCTGTGGGCATGGAAAAAAAGAGGGATGCCGTAGGGATGGAGTGGCTCCCCACTGCCCTCAACAGAGGGCAGCTTTGGGGGTGGGTTTGCAGCGTTTTGCTCAAGCTGAAACCGATTCTTTCTGCCCCTTCCTCCTCTCCCAGTGCTGTGAATAATAACATGGAGCCTGCACCCTGAGAACAAAAGTAATCACAGGGAAATACAGTGCATCGGAATGCAATCGGAAATGCAAGGCCAGGGCTTCCATTTCCCTCTACCTTCTGTAAGGCTTCCCATTGAAAAGGATAAACAGACTGAGCACAAATCAGTTTAATGGCAGCACCTAATGGCAGCGCAATTTCATGTTTCCCAGAGCGAACTGCACCTCAGGCCTAAGCAGCAGGCTGGCTCTGTGGGAAGGCCACCACATAGCACAGCCCCAGACAAGTGCTGGGGGTCCCCAGGGCCCCCCTGGACTGGCTGCCCTCAGCAGCAGCACTGAAATAGCTGGTTCACCGGGGCACAAGAGGGGCTGGTGTCCCTCTCCAGCCTTGGGGATGCCCATGGGCTGTTGCATGCCCGACTCCCAAAAGAAAAGAGGTGTCCCTGTGGGTGTCCCTCACACCCCTGAGGTCCTCGAACCCACTGGGAGCCTGTGGAGTGCTGTGCCTTGCTCTGTGGTACAGCACACAACCCACTGGCCAGGGGAGCCACAGGACAGTCCTCCCCATAATGACCTCGGTGGGGAAAGGCTGGGTTCAGGAATGGGAGGGAGAGGTTTGGCTGCTGGAAGGTAAGAAGCGCCTCCAGAGTTCTCGAGCTTCGCTCGCCACCCCCAGGTTGCCTCTGAGGTCTAAATCAGTTGTTTCCCATTTCACACTTGACATCTCAAATCCAAACAAAGAGCTGAAAGAATAGATCACGTCAAAATATTTCTGCTTCTCCCTCCTACGAGAATTCCCCATCAGAGACCAATCCAATTAAGGTGCTGGTTATGAAATTAACCATAATTACTAGAGTGATATTTAATGTTTTGCATTCTGATGAAGAAACAGAATGGAAATGACAAAAAAAATAATAATTGTGGGTCCTACTGAGATAACTAAGAGCAATTTAGGCTGGGGAGGGAACGGGCTGCCAGGGGAACAAGGGATCTGTGGGGTGGCAGGGGCTGAGCTGTGTCATGGACACTCATCCCAGGGACCCCACAGCCTCAAGGGCTGGGCTGGGTGCTCATGGGCACTTCCCTCAGGGAGCCATGGCCAGCCTGTCCCCCTGAGTAGGGGTCAGCCCAGCCTGATGGCTGCCACAGGTATTTTGCTATTTGAGCATCCCTGGGACAATGTTAAGACCACAGGACCGATGTCCCAGGAGGCACAGCCCAGTCCTGTACCTCCTGACCCTGTCCCTGCTTCCTGTGGGGACTCTCTGGCTCATCCACAGGACTGTCCCCAGCTCAGGACACAGATCCCAGCCCTGGGACAAAGGACAAAAGTGCTTCAGTGGGCAAAGCCTTTGGTCTCTGCTCCTCTGGAGCCCAGGAGAGGCATGTCCATGTGTGGACACGTGTCCACTGCAGGATGCCATCACAGTGACTGGCTGGCTGGCTTACAGAGATACGTGAATAAAATGATGGAAAAAAACATGCAGGATGGTTAAACAGAACTGTTTCTGTGCTTAACCATGAGAATGATCAAAACCAAGCTCCCCAGCCCCTGCAAGAGGGATGCTGACCTGCTGCCCCAGCCGATCCGTGCTCAGATAGGAGATGCTGTTTGGATGGGGTACAGGATGTGGAGGGCAAGAGATGGTGGCCAAGATGTTGGCAAGGCCAGAGGGAGGACTGAGATGCTGGTGGAGCTCATGGCAGGGCTCCCCCCAACATGGCCACGCTGCTGTCAATGCACCAATACACTCCACACATCCCAGGGCACGGCAGGGCCCAGAGGGGTCCCGTTACTCACTCCTGATTGCTGCTGCTGAAAGGAGGGAATCACATGGTTGCTGGGCTCCTGCTGGGCAATCTCCCCACTGTCCCCCCTTCCTGAGCCAGACAGAGTAACCTGCTGCCCTCAGGGATGGAGGAAGCTGTCCAGGCTAAAGAGGAGATGAGGCTCTTGGAGGCATTTATCATCATTTATTCAATTGCCTGGGTCAAGCTGACAATTAACGCTGCTCAGACACGGCCACCTCTGTGACCTGGCTTTCTCCTGGCTCACAGAGACAAGAGGGCAGAGGCCACACTGTGCTGCTGACAGGGAAAGCACTGAGAAGGGGGGACTATGGTGGTGTTTGTCCCCTACCCCAAGCCAGCCCTGTCCCCTTTCTCTCTCCGTATCACACATGCCCTGACATTGTCCAACAGGCTGCAGGTTCAAACAGCCACCAACACTGGCTGTGGGTAAGGCATGTACCCAGGCAGGGTCACAGGGAGCTGGGACACATGGCAGAGGCACAGGGACCCCTCTCCCTGCAGCCATTCCCTGCCATAAGCTCCAGTTTTTACTCACCCAGATAGAGAGAGAGAGAAAGGGGGAAAAACTGACTCAGAAGGAAATTGAGGCCACAGCCTTCTGTTGCTTTCTCCCTTTGTTTTTCTTGGGTTGTTTGATTTGAGTTAAGCATTTGTAGCCCTTTTCTCTCTCATCCCAGCCCTCCCTGCTACCTGACAAGCTCTTCTGGCTCTTTTCCCACCAAAGGCCATCCCTGCTCATGCCAGGATGAACTCTGCTTGGGGTTCAGCAGAGAATGGAGCAGAGCTGCTGACTCAGTGCACGGTGTGTGCTGGAAAGATGGGCAAACACTCGCCCTCACCAAGCCATGCCTCAACCTGCACCGCTGGCTGTGCCCTCTGAACCACCAGCAGGGTGGGCACTGGTGAGTGTGGGGACACTGAGTTCACATTAGCCTGGACCAGGGCAGGAGAGTCCATATGAGCCAGTGGCACCACTGACATCCATATCAGGGCCAGCACGCAGCTCAAGGGCCCACAAGCCCAAGGACTGGCAGGACTCGGCTCAGGTGATGCAGAAAAGTGTCTTTCCAGCAGTTTTCACACCTGAAGCTTCACAACAGAGTTGGTGGAGATGTGTTTTCCGCACGGACATTCGCAGAGATGTGCCCATTTCCAACCCTGCCTCGAGGGGATGGGGTCCCCCCGCCAGCCCTGACACTGGTGTCACCCCACAGCTCTCACAGCAGCAGCCAGCAGTCGTCCAACACACCTCATCAAACCCCAAGAGGTTCTGTTGTGTTTTATAATTCAACAACTGTAATTACACTACAATCGTGATGTTATTATAAAGTCATTTATGAATCCCTGAAATAAAACCTCAAGTTGGAGGATTTTATACTTGTTACATACACGGAGTAGCACAAACTTCAGCAGCACTACAGTGGCTGTGTTAAGCAGGACACTAAAGGAACCAGAAGTCCTTCAGTGATGCTGTTAACCTTCCAGTGATAGGAAACAGTGGTAATTAGAGGTATCAGAGAGTAATTACGTTACAGGTGTAGAGTAACTGCAGCACATTACAGTGTTACAGCAGTATAGCCATTTGTTTAGTAATTAAGCCCTCCACAAAAAGGCCTGGAAAACCTGATTCTTCCCCAGGAGCTGTAAACTCAGCTCCACTGTCTCCCCCAGTCGCTTCCTGCCCATCCTGTGAGACCCAGCGAGGGCTGGGGCTGCCTGAGCACTGGTGTGGGCAGCTGCTATTGTGAAAACCATCTGCAGGAAGACGTGGAGGCTTTAGCCCAGGGACACATTTCTCTCTCAGCCTTGCTCATCAGCTGAGAGCTGTGGAGACCCCCTCTCCTTCATGGCATTCAGTGATCCAGTGATTCAGCCAACGGGATTCAGGAAGGAGCCAGGAGCAGCAGGTGAGAAGGCACTGTCAACCCAGACATCTCAACTCCCTGAGTCCCAGCCCACTCTGCTGGGATGGTCAGAGAGCTGAGTGGGGCTTCAGCAGGAGCCAAGGGCCCAGGGGAATGGACAAGGAGGAAGGTGGAGGAAGAAAGGTTTGGGCAGTGATGCTGGCGTGGGGCTGGGATAGACGCCGTTGGGATGAGCATGGGCTGGGATATCTGGTGATGGGCTGGGAATAACTGCTTTGGGGTGGGGATGGGCTGGGAATAACTGCTTTGGGGTGGGGTTGGGCTGGGAATAACTGCTTTGGGGTGGGGTTGGGCTGGGATAGCTGTGGTGAGCAGGGGATGGGCTGGAATAGCTGCTGTTGGGTGGGGATGGGCTGGGCAACCCTAGTACAGTCCATACAGCCCCCATGCCAGGGGGGATGGCGGGAGGCACGGCCACACTGCTGCTTCACAGCAGTCTCTGGCAGGCATGAAGGTCAGGTCAGGGCTGCTGCAAGTGGCAGAGCAGCCAGGAGAGCGTTAAGACTGGCAGGAAGGCTGGGATGGGGCTCTGGAAGGGATATCATTGCAGAGCCAGAGCCGGGCTCTGGAAGGTGGTTCAGAGGAAGGGGAGATGGAGGGAGAAGGACATCCATGGAGTGGGGCTGTTCCTGGGAATCCCTGGACTGCTCTGCCCCATGCTCCCCCCTCGAGCCGAGATCCCGGAGAGCAGCAGGGCTGTCACACCGATCCCCTGCTGCGGGGAGAGTTGCTCGGTGGAAAGGGCGTTTGCTGGGAAGGAGCGTGGATGCCGACTGCTGGGCTGGCAGCTGGGGTAGGGACAGGTGGAGAGAGGCAGCAGAGCCTCAGCGACGCCAGCCAGCCCAAGCAGACCCGATCCGACCAGTGCCCACGCTCACCCACTATCCCTCCCTCCTCATGCAAATCACTTTCACGGCACCATCACTCCAATTCTTTCTCAGAGGTGGCACATCCAGCACCTGGAGCGAGCCGTGCCTCTACCCTTCACTTGGGCTATTTATACATCCAAGGCGCAAGGTGAAAAATCCAATAACCTACACACGGTATCGGAGAGCAACAAGCTCTGGCACTGCCCGGGAGGGCTCCCAGATCCCTTCTGCCAGCAGGCTCCTGGTCATCCTCGAAATCCACACTTGCCCTGCGAAGCCCCTTTAACATTAACCCCTTCTTTTTTCTGCCAGACACAAACTGAGGGCTGAGCCCACACCGGCAGCTTAACCCTGTCCAGCATCTCAAATTCTCTGGGCTGGCTCCTGGCTCCGGGGCGTGGGGCTGAGCCCAGACAGGGGGACCCTTCAGTGCCCCTAGAGCCCTCCCGGAGCCTGAGCTATCTGGCAGTAACTCCCCACGGCCCTGACTCACTTAATTCCAGGACTGGGGGGGCAGGTGACGGCCAGGTGAGCCCCTGCCCCGAAAAATATCCCCCCACTCCCCGCCCCACGCCATGGCTCCTGCCTCCAGCCCGGTCGCTCAGGGCTGGAGAGCTCTCCCTGCCCGTCTTTAACCCTTAGTGCCTCTGTCTTGGGGATGGACAGAAGGACGATTCTTCCTCTTAAGTTAAACCTTGTTGGCAGGGTACATCCAGCTCGAGGCTGATCCCTGCTTCCCAGCCAGTCCTGGCAGGCAGCGTTCTCCCGGCTATCGATACCCTACCTGATCATGGCATCTGCTCCAGGCCGGCCAATTCACCTGGGAACTACGGGGAGAGAAGGGAGATGCTCCCCATCAAGATGCAGCCCCAGCCCCTCGCTGGGATCCCGGCCCCGCACCCCGGCCCCGCCTGGCTCGGAGCTCCCGCAGGGGCTGCGCCGAGGCTGCGGGAACGGTGCGGGGGTGCGGGAAAGAGATGGCCAGAAGGAAGTGCCCGGGCAGAGCGGGGCGGGGAGGCGGCAGATCCGCATCGTCGGGGCTGGAGGGCGGCAGCGCCCAGGACACACGGCCTCCCCCGGACCCCTGCACAGTCCCAGGGGCACGCACCAAGTTTTCCCAGCCCCGCGCCCCCACGCACCGCTCGCGCGGGACTTCCGGACCCGGGGCAGGCGCCGCGGGTCCCGGGGGCCACGGTACCGGCCCCCCAGCTTCCCGCTCCGCCGGTTCCCGCCAGCCCCGGTGCCCGCTTACCTGGTCCCCCGCCCCGCTTACCCGCACATCTTCATCCCTCGCGCCGGCGATCTCCTATCGGTCGAGAAATGTGCATGCTCCCCCGGCCCCCCCCGCCAAACCTCCACTGCGAAGTAGCGCAGCTCCCCCTCTCCGCAGCGACAGACACGAGCGGCGGCGCTCCCGGGGCGCGGGGCCGCCCCCCCCAGCCCCCGCGCCCGGTGGAGAGGGAGGGAGGGAAGGGAGTGGCCGGGCACTCGGGGCCCCGCCGGGGCCGCCCTGAGGGCGCCCACCACGGCCGGCGGCTGCCTGCCCTCCGCGACCCGGGCGCGCCGGCTGGCGCTGCGGGCCGGCGGCATCCGCCCCGCGGTGGCCGGGCGGCGGCTGGGCTCGGCCCGGGCTGCCGCAACGCCCGCTCCGCCGGGCCGGGTTCTGCCGCGGCGGGCGCCGGGCTCGGGCTCGCTGCCGGCCCCCGCCTCCCCTCGGGAGGAGCCGCCGGGCGGTGCGCGGGGGCGGTGCGCGGAGCGGCGGGCACGGGCAGCGGCGGCCGCGGCCGGTCCCTCCTCCCGCCGCCGCCCCCGCTTCCGCGCTGGGGGGTGCGGGTTCCCCGGGGCTGCGGGGCGCGGGGAGCGAGGCTGGATCACCCCGCAAACCGGAGCCCGGCTGGTGGATGCGTGGCCCCCGCCAGCCCCCGCCCCGCCGCCGGCGGTGCAGCCTCGCTGCCCGCAGAGGACGGACCGGCGGAGCACCGCCCGTCACCGTCGCGTCGGTGCCCAGCCCTGCCCGCCGAAAGGACGATGCCAGGCTACCCTGGGGATTCCGGAGGGTCCGTCCTACATCAGCTGCCTCAGTACAGTGTTTAGCTCCTCTTTTTTCACTGTCCCCTCACCCCGGCACATGAGAGGGAAGAGGCGACACGGGGTGGGGGAACACTTTGAGGACTGATCTGGGACCTGGTGATCCCAAAGGCCCCCGCAGAGGCTCAGTACGTGCTGAGCTGGTGGCATCTCATTCAGGACTAAGTGCACGACTTCCCAAGTGCTGCCCACCATTTCACCCCTTCCATAATGGACACTCTTTGTCGAGCAGCATTAGATTTGCCCAGCACTGGCTCTTCCAGCTGAGGCTGATTCTCTATCAGTAATGGACACAGACTTTGCTTCTAATGTGCACTTTCCCCTCCTGCTTCCTCTTGGCAGGGCTCTCCTGGGGTGCTTCCTGCTCTGTCCTGCTTCTACCCAGCTGTCCCTGGCTCCCAGCCAAGGTGGACCCAAGGCACGAGCACCAGGACCCTCTCCACTGGCACAACCTGGGACCAGGAGTCCCTTCATTGGATCCCATGCACTGCATCCCATGTGCCTTCCCTTGGACAGCTCTTTCAGCCGGTGGGAGCTTTTGAGAAAGGCGCTGGCTTGGCCTTCTTCCACCAACCATTTAGCCATGCCCAGGGGTGGAGATTCCCATGCAGAGCATCCCTCTGGGCAGGCCTCCCTTCCTCCCTCCTGCAAAAGCAGAGCAGTTCGCTTGCCCCAGGCTTCTCCTGTGCGATGGCTGCCCCTGTGGGGAGGCCAGTGGGCAGCACATCGAGCTGAGCCAAACACCCCACGTGCCTGCTGTGCAGCACAGGGGTGGCCTTCCAAGCTCACGTCCTTGCAGTGGATGACAAGCAAGCCCTGGGCAGCACGAGCCCCTCCTGGCACTCAGGCAGAGGCTGCTGCCTCCCTGGAGCCCTGTTATCCTCCTGCTTGGCACAGGCAAGCTTCTGAGCGGAGCAGGAATAAACAAAGGGTGAGCTTGCCAGCTGAGGGCTGAATCACTCCAGCTCTCTGCTCCCGCTCCTGCCCACTCCTAGACTCCCATAGGTGCAGACTCTGGCTTGGCTGGGAGAGTGGGTGCCCATCAGGTGTTTAGCCCTGCATGGGCTTGGGCATAGGGTCCTTGTGGCACAAAACAGAGGGGGTGAGAATGCGTGTGTGAGTGCACACACTCTGCTCCTGCCATCAGGGAAACACAACCTGGCCCCTCTCAGCGGTCCCCTCAGACCTTCACTCAGTGTGGATCGATTCCTCTTATTATTATGGCTATGGCAGGGATGCCATCGATGTTAATAGCACTTCACAAATACAGACAAAGCCGGCAATCTGAATGCAGCCAGGAAAAACAAACAGAGGAGGACAAAGGACGGGCTAAGAGCCGTTTTTAATGCTTCCCCCCCACCGTTAAAGCCCCACGCAGGGCACAGCATATTCAATAATAACACTCTGGAGTAATTCCTGGCATTGTCTGGTGTGAGAGAGGGGAAATTTCACCTCAGCCCTTCCACAACGACACGGCGAGCACGCCATGCAGGCAGCACTGGTGGCATGTGAGAGCGATGCTATGCGCTGCCTGGAAGCAGGGGGCCTTCCAAGACCGTCTTTCCCATTTCGGCTCTGACGGCCACCCCACCCTGCGAGTGAGGCAGAGGATGGACTGGGTGTGCAGAAGCAGGGACGAGCTGCTGGGCTAAGATGGCATCCATGCACACCTCTGCTACAGAACAGCCCCGGGGTGCTCTGACAGCTACAGTGTACATTTTGGCCAGCAGTGCGGTGAGGAGATGGGGAGGGTGGGGAGTGCAGTGAGAAGAAAGCATCGTTTAACAGCCACTCTCCTCACTGGAGCACCAAGGCCCTTACCCACAGTGCCAGAGTGTAAGAGAAGCCAGTAAAACCAACCTCCCTCGAGGAGCAGCACTGCCATTTGGGCTTTTCTCTCTTTAGCTCTCACCCCACCTCATGGGCAACACTTCCTCACCCCAACAAGCCCCAAGGACACCTCGGACAAAGGCAGATCCTGGCAGCAATGAACCCCGTTGATCTCTGTAGGAGAAACTGCACTGGCCCCTGCTCAGAAGCCCCAGAGGCTCCTATGTTTCTGCATTTACTGACCCGTCATGACCAGTGAGCTTATTGTTACGGTCCCTGAGGTGTTGTAGCACGGGTGACAGAGCACTGGGGACAGCCAGAAGCCCACAGCCAAACCTCTCTGTGAGTACCGTTCCCTCCTGTCCCCACTGACAGCCAGCAGCTATGTGCAGCTGCCAGCTTTGCAGCAGACATGCCTTTATTCTCCCCTTCCATCACCTTTACTGGCCTCACCCATACTGTAGAGACCAACTCCAGCTGCTGTGGGTCAAGCCCTCGGCTGGGTCAACCTCCATTTTGAGGCATGAAGTGACTCAAAGTGCCCTGGCCCTCCAGGTGTGACTATCCTTTGCTGACCTCCGGGTAGCCCCAGGATGCAGAGGACACCGCAGAGCAGCTCAGCTCACAGGCCCTCAATGAACATGTTCCTCTTTAAAACCTGCAGGGAATGGCAAGAACATTTGGGTGTCCATCTGCAAGGGCTTGTCTCTCAGCCAGATGCTCCAGCTCTTTGCCACTGCCATCCTCAGATGAAAACGGGCTGTGGCAGATGGTTCCCTTCTGCTGGCAGGAGGCAGGAGTTTATCCCTGCTCTCAGCTCCCTCCTGGAGAGGCGGCACCTGCACACTGCATGAGGGACCCAGCTTCCCTCCTGGGCAGTGGGGAGTGGACCTGCCCCTTAATGGGGTGAGCTCGGGCATCCTTGTCTCCCCTGGTTTCAGTGCACATGTCCAGGAATCCCACAAAACATCCAGAAAGGACTGAGCTGGCAGGAGGGAGGTGGATTTTAATTACTCCCATTATTATTATTATCATTCCTTTTCTTTCAGATTTTCACACTTTCGCTGTAACAAGCTGAACTGAGAAAATACATGCAAATGCCAGGCAGAGATAAGATGTACCACACCTTGAAGTACTGCCAGCACTGGCTCTGGGAACGCCAGATCGGCTGTCTGCCCCTCCAGGCTCCTCCCTTTGCCATCAAGGACAGGGGGAGGGTCTGTGCCCACTCTGCCCCTGTGCATCTGGAGAGGAGGGTACCTCACATTTCCCCCACGCTCGACCAGCAACCAGCTCCTCGATCCTGCCCAGTAAGATCCCAACCAATCTTTGGAGAAGGCAGTGTAACCTCCTGGCTGCTTGGGACAAGCATGGATACAGACCTCCCCTGCCCTCCTCAGTGCTGCTGACCTCCATCAGAACCTGTTCCTGAGCATGGCTGTTCCACTGGGCCCCTGTAGATGCAGTCAGGGAGAAATGTGCTCCCAGATCACGTTCTTCCTTGGAGGTGGTGACATTTCAGGGTGTGTGGGGGGAGTGGGATGAAGAGGCAAGGCAGGATATTCTTGCTCCCCCATCCCCACAGCCATCTGGATGTGTGCTGATGCCTCCTCACAGCAGGCTGAGTCAGTCCAGTGGCTTCTCATTATCAGCTGGAGGGAGTCCAAATTCTGCATTGTACGGCTGCTCCTCAGTGAAACTGAGGATCATTATCAAGTATTATCATAATGGTTTCTCTCTCTACTGTATTGTACTTCTCCCTGCCCTGGTCAGCTGATTGATTTGGAGCAGAATGATCCAAAAATCTTTCGATCACCAGCCGTCCCCTTGGGACAGCTATGGCTGGAGCCACGCAACGTCACCCTTGACATGGGCTGGGGCTGTGCAGGCCACAAAGGGGATCCCACCACTGTCCCCACCACAGCCTCACTTGCTGGAGGCTGCAGGCGTGCAGCTGAGCCCATCTCCAGACATCTCTGTCCACAGAAAGTGAGATGTAGGTAGGAGAGAGGTAGGAAAGAGAGGTAGGAGATGCCATGCTCATGCCTTGCCCATCTCAAATCATGATGTGACGTCCATAATGCTCTGGAGAATGGGCATAAAGCAGAGAAAGAAGCTTTTCTGTAGGCCCCCTCATGCAGGTGCTGCTGAAGATTGGGATGAACTGCTGGTGCACAGGGGCTGCCTCAGTTCAGCTCACCCAGGTCTCTGCCAGGGCACTGTTTGAGTGACCCGTTTGAGTCCAGGGTGTGGAAATTAGGCCTTACTATGCAATGTTCTGCCATGGAGAGGGCCACAAGTCCTCATGTCAGCCTGATTCTAGTGCTGATAGCTCGACTGCTCTGTCAAGCAGCCCAAACATGTGGCATGAAGGGCTGAGGGAAAAGGCTCCATTAAGTTCTTAAGCTCATTGACACATATACAGAAGGTATTAATAATATCAAACACCTCAGTGTCTATTGTAGCCCACGTCCAGGACATGAAAGATAATTTCTGGGACAAGGAAGTTACGACAGTGACATCTTTTTAACAGCTTGGTGTAAGAATAGGAGCCGCACAACGGGACAAAGAGCAATGATTAAAGATCTTGGCACAAAGGAGAGAGGGCTTGGTGTGCACCATGAGTGTGGAGGACATAAGAGTTGTGTCAAATGCCCACACTGAAAAAGCAAAGGCTGTGTTGGGCGTGGAGGATGTGAAGGTGGTGTGGGAGCCATCCCGCTGGGGCTGACTCACAGATGCTTGGCAACTAACAGAAAGGGGTCAGGGTGCCTGGAGGGGATGAAATGGGCTCCTCACCTTAATGTTGAAAAGAAGTTTGGCCCCTACCTAGTGTGGCAGGCAAAGATGAGCATGGCTTAGCTGGGGCTGCAGCCAGCCCAGCAAGCAGCGCAGGGAAAGGTGATGAAGAAGAGCAGGGGAGGGAGCCAAGCTGCACTGGAGGCTGGGCAGAGACTGGGGAGCAAACATATCAGTCAGGGAAGGGGAAGGCTGGCATGGGGCAGGGCAAGGAGGAAGCTCTGCTCCCTGGAGGCCAGAGCCAGAGAAGCAGGGGCAGCAGACCAAGCACCCGGACACTCTCAGAGTGTAATTATTACTAATACCCTCAGTGTTTCTTTGCACACATACGTGCTCCCCTAATGTACACTGCACATGTAAACAGTCTCCTAGTGACATCTGCATGCCCAATTACATCTGCATATAATTGATTTACATGCACAGTTGGAGAGTGTTTAAAACACTGGAGCCTGCTTTGCTCTTTCCCATGGCCACCTCCCTAAACCCCGGCTGGAGGAAAAGCACCTCATGCTGGGGCCAAACCCTGTCCCAGCCCCACCCTGCAGCGGTGTGCAGGGAGAGCCCAGCAGTGGCACATGCCGAGTGGGATGGGCTCACAGCTGTGCCCTCTCCTGCAGTTCTGGCATCGGCAGCGACCCCAAACTCGACCCCAAACCCAGCCATAGCAGTTGCTGTTTGCTCAGCTCCTGTTATAAGTGACTGGCGCCTTTCCAAAAAGGATTAAAAGCAGGGAGTGAGAAACATAAAAGCTCATGTAATTACGTGCAAAAAAAGCCCCTTAATAATTTATAGAGGGAGAGGGTAAATATCTTCATGTGTCATTCAAGTGTAGCTCATTGTCCCGTCTGGCTAATACCCAGTGTGCACGCATCACAGGCTTTATCCAGGAGGCTGTTTTGCCTTTAATACCTTTCATAAATTATTGAATTTATAAAGAGGAAAGCAGGTGTCATGTCACTCCTATAAACAGCTCGTTAGTTAAAACTAACGAAGGTGGGGAGCAACAGTTTCCTCCTGGCTTGTCTGTCTCCCCTCTCGCAGTCTGCTGTCACCTGTGATGCAGCACAGTGCCTGAGCTGGGGCAGGGCAATGGCACTCACCTAAAACAATCTGGCAGCAGATAGTGGCCTGTGGCAACCCCACCCTCTGGCTTTCTGAGACCTGCTTGTGCCCTCCAGAGAGGCTTGAGAGGGGTGAGGATGGAGGTGTGGAGAGGATTCTTGGCTTTATCCTCGGCTTGCCTGCGGCAGCGTCATCACCTTCATGTCACCTGTGGTCCTCTGGGTGCAGCAAAGGGACATCAGCTCGTGGGAGTACCTGAGGATGCTCTGAGCACTCTACTGCCAGCAGGAGGGCAAGCGTGAAGGTGGACCCCGAGGACAGGACAGGCAGGAGGCAAAGATCTCCATGGCAGGAGGGTTGAGTACAGACCAGTCTCTGCCAGGAGGGTCCTCTCATTGCAACACCCACGTTTGCCCCATTTCCAGCAGCCCAGGGCCAGGACTCACTGCTCTTGAGCACAGGGGATGGGGTTTCAGGCTGGCTGGGGGAAGCACAGCATCTCCCTGTTTTTTGCTGAGTGAGGCAGGGTGTGAGAGGCCACCTCTAAAAACAGCAGAGATGTGACTGAGTCAGGCAGCACGTGTCTACGCAAGGGAGTCAGCCCGAGGACCCACGCACAGGAAAACCAGAGTGCGAGCCACCCACACAGCCTCCGCTGGGCAGCAGGGCCCCCCTGCCAGGCTGTGCCCCACACCCCTGCACTGCGGGATGGAGCTGCTCAGGGAGCAGCTGGTTCGGAGGCTCTGCTTTTGCTTTCACACCCAGGAGAGAGTCACTGAACCCCCCCCCACACCCTCTCCAAATATAATGCATATGCATTAAAGAACAGCTACAGAAAGGGGAGCCATCAGAAGTATTTTAAACAGTTTTGAGCCAGTGCCAAATCTGGGTGAATAATCTGCAACGCAAAGGACCCACGTGGAAAACGTTGCCAGGAGTGCCAGCATCCCGACGGGCACAGCACAGAGATGGGGATGCACGGAGCAACCCAAGCTGCAATTGCCAGCAGTGAGGCACGTCTGAGCCACATGATGAATGTTGGCCCCTGAAGAAGACCCAGCAGGGCCTTGCGGGCATGGGAAGAGGGAACTCAAAGTATTGATAATCAATTAACTCCTTCAATTACTGCAGCTTAATGAGGTAGCACCAAGTCAGCTCTAATGAACATCAGTTTAATAGAGGCGGTTCCTCGGGCGCTGGTATTTGACTCAATCTTTACAAGGTAGGGAACGCTGCAAAAGTACCAAGCAATTAGTGTCACTTAACGAACATCCACTCCCTGCTCTCTGCAGCACGGGGTGTCCCTGACCCCCGGAGAGCGGAGAGGTCCTGCCCTGAGCCCAGCTGGTCCCCGGGGCAGTGGCCCAGCAGCACCGGGATGGCCTGGGAGGCAGCTCTGCCACCACAGCTCTGCGGGCAGCACAGGGCTCGTTTATCCTGGCAGAGCCCGCGGTTCCCGGGAACGCTGCCGGATGCATTAGTTGCTGTAAGATGAAGCGAATGTCACCGGGCCCAGCTCTTCCCTAGAGGCAGCTATTTTTTGGGTTTTTTTGGTGGTGACAGCGTAAGTGCCAAAACAAATGTCATTGCCCGCTGGCCCCAGTGTCTCCCTAGAAACCTGCTGGGTTCCGTGTCGCACAGGGGAAGGAAGGGGGGAGTGGAGGAGGGATGCTGCTCCCCTCAGCAGAGCAGTGATGCTGCTCCCCTCAGCCCAGCAGTGTCCCTAACACGAGCCTGTCACGGGGGAGCTGTGCCAGGACCCCCACTGCACCCCTATGCCACAGCTGCAAGCAGGGCCTGGGGAAGCCCAGTGGAGGAGGGCATGGCTGTCCCTGCTTAGCAGGATACTGCTGATCCAGAGCCAGGGTGGGGATCTCTCAGAAAGCCGGGATCCCAGAGGTGCCATTCCTTGGGAAGCACGGTGCTGCACTGTTTTGGGGAGGGTTTACATACTAAGGAGCCTCCAGTGGAGTAAAGACAACCAGACATCTATTTTGGGTCTCAAAGCCAAAGGCTGTATTTCAAATCAGGTGAGAATATATCAAATGTGTGCAGTGTGGAGCTGGGAAGGAGGGAGACCCTCTGGCTCCGGGCAGCACTCCCCACTCCACAGCAAGGGCCCCATGGCCAAGGCCCCTGGCACCCCATCAGCACCTACCAAACAGGGCTTCCAGGGGAAGGGTCCCCTTGCTCTCTTGGTGCTGAACCCCAAAATCCTGCTGCACTGGGTCCGTGCAGAGGGGCCCTTCCAGCATCTAAACCTCCAAGGGCAGGGGCTGCTAGGGCCCTGCCTTTACCCAGAGCTGAACTGAGCTGCTGCAGGGGTACTGGTGCCTCAGCCCCACTCCCCACAGACAGAGCAGATGGAGGGCACAGGCTGGCTCCCCGAGCCCAGGTGTGTGGTGCAGGGGCTGCCCGTGCCCATGGATGCTGTGGCAGATGGAGGTGGATGTGTGCTGCCTCTGCTGCCTGCTGGGACCACACAGGGGCTTGGCCACAGCCTCCCTGCCCTGCTGATGGGCTTGAGAGCAGGCTGGGAGCACAGTGGGTGGCTCCAAGGGCTCAAATGACAGGAGAGGCACAGGTCACGTAATTCACCCATGTGGATGTATGTGTGTCTGTAAAAGCTCTTGGGTCTGAGAGCAGTTCCCAGGGGTCCAATGTGCATCTACCCTAAGAGTAAATGACCCTTGATCCAGCCTGAGGAGGGCAAAGGGGGGAGACATTCCTGCTCTCTCTGCCATTCCTGCACAGAGCTGGCCTACAGCTCACATGGGAAGAAGGACCCAGGAGACCCACGATCACCAGTGCTGGCCAGGATAAGCCAGAAGGGAAGTGCAAGGCAGAGGATTGGAGGAAGAAGAAGAGACATGGGTAGATATAGGTAGGGAAGGTAACAGCCCTGCATGCCTGGTACACCCATACAAAGAATCTGGGCATCTCAGTTCCCACGAGCAACTTATCTGGGACCAGAGTAATCAGCAACTGCCCCCACCTCTTACCAATCCGACAGCACTAACTGCAGATGCCAACCTTGGAAGTATTGGACCTGGTGCCTAAAAGGATCTGTACAGATTCCCCCTGGTGCTGTCCAGTCTCTGAGTGGGCAGAGGAATGTTTGTCCCCTTTGGTCCTCCCAGTGCCCATTCATCCTGCAGCGTGAAGGGGATACAGGGTGCTAGTCCTGACTGGCCTCCCCCAGACCACTTTGTCACTGTTCATAAGGGCCAGAAAAAGTGCTGAGAGTGGGTCTTGGGCATGTGAAATGCTGGGGGTGGCTGCTGCACCAAGGACACTCACAGAGCTGATTTAATGAAACAGCTACACAGTTCCAGGCACCAGAGATCATTCTTGTTTCTCGTTTCTTTCCTTGTTTGGTTAACTTACTCAAAGACTAACTAAAATTCTTATGATGCCGGAGCAGCATCTTCACAGGGTTTTACAGAGGTGGAAGGGCAGCTTTCATGTTATCCTGGAGCAACTCTGCAGCTGGTTGGGCTTGCCAGGGGAGCAACAAGGGGCTCATAATCCTGGCAACAGCCACTCTCTTCTCCAAAGTTGGCAGTGCTGTAGAGAAACAGTGCTGTCTGGAGGGCAGCAGTGTCAAGGGCTGGCAAGCCCCAGGGTCCCTCCTGCCTTCTGCCCTCTCACATGTTGGCTTTGCAGCTTCTGGGCTCCATTTCACAAGGAGGGCTTGGGGACACAGGGAACTGAACCGAGTGATGAGGGAAGTCTCTGTGCACCTTCTGTTGCTACGTCCTCCTGCCCACGGGTAACTCCCACTGGGGCTGTTGCTCTAGTAAGCTCTGCTTCCTCGTCCAGAAGGTCCCGTGGCCATGCCCTGGTCTCCCCACAATCCACAGACAAGCAACCTCACAGCATCCCTTGTTTCCCCAGGCTGTGTCAGCGTGTGTGGCAGAGTCTTCCCCCTTCCCACCCGCTCCTCATCAGCTGGCAAAGCCCCAGTGGTTTCCCCCAGAGAACGTGTGGTGAGACACAGCATGAAACAACTGCAGATAATTAGAGGATTGAATGGGGTATGGGAGCAGAGCAGGGAGCTTGCAACAGCCATAAATAGCTCGTCTTGCCGAGCTGCTTAACTCCTTGCTTGTTCTTGCCAAAGTGCAGACCCCAAAGGGATGGTGCCTGTGCATGAATAGGGGTGGAAAGTTCAGGAGCGTATTTTTAAACCATTGAAGCTGTACTCGGGCTGAGTGATACATTATTGTCTCTGTGTGTCACTTGAAATGTCTCATGAATGCAAGGAATAAAAAAAAAAGCACAAATTTGCCTCTCTAAACTCCCACCCCTCTGCTTCTACCCAAATAACGTCAGGCTAGAGCTGACAGGTGAAAGGAAAGCACCACGGGGTAAGGCTGCTTAAAAGCAGCATGAAAAGCTTTTCTCTGGAAGGAGGAGCCCCAGCCTGTGGGGCCAGAGGGCAGCAGGACTGGCAGCAGGCACAGGTACCAGCAGACAGCAGCGTGCCAGAGCCTGCTAGGAAAGTATTGGGGTCCCCAAGGAGTCCCCAGGAAGGGCAGTAGGGCTGTGTGCCTAACAGGGACATCCTCCATCTCACATGGGAGCAGGCTTTCCCCAGCCCCTGGGAATACTGGATGTAGAGTTAGTGGCCAAGGACAGCAAGAAAATAGGGTCAACTAGTCTTGACTATTGCCCAAAAGAACAAGGGACTACCCCTGCTACCCCACCCTGGGTCAGGGCAGGATGGTATCACCTCAGTTCTGCTTCCCCTGAGCCTCTGGGGCTTCTCTGGGTGGCTGACACTTGGTGACAGTGACAGTCTACAGTCCCCAGGGCTGGCAGCCAGCTTTAAGCTGTGATTGGAGAAGAGATCCCAAAAAGCCTGACAAACAGCTGGAGCCATGGTGAGATACAGTGGGACAGAGGGAAAAAAAACAGAAACTCACTGGGAAATCATTTCTCTCTTAAATGGGGCTGATGTAATTAAGCAGCACGGGCTTTATGAATGATACCATCTCTGCCTCAAAACACATCATTACCTCTCTCCATTAGAGCAGTGTTTTTAAATACATATTTCCTCTTCCAGTGCCTGAGGAGAAGGCTCCATGGCTGGGATGCCAGGATATGTTGCTAATCACCTCTTATTTCACATAGTGGCAGGGAAGTGCTTGGTGCTGAGCTCTGGCTCTCCCACACACACACACACCTCTGCTCCAGGTCACTGCCACACACTCTCCCCTTCCTCTCTTCTCTGCCACCACCAACACCAGAGTGGGTGATGGCACTCAATCTGCATCCCCCAGCCCCAGAGGGTTTGAGCCTTCCCATGCCCAACCTGCCTGGGACACCAGTGCCAGGGGTCACCCCAGTCCCCTCCATCCAAGCTATGTAAGCCCTTTACCATACTTGGTTTTCTTGTTTTACAGAAGCCAGGGCTCAGGGGGATGAGATATTTCACTGACTGCTGACCCAAATTGGTTTCCTCCCTCTGGCACCCCCCGCACCCCACAGGGTCTGGGTATTTCTCTCAGGCAGGTATAATTTGGGCATTTTGGTTCCAGATGATTCCCCCAGCCCATGCCACATCTGCCATGAGTGCTCACCGCAACAGATTAGAGAGGCCCGAGCAAGAACGAAGGGCTTTTGTACTAGAAATTGAAAGTTGATGGAGTGTGTCATAGGAAAATGACAACAACCTACTGTACCTCGAAAGACAATTATATTTCCTTCATTGGTAGTGATTGAATTTCTCCATCAGTGACACTACTAGCATCGTTGACACCAACAGCTCTCTTATGGAAAGGCTCTTTCCCAGCTGCACACCTGAATTTCCTTACACCTGCCCTCTCCTCAGCTACCTGCTCTGCTTCTTGTGCTTTGGCAGGACGTGTCAGCTCATGGCCAGTACAGACACCACTCTCAGCTGGGCACACCCTCCCTCCCCATCCTTGTGCTTCTGCAGACCTGTGCCCCCCTCAGCTCTGCTCCTCTGGACTAATTCTGAACGTGCCATGGCTGGAAATCACAAAGCTGAATCATGTTGCTTCACTGTGACCAGCCATGCAAGTACATCACAGTGCCAGGGCCCCGCTTGGCATCTCTTTTACGAACTCACACTGGCAAACAGAAGGAGCTGGGACACATGATGGCATTTCCAGAGGTGGGAAACAGGGTCAGGCAGCACCCCCAGCTGCTGTGGGATTTGAGCACTGGACAGCCACTAGCACCCCAGAGAGCCTGCTCTGCCTGCAGACCTGGAGCACCATGTCATGGACACTTGTGCTGGTGCTGGACGCTGGCCTGGGGAATCTCTGCAGCCATGTCTCACACCAGGGTTAAAGGGACAGCCAAAAGCTCCTTCTCTGAGTGACTTTGGCCTAGAATCTGGAGTAGCACAAGCCCCAAGAGGTGTAGGGTGGGTTCCTGTGTATGCCCTCCACTGGCTCTTTCCCATTTCACTGCAACCCAGCCCTAGTTTCATGCCTGCTGGCAGAGCATCAGCCTGATTTATTAAGACATACAAGCTAATGAATGAGCCACAGCAAAGCACTGGGAGTCTGGTACATCCCATCACACCCACCTGCACTGGGCCAACCGAGCTGTGCAAGGCTCCTCACAAGCCTTGACCTCCTCAGCAAAGACCAAACCCCAAAAACCTGGGGAGCACTGGAGGGTGCCACCACCCCATACACCTTTTGGGGGGACAGTGGTCACAGCTGAGATTATGTTCACGCTGTGCAGGGTGAAAATCCCACCTGGAGGGACCGTGAGGACGATGCCACATTGGGATGAGGCTGGCTGAGGCGGGCACGTCACCCCACTCCTCTCCGTGGGTGCCCTGCAAGCCGGGGCTGAGGAATCACGCATGCTCCTGAGGCTGTCAGAGCCCCATATGTTGTGTGGGCTGAGAGCACATATGTTAGATACACACACATCTACGTGTGCCTGCGTATATATATACACAGACATATATAAGAGAGAGACTATTATAGACACAGATTTACATATATAATCAACACCAGCAATTACTGCAGGATTTTAAGGCGGCAGAATCAGCCCCAGATACCAGAAAACAGCTATCTTTGTCTCGACCCTCTGAGCCTTTGGTTGGGCTGGTGAATACCACATGCCAGACTCCCATGAGGGAAGGGTGCTGGAGGGTGCTGGGGGGAAGCGAGGCTGCCCATCTCCCACGCTTGCACTCTGCACAGTGCCCCAGGAAGGAGCAAAGCATCCTCCCTGGCCATGCACAGGACATGCAGGTACCCAAATCCTACAGCTCAGCAGGGAGCTGGGGGGATGCTCCTGCCCAAAGGCAGCCTGCATCCCTGGACAAGCTGGATGAGCTGCCCTATTGCTAATGGAGAGAAAAGGCCTCTCAGGGGTAGGACTAATCTCGTTGTAAGGTGGCTGCCTGAGAAAGGTCAGATGAATTTTGCCTGGACGTGCCTTTTTTTCTCCCTGCTGGCTATAAATGTCACCCAGCCAGTGGGCTCCAAGGCAGGTACCTCTAGAGAGGCCACATGCAGACAGGTGGCATGAATCCAAGTCCACAGGTGCTGCTCTGGATGAACCCTGGTGCTACACACATCCACAGGTGGCACAGGGAGAGAAGCCCACCTCCAGCTCAGGATTTGAGACCCTGAGATTTCTTCCAGCTACATGGCTCAGCTGGTAAAAAGTTCTTGCCCACTTCAGCTTGGTAAGTGAAACTTTTCCACTCATCATCTCCAATAGCCCCCAGCAGCATCACCCAGCTGTAAAGTACTTCAGAGTTGACTCAATGTCACATTTAAGTGCTGGAGGCATCAGAATTCAGGATGCTTTAGAAAGGTTATGTAAACCATTATATCAAATCCTGGGAGAGTTATTAAGGTGAGCGGCAGAGCATGGGAGAAGGGGTGATTATCTCACAGCAGTGCTATGGAACCACACCAGCAATGGCCAGCAGAAGGATGTAACTCATTCTCCTTACAAGCCTAATTTTGTTTCTCCCTAATGTTTCTTAAAAAAAAAATAAATCATCTTTCCACCAAAGAATTCTCTATTCTGGAACATAACTATTTGAGAGAGTCTCCAATTAAGCAGCTAAGGCACTGGGGAGATAAGGAAGTTTGAAAAAGGGGAAAGTTCCTAACTATTGGACAAGCCTTCTATTTCCCCTCCCTTTTTTTGAATGTTGTATTTCAAATTCAGTGCGGTCTATTAACTCCAAATTTATTTTATTCATCTGAACTTGTGCCTTTGAGGACTTTGGGGGAGGACTGCATGGTTAATTTTGGAGTTATTTTCTATGGACTCTTGAACCTCTCAGAAGTGCATGGGCTCCCCAGGGAGGTTCTCCAGTCGGCAGAACTTGTCTTCAAGGACATGAAAGCATCTGCAAGGGCCTGCAGTTTTTTCAGAGTTTGGAATGGACCCAGCCAGACTGAAAGACTTTAAGGAATCCTTAGGAACATCAAATGTATTTTGTAAAGCCCAGAGCTGACCTGCTTGGGCTAAACAATGGTAAAAAGCTTGTGGGGCCAACACAACACTGGGAATTGCAGGCCCAAAGCAGCCAGCAGAAGGACCAGCATAAGTCAGGAGCCACCGCGCTGCAAATCTTTGGTGCTGGTGGGATAGAGCAGCCAAGACACACTAATTATAACAACATCCCTGATGGACATCCTGCAGCATCCTTCCCACAGTGCTCCCACATGGCAATGCTGTGTCCTCCAGAGAAAAGCCACTGAAACCACAGTGAGACAGCTAGAGCTGCCTTGTAGATCTCCTAATCCCATGAGACTTATCCCACAGGATTTACACACCCCATCTCCATGCCAGCAGCCTGCATCCATCTCCAGGTGAGCCACTGGGATGTTGCTACTTTGTGCACCATCACCAGGGTGAAAGGAGGAGAGTATCCTGTTGCAGACTGATCCCTAGCCCACAGTCACAGTCCAGAAGTGTCCACACTGGAGTCTGGGAAGGGAGGCAGTGCTGCCTGCACACAGGTATGGGGATGGTGTGTGTGCTGGCAGTCCTGGCAGTGCCTCCTGCATGGGACACGTGGGCTCTGCCTCCCCAGCCCCTCACAGAGAGGAAGATAAAGCATCACTGAGCAACTGGGTGAATTCCTGGACCAAACAGGCAGTGGGAACAGCGCCGGGTGTGCAACTAGGCAGTTCAGCCCTACAGCTGTGCTGCTGTCACCCCCTCTGGTGGGTTACAACTGCAGTACATGCCACTGGCATTCAAACACTCATTTTCCTTTCTCTGTGTGTTCAGTGGTGCGTGATGGTGCCAGTGTCAGACACGGGGGCAGGTAACTTACGGTGGCTGCGGCAGCGTGTGGTCACTGTCCAGGCTGAGCTGCGTGACAGTCCTTTCTAATGCCACAGCACTACTCAAATCCTGAAAATGCTGCTATTGAATAAACTCTGGCCGTGGGCTTGGCCCAGCCGTGCCCACGGGAAGCTCTTTGGAGGGTGCTGGGGGCCCCAGCTGTGTTGTGAGTAGGTGCTGTTATTTGTAGCTCACCCAAACCCATGAAGACACCACAGAGGGACGGTGTGAAGGAGCATCTAGGCTGGGGTCAGTCTCCACCTGCTCTGTGCACTAAAGGAGCCCCAACTCCTGGGCTACCAGCTGGCACCTTTCACTGATGTTAACATTCATTTAACAAAAATTACAAATACCCCCAACACGGGCTAATTAGCTAATGACATTATTTTGGCCTGATGTGCCACGTAATTAAACAACTAATAAACGCCAAGAGTCCTGTGCTGCTGAGGCTCCTGAGTCAATACCCTGCTATTACCATGGTGTAATTGAGTTTACAGAGAACCTCAGCACAGATGTCCCAGAGCCCATGTGAGGAATGGTATTGAAATAGCCACCAGAGACCCACCTGCTGGATAAAGGGGAAAGACAAATCTTTTAATCTGTGATACAGCCCAGAGTCACACACGGAGAAGACAAGTTCGTGCTTCACACTGTGGTAATTGCATTTGCTAGAGAGGTGGGTACACACCTCCCAAGAGGGGCTACATGTGCAAGAGCTGCTCTGACACCACAAGAGGCTTCCAGGGCTCCAGGGAGGTGGGAGTGGGATGAAATGTGGCTTCTCCTCACTTCTGCAGAAACATTTCCAGAAGTCTATTTCTATTTACATTTTTCCATCAAAGAGGAGCATTTTTTGGTGTATTTCTGATGACAGAACCAAAAGGCACATTGAGGCTACTGAGAGGTCTCAGGCATGGCTCAAAGTTTCCTCCTGCATCCCTGGCCTTTGGAGACCAAGAGCCCTAACCTAATACTCTGCTGGCAGGCTGAGAATGGGCTTGGAGCTGGATTTGGAGCCGCAAAACTCCCTTCGGATTTTTTTAGTGCTTGTAGGAAAGAAGGAGAGGAGAGTAGGCTGGCAACCAAGCTCTCATTTGAGTCATTTAGCATCTACAGATGTCTCATTATTATCTGCTGTCCCTGGGGCAGGGAGGGTGATTTTGAGGTCCTCAGAGGTGATTCTGTGATATGGACATGCTGTCAGGCAAATGCAATGAACATATGACCTTTGCACACACACAGACATCGGTCCAGGCTCCTCTCCCGTGTCACTGCAGCGTGCAGCGTGCAGACCTTGCTCACTGCAGCGTGCAGACCTTGCTCTCCCCTCCCCACAGCCCTGCTCCTGAGCCTGTGTCCCCAGATGCACCCCTGCTCCAGCCTGCCCTCCTCCTCCTCCTCACCTCCCTTCTCTGGCAATGCCAGAAAGAGCTCTTTCCGCTCCTGACCACTCTCAGGCAGAGCCTGAGAGCTTCGCCGTGGCACGGCAGCATCTGTCATCCCAAGGCAGAGGCACAAGCCTCTTGCACTGCGCTGCTGTCAGGTCCCTGCATGGCAGCAGTGGGCAAAGCTGAGTCCTGGTGGCAGTCTGCAGGCTCTCTGGCCCTGTGGTGGGAGTCTCCTGGTGACAGTGCAACAGAAGGACAGGCACTGCAAGGGATGGACATGGGGCTGCATAGCCAGGAGCCAAGGCAGGACTGGGAACCTGCACTCTTCACACAGGGTGGGACAGTGGCTGCAGCTCAGTAGGTCCAGCTCTCATCCAGCACCTCCGTTCCACACTGGAAACAGCTAAATGGGGCCCAGATGGAAATGCAGCAGGAGTCTGGGCAGGCAGCCCCATCCCAGGGGTTACAGACACAGTCGGTGGAGCCTCAGAGCTCCTGGAGAGTTTCTGGAAGTGCGAGCAGGATTGACAGGCTGCAGCTGATGGGCTGGGCAGTGCTGCTCTGAGCAGGGCTCATCTCACAGAGCTCCTCAAGAAAAGGAGTTTGGAGACAGAGTGATGAGCCCAGAGGGACCACTCAGCCTGTACTCCCAGCTCTTGCTTAGCACAAACCACATCATCCCCCAGGAGCTCTGCAGCAAACCCACAAGGGTTCCTCACTTCACACGCTGTCGGCATTTAAAGCAGACGACTTCAGAAGTGCAGTTGGAAGCAGACTAAGCCTTCGTCCCAGTGCGTGAGGAGCACCCCAGGACAGTGGGAGAGGGATGATGGCAGGGGGGCAGTGAGAAACAGGGCTATATCAAAAGAGGGGCAAAACCTGTGCTTGCAAGAGGGCAGAGAGTGGGTGCCTGCCAGGACTGTGGCCGCGGGTGGCCCATGCGAGCAGTGCCAGGAGCAGAGGCTGGCAGAACTGCTGGCAGCTCTGAGGAAGAGGTGGGTGTGCAAAGGCTCAGCGACGGCAGAGCCACTGCTGACAGTGAGAGGCAGCTCCTGTCGTTAGCGTGAGCCAGGCTCTGCCAACACAAACACCCCGACTGCTGAAAACAAGATGTGCGGTCGTGCGTCTTTGCTGTCAATCAGCAGCACGCAGGGAGCACACTGAGGCTGCTCTGTCTGCAACAGAGAAGGGCTCGTGGTTTGCCTGAAATGTCTCCGTGGTGGCCGTGGGCAGCCCCATCAGGGTCTGGTCGGGGGGGATGGCTGTACCCAGGTGGCAGGAATGTTCTCTGTACTCCGGGCTGGTAGGGGAAATCCTCCCAGTGCCCTGGCTGCAGCTCACCCACTGTCCTCCCATGCCCACAGCTGACATCTGACATCTAACATCTGCTGCTGCTGTGCAAGAGAGAGAGGTGCTTGTGTGGAGAACGATTTCTGCACTCCAGAATTACTCACAGAGCACTCAAAAGCCGTGCCAAGGGCAGGCAGGGTGTACGGGCAGGGACATGACCCCTTCGCCGTGGGGCCACTGCCTGCCACTCACCCCAGGGAGCGGCAGCCACGGGACAGCCTTGTCCCAGTGCTGGCAGAGCAAAGCTGCTCAGCAGCAGCCAGGGCTCCTTCCTCACAGGCTGCAGCAACACAAAGTGCATGGAGACCTCCCTCCATGGGGTGGACATGGGGTGGACATGGTGGTGTGACTCCAGGGACTCACCCGTGCCAAAAACCAGGGGTTCAGCTCATAGCAACAGAAGATACCCAGATGCCAAACTGCTGGGATGTCTCCTGGGGAAAACAGGCTGAGAAGAGCAGGTGGAATGCTGGCTGGAAGTTACCATGGGAGCTGCACCCATCACAGGGCAGCACTCAGATCCCTAAGGGACCACCACCCCCCCAAAACAAGGCCTGCCCATGGCTGAGCTCCAGTTCCTTCCCTCTGAGCCACACTGCTCTGCTTTGCCATGAATGCAAAGCTTAAGTCTTCTCTTTTATCTCTCATTTCTATGCTGACATTTCGAAGGAAATTTGCTCTCCTCCTTGAAGTTTGGAAATCTGTGTCCAAGAGCACTTGAGCCCAAAAAGCTGAGAAGATAAACATATTTGGACGTGTGATTTCACAGTGGCTACGTTGATAGCTTTCAGAGGTCTGGTCCTGTCCATCAATTACCCGCAATGTGCATCCAGACGTGATACAGGAGAACAAAAACCAACTCATTAGAGGGGAAGAGAGGTGAGTGAACACCAAGGCTGGTTAAAGAGAGTGGCTTGCATTTCAAGGAGTAAAGGGAGAGACTTCTCCCCTGCTCTTTTCCCCCACCCCGATACAAGGCCACAACATCTGGGAGACACAGCACAACGGCACAACATGCCCCACAGGGCATGGCCACAGGGCATCACCACAACCCAGAAGGCACCAGCAGAGCTGACTTTTGGGCACGAGACATGGCATGGAACAGAATCTGTAGAAGAGACTTTGAAGTGGAAACATTTAGAATGGGATTTTTTAAAGATATTCAGGCCCCTCTCTCTCTCTTCCCTCTGGCCTGCAGGTACTTAGGAACGCTTTGCACATAAAGAATTATTTGTCTAATATATCACGTTAGAATGTGAGATGACATATCCAGGACAGACTTTTGTATAAAGCAGAGTTTTAAAAGCAGAATTTTAGCAGTCCCGGGGGGCTCTGGGGCATATAAAGCATGCGGTGGAACGAGCAATGATTTCTGTTTAGCCCAGGCAAGGATTTTTGCTTGTATTCTCTGTCCCTAGGAAAGACAATTATCATTGGCACTTCTGAGCCCAGTGCAGCCCCAGAGGGAGGTTGCAGAGAGCTGTGATGGGTGATGGGGTGGTCCCAGGGGGTTGCAGCAGGGTGGGGGGAACAGGGAGTTAATTCCAACACAGTGCAGACAGGACCTACAGGCAGGGAGTGATGGAAGTTGGCTCTGGTCCTCGAAACCACTTGCCTCTATTTTGGCTTCCAAGACTTAAGCACTAACTTGACAGTGAGATTAAACAATAAGAATAATCCCAGTCTCAGCCTCATCACTTTTCCCGGGGGATGTGACGGGTGATGCAGGACAGACCACCCTGTGCCAAAGGGCTGCACAGTGTGTGAGCAGGGCTGCCCGGCCTCACCTTCCCATCTCTGCCTTGGCATCATCCCATCTATGCCTTGGCAACCCAAACCTGGGGCCAACACGGCCCTTCAGTGCTTCCCCCTCTTTGCCAGGTCTCCCCTCCTGCCCCACTGCCTAACCTCACCCTTTCTTTCCCCTTCCACAAGCTTTTCTTTTACGGGTGTTATTTCATTTTTAGCGTGCTAATCCTCTCCTGAGTACAAACTGTTGCAGCCTTTAGAGGGACGGGGAAATATTTCTATTCTGCATATTTCACAGATCATTCTCTGCATGGAAATGGACACTATCATTATTGGTATTTCTCTTTTTAACACCTCAGCTAAGGAAATTCTTTCTCCTACTAACCGTGAGCCTTTCCTAGAGTAGAAATGAGGGGGAGGAGTTGTAAACCAGCCAAACTTCTGCCGTGAATCTCTCTCTCATGCCACCCCGTAGGAAGCCTCTGTTGCACTCAAGGTGGAATTCCATGCTGGGAGGTGACTTGTGACATGCCCAAAGGCCCCATGTGAGGTGACAGTGAGGACAGAGGCAATGAGTGTGTCCAGGATGCTGTGGCAGGGCAGGGGTGCTCAGCTCCAAGAGCAGGTAGTCTGCATGGCCCTGCCGTGCTCCCAGCTCCTTGGCAGAAGACTCAGATGTTGGCACCTTGCTTGTAGACCCCCAGTGAAAGGGGGTCCTGGCCCAATGGCACCTGGGGTTAAAACATTTCAATAGCCAGACCTGCTGGGTGAGGGGACACAGCACTGCTCTTCCAGGCAGATGGGAAGATATTCCTTATGCATGTATATATATATATATATTTGTATGTAGAACTGAGTACTAGGGCCAAAACAAGCCCACAAGAGCCCTCCCTCACACCACCAGCCCCCCAGAGCGGGGGCAAAGGCTGCCCCTGCTTTAACAACCATGGCACTGACCAGATTAAAACTAATTCATCAGCAAATAGATTAATCAGCTGAGGAGGAATTTAAATGATGCAATCACACACATCCAGGCTCAAATGCCCCAAGGTGCCAAATGGTTTTGCCCATTCTGGACCTGCGTGGATTACCCCAGCCAGCGTGGGAATGGATTGACTGGAAAATATCCAGATCCCTGCCAGGCAGGGAGCATTTTGCAGGGATGGCAAGTGCCTGCAGACAGACAGGTGGCTGGTTTAAAGTATTGAGCTTCTCAGGTAGAGGATCATATTACTCTGGAAATGGAGGATCAAATTATTCCATTATTCCCCAGGGAGGGGATTAAATTACCCTGGAATTAGAGGATTAAATTACTCACCAAGGGAGAGGATTGAATTACTTTGTGAGTTGTGGGATTAAAACACTCTGCAGGTGGCAAGCTCAAAATAGACCTTCACACAGAAGGCAGGATTAAATTATTCTGTGGCTGGTCAGGGGAAAAAAAAAAACCAAAACAGTGTACTCTGGAGGAAGCCATATTAAATTATTTCTGGAGATTAAATTGCTCCACAGGCTTGCTGGATCCCAGTGCTGTGGAGCAGACCATCTGCTTGGGAAGGTGTGCGGATACCCAAGCATGAACAGCCATATGATGGGGTCCCCCTGGTGGTACCCAAGTGCCTCTTGGCACCATGGTACCTGGCACCTGACAGTTTTAACTATATTTATTCGCATGTCAAGGTTGGGAGCCTGGCAGGGCTGGCCTCTGCTCCCCCGCACCATCCGGGAAACCCAGGGGGATCCCAGGTCACCTGGGGAGCACGAGTCAGACCAGAGGAACTGAGCCAAGTCTTCATTCGGTTCCTTTAGTGAGGTTTTACCTTATTTTCCTTTTTGCATTGATGACTACAGCACTGAGGAGTCTCTTGAGCAATGACATCACTATGTATGTGGGGCAGGAGATCAAAGCCCTCCCTGCTACCGACCAGGACCAGCTCTCCTCTCCAAATTCCTTGCTTCCACTCATCCCTGGGCTCAGCTCTCCACTGTGGCACCTCCCACGGGAGCCGGTCAGCAGTGGCTGTGCCGGCGCTGTCAGCCCTGACTCGAGCTGCTGTATTTCCTTCCCTGGTGCCTGTCACTGCCTGTTCCCAGCGACAATGACAAATCGGCATTTGAAACTTGTATTGGTATTTTTTTATGCTGATTTCTTTCTGAGGCTCCACTGCTGAGATTTCGAGAAAGAGAATGAGCATTTTAGGATAATCTTACAAGCAGAAAAATTATTACATGTCAAACACCGAATGGGGAGTTTAAAAGGCTCCCAGGTGGGCTGCAGAATTAAATGTTTGGAGGCTTTCTTTCCCCCAGTGAGGTAAGAAACGGCAATGTCACCATAGCAACTGCAGGGCAAATTCTGGGCAGCAGCTCAGCACATTGTCAGGGTCCCCCCCGCCCACCTGCACAGCCTGTGGGGTGCCCACCCTGCGAGATGCAAGGGGCTGGGATGGCCCCAACCCCACACATCCCAGTCCTGCAGCCAAGGTGTCTCAGGAGCCAGCAGGTTTGCTGGTATGAGATACACCATGGTCAAAAGCTCCCCGAGACCAATGGGATGCAGGCTGTGCTCCTGGTGAAGGACCATCCCAACCACTTCAACCCCTTCTGGTTTCTCCCTCCCACCTGCTCTGGTCTCTTGCACAGGGCTGGATGCTCCCTGCATCCATCTAGCTGGGTGCTTCCAGGGATGGGGGCATCAAGGGATGGAGAGGCAGCTGGGAGCTAACACTCATGACATAAAGAGGGGCTCTAAGGTGCCCCAAATCATCAGAAAAGAGCAGCTAAAGAGCTCAGCAGTGTGGGCTGGGGTTCCTGGTGTGGGTTGGCTTCATGGCTCCCTTGCCAGACAGGAAAGTTGTCACCTCTGCAGCTGTACAGAGCCTTATCTGCCTCCTGCCAGTCACTGTTTCCATGTTGACTTTATGATGGCTGCGGAAATCAGTGCGAGCAACCAGGGGTTAATTGAGTGTTAGTTAACTCCTGGTGCTCTCACCTGGCCTGCCAGGGTTACAGTAATTAGCACAACCTGAGCTGGCTCATTAACGGGCTTTGCAGAGAGAGTCACAGGTAGCAGGGGGGTTACACCGGCTTGATTACTTTTCTTCTCCATTAGTACCAACCACCGAGAAAGGATTTGTAGGAGGGAAGCTAGTTTATCTCCAGATGAAGCAAGATACACCCTGGGAACAGGGCTGATCCCATGGGACGAGACAAGGACACTGTGGGGTGGGTGAGGAGGGCTTGAAGCCAGCCCTACTCTGGGCTGAAAGCTGCCATGGTCCTTAACAGAGCTGCAGTTCAGCTGCAAACGATGATGATGATGATGATGATGAAGGGAAACATTCAGCAGTTACAAAGGGCTGTCATTTTCAAGGGGTTCCAATTCAATTTGTGAACAACACCCAGAAGGTCACAGGCCAACAGCAGCTACCTCCATGGCTCTGACCATGGCAGTCTACCAGGCAGAGGGATAGCAGCTGGGGACCAGCCTGGCATCCAGCTGGTGGCCACGAGGTGAGGGGGGTGGCCCAGTGCTCCACATTTGGTGGCCACCAACACCACCTTTCTTCTTCCCCCATAACACAAGGCTCCACAGGCTCCCTGGGAAGCTGCTTTCCAGCTCCTCCTCTCCCTGCCTTGGAGCCAGATTTCCCATCTACTGGGAGAATACCCTAAACCCTGGGTCCTGTGGGGCACTCAAAGCCATGCTAGATCCAAACTAGATCCATGCAAACCCACTAGATCTACCACTTGGCCCCAGCGTGGCCAAGTGGTGGATCCCAGATCCCACGTCAGTCCCTCTACTCTCCTGTCCTGCAGCTGCAGACCATGGCAGAGGTTCAGTGACTCCAGGAGGAACCTCCACAAGCAGCACAGGGTGTGTGCAGAGCTGGGAGCCAGCAAGGCCAGCTGCAGACCCGAATCCTGCCTGGCAGAGGCAGGGGGTGATTAAAGCCTCCCTTGCCTTGCTGGCCGAGCCATGCAGGATGGATGCTGCTGTTGAGAGGCAGCAGGGAATGTTCCCCTCGGCATCAGATTTACAGCAAGGCTGTAGATCAACTACCAGCAGCCTCCGACCTTGAAAGCAGTGGCACAGAGGGCTACAGAGCATTTCCCTCCTTTTTCCAGGCAGGAGGGACCCATAGTGGAGGTGATAATCTATGGGGGGGCTCTCAGCAGGAGCCCCACAGTTCCCAGAGGGGATGCACAAACCTAAGTAATGTAGCTCACATGCTACACACACATTTCTCCCTCTGGCACCCCCATACCCTTGTTTTCCTCCTCCCTCGTGTGCCCAAACACACAGACAGGCCCCAAACCCTAGGCAGGGGAAGGAATCCAGCTCCTGAGCCTGTTGCAAAGTGACTGACTGAAGGACAGGACACACAAAGGAGATGGGGGAGCAGGCAGAGAGAAGCCAGCTTGGCTCTGCCTTTCCTGAGCTTGCTGTAGACTCCAATGAAACCTGATTTTTGGAAGGTGGTCAAACTTCCTGAAGTCCAGGGATATCCCTAGTGAAAAGGGGACAATTTGATTTTTCAAAGACTCATCCTAGGGTGAAACAGTGTCATTTGCTTCAGAAAGCAAGCACTAGCCTTGGTGCTAGCAATGGGCAGCTCCTCCTTCCAAGAGCATGGTGGAAACATAAAGATGGGGCATCATCTTGCATGGATGGTGGGAATGCTGTCCCTCCTCCTAGCTGAAGGAGGGGATGCTGGTACCCAACTCCACTCCCCCTCCTCAACCACTGAGGCCTTAGCTCAGAGGGCTTTTTCTTTTTTCTTCCTCACGGGCAAACAAAGTGGAAAATTAATTCCTTTAGATAGCAAATGAGTTTAATAGAAATGGTGATGGAGTTACACTGTGCCAAGAATGTTAATCTGGTACCTGATGTGGCTGGACTCTCAAGCAGGGCAGTGTGGGAGGACGAAGGTTGCAATTAAGAGCAGAGACATCAGGTCTGTGCCCAGACTGTCCCCAGCTGCTGGTCACACCTTGGCAGGTTCTGGGGGACACTGAGCAGGATGGGATTCAGATCTCTTTTCCCACCAAGACCCAATACTCTAAGACAAGTGGTCACAGCTTGTTGGTCGTTGCCTGTAATCGGTGAATTTTGTACTGTGAAGTCCAGAAGGGAAGTGAGCTCCAGTACAGCAGGGGGACACAGGGCAGGCTGGGAACTGGCCCTGGCAGAGCCTTCTCTTGCAAAGCCTGGGGCTCCCGGGTCACCAGGGACAGGATTTTTGTGCAAAGTGGGAAAACCTGCCGTGTGGAGTGCGGCAGCTCTGCCAGGACACAGACAGCTCTGGAGAGCATCCAGATCCACCCCAGGGCAGCCAGGATTTCAATCAAGGTCTCAGTAAACAGAGTTACAGAAAAACAAGACGTGAATGTCCCTGCTTCTGCTGCTCACTGAGAGGTGGCGTGAGGCCAAGCCTGAGCACCGCCCCACGGCTGTGGAGCTGGCCATGGCATCACACATCCCTTGGATTCCCCTTTGGGAGCAGCAGGTTAAACAGAGAATGGGACACACAAGCTGCTGGAGCCACTTGCCGGACCTGCAGCTGCCCTCCCCTCTCAGGCAGACCCTGCTGCCTCTGCAAATCTTCACCTGAGCACAGCTTCCAGCCTCGCCTCTGCCCTGGCACTGATAGATCACCTCTGCTTCTCCTGCAACAGCCTGGTCTTGCTCCAGTCCCAGCCCAGGAGTAGGGACATCAAGGGGGACACCAGGAATGCTCCCCTATCCTTGAAGCTTCTGCTGCCAAGGCGACACGTGTCCGAGTTCAATAAAGCCTTGCAAAGGTGGGCTGGCATTTCTCTGCACATGGCTTTTTTACTCATCCTTTTCATCTGGGTAATTTATTCCCTCTTTCCCCAACACAGCTTTAATTGAGTTCACAGCAGGATCTCGGCACGGGAGCAAAGAACCAAACACCACAGCTTCCCCAGGCAGGGACCCCACAGAGAGCTACCAGGCAAGTGCTGTGCCTGGCCACATCCCGGCTCCTTGCACCCCACTGTGAATCTCCTGCCTGCCTTGGCAGCCTCCCAGGCAGGGCAGGGGCCAATCAATCTGCCCAGGCAGTGCAGTTTGGCACAAGCTGGGGCAGGTGACAGATAAACCCCGTGGGTCTCGGTTCCCCCCTCCAGCTCCTGCCACACTGCTCAGGATCAGGCCAAGCACAGTCACACTTGCACAGCCCACCTGCATCCCCCTTTTTCCAAGCAGCCCTCCAGGAAGCAGGAGACTGTGGCAGGACACTCCCATGCACTAGGGCATGGAGGAGCAGGAGCTACTGCTGCTTTCCCCTCCACTCAGTCACCAGGAAAAGCCCACGCTTCTGCTGCCAGAGCATATTTGATTCTTCTGCTAACCTGACCTTATTTAGTTCATTATAAGCCCCCAGGACATTGCAACTGTAACTTAAAAGGAAAAAGAAGGAAAAAAAAAAAAAAGCCTAACAAAAATACAAACCTTTTCTCTGATCAATAGTGCAGGCAACTGGAAAAGGTATAATTCAATTTGTCAGCACACAGTTATTAGTTACTGTGATGGAGCCCTTTCTCCCAGCCCTGCTTCCCTTGATGCTCCTGATGCTGCTGCCCCCAGGGTAGGGGAGCAGCCCACAGTGTGACAGGGAACCAGGGAAGGGCTGAGATCCACTACAGCCACACAGGAGCTAATGGGGCTGTGACCTGTGAGTCGAGGCTTCACTGCACCTGGGAGAGGGAAAAAGCAGAGAGAGACAAGTTCCTGTACTAAAGGCAGTGGTGGCTCTACCTCGTCCTCCCATCAGCTTTGCAAACTCCCTGCCCTGGGCACACACAGTGTTTAGGGGTTCCCATCCATCCATCCTCTCCTTGAAATGCCAGTGCTACTGCTCTTCCCAAGGAGGTCAGTCCTGCTCTGCTGCAACACTTGGGGATGTTAATAAAGCCACATCCATCCTCAGCAAGAACTGCCCAGGGGACTGTTCCCAGCCTCATGTTCTAAAGCTCCCCACTTCCTTTTCCTGAAGGATGGCAGGGGCAGGAGTACAGCTGAAACAGGAGAGAGAGCCAGGGTCCCCAAAGGGCTCTGCTGTGGCCAGGGTGAGACCAGCAGGAAGGGAAGCATGCCAGGGCATGCATGGCCTCAGAAGGAATCAAGTACCATAGGAAACAAGGGGTCAGAGGCTTTGGGCAGCCTTATCCCATGCCTTCCATGGCTCTCCATCAGCAGTCTAGGCTGAAATTACCTCCCACTGCTCCTGAGAGCAGTGCCAGTGGAAGGAAAAGATGCACGGCTATGGGTAGCTGAAAATACCAGTGGCTTCTGCATGTGCCAGTCCTCCTTGTCTGTTCCTTGGCATGGTGTCTCACAGATCCCAAGATCCCACCATGGAGCTGAGTGTGCCTGTCAGTCCCCACCACACTGCCTGAACCCCTGAGACAGAGGCACTTGAAGCAACACAGCTCAGCTCCTTCCCCGCTCTCCTCCCCCAACTCCTTCACCAGGGAAACCTCCAAGATATGCATCCAGAGATGTCTCTTTCCATTTGTTGATGTCGACAGGCATATCACACACACATTCATTATTTAATCTACCTTTGAATTGGGCTAAATAGTTCTAACGATAATTACAGAGCATTTGTATTTATAGAAAACCGTCATGCACGATCTGCATCCACACGGATAATGCTGCTGTGATCTATAAATACGTAAGGGATGGTGTGGGAAGGCAGACGATGCTCCCAGTCGCCATGAAATGCAAAATGCACGGATGGCCTAACCACACAGGGAGCTATTACGGCTCTTTCTCCTTTGGATCACGCCACAAACAGAGTGGTGCACGGCTGAGCAGCCACATGCAATCCTGAGGAAAAGAATGGAGGCAGTGGCAGACCTGCCAGTGGGGCACAGGGGGGGCCAGAGTGGTGGCAAACCAGCTCCAGGGATGCAGGATGGGGAGGGGATCAAAGGGAGCAGGAGCAGAGCAAAAAGGGACATGCTCTGTGCTGCCTGGCACAAAGTCTCAGAGCCCTGGAGGAGAAGCATAGTGAGAGTTGGGGAGCTGCAGGACAGGGGAGAAGGGAGAGAGGGAGGATTCACTGTTCCTCTCCCCACAGCAATAAAAGTTCTACAGCAGCATAGCTTATGATTTTATTGCCAGCATTACAGAGGTAGAGTTTCTCCAAGCCCCAGCCCCTGGAGTCACGTTAAGACACAGGAAGCTTGGCTTTCATTAGAAACCAAGGGGAAAGGAGAGAGGCCCAGCACTCCCCCCTGTGCAGCAACGCTGGAGAATGTCGAAACACCAGGCTCCAACTCCAGGCAGCAAATAAAAGGAAGCCAATATTTTAATATTTGCTTGTTTTTAAAATAACCTTATGCCTCTGGAGTGGAGGTGTGCAGAGAGCAGGGAGTTGGGCAGCCCCAGGATTTGGAAGAACTTGTGCGAGGCAGGGTTAGCACTACCTTGGTAAGAGTCTCTGTGCACATCCCTGTGGTCCCTGTCCTTGCCCCACAGAATTCTTTTGGCATGTCTCAGGCTTTAATTCCCCACTGGCATGGAGCCCCAGCTCAGGTGTGATGAAGAGACACCCCAAGTGAGCCACAAAGCCATTCCAGAGGTGAGCTCACGCTCAAGAAGCGCAGGACCACATGGAATGCTGCCCAGAGCCATGGGATTGGTGCTCTGCCTATCCCCACACATGCACACACACAAATTATGAGTACTTCTATTGCATTAGTGCCTGGAAATTTCATTCCAGTCATATCCCATTCAGTGAGATACTGCACAGATACAGAACAAGCAGCATTTTTTTTTCCTATAGAGAAAAGCTGTTTTTTTCTGCATATTGGTTTAAAGCAAACACTGCCAGAGGCTGCACACACCTGAGTAATGGCCTGTGACCATGCCAGTGAAGAGGTGAGAGATGTCAGCACAGTGCCTGAGCTCACTGACTTTGAGATCTCCTTTTCCTGCCCCTGTAATGGATCTACCCAACCCTGCTCTGCAGAGACCATCCTCTGCAGGAGGAAGAGTCCAATCTGGCCCCATGTTTCTTCAGTTTGGGGCTTTACATTGCCTGTTTCCCACTGCTAATTTACAAGCAAATATTTAGCCATCTGCCAGCCCTGTCCATCGGGCAGCAAAGAGAACTGTTTGGCTTTGCTGCAGAAAGGGTGAAGCTGACATTAAACTTCTTTGCCCAAGTGCTGGGCACCCCCTTCTGACACGGCTTCCACCATTTGGCAAACCTCTCCTCTGCCATCTGCCTGAAGAACTCTCCAAAGGGCACAGAGCCTGCTAAATATAGCCAAGAAGCTTAGCAAACATTTTCAGTCAGTCTGAGAAGACTTCTCCCAAAGTTACATCTTCCCCACCCCATCTCCCTTGCCTGTGACGTCTCAGATATCCTTAAACCACCTCTGCGTTTTTCAGTCCCATTTCCTCTTCGGAGTCTTTCTCTTCCCTATTCCCTTCTCACTACCACTCTTCACCTCTTCTTTTACAGTTGATTTCTCCTAACACTTCCCTTCACGCTTGGAGGAGGGCTCTAGCTGATGCCAATGCTCCCTTCCCAGCCCACGGATCCCCAGATGCAGAGGGGGAGATCGCACAGCCTGTGGGCTGACTCTGCATTTGCTGCCCCACGACCAACTCCTGCATGCAACACCCCTACTCTCACCCGCTCTTGGCCATGGGGGGCCTTGCTGACAGCTCCCCCACACACGGGGGGCACACCATGTCTGTGTGGGTGACCCTCTCTTTGGTGACCTGCTGGCAGCCGGTGCCAGGCAAGAGGTTGATTTTTCCACTCCTGTGTGAAAATCCACTGCCTCAGTAGCCCACCTTCTGTCTGACTTGGAGTACAGGCAGTTCCAGAAGCCCCCACCCTCACATCTATTCACAGCTTAGCAGTACCTTACCCCTTTTTCCAGGAAGGCACGAGGCCAGCTGCCTTTCCCACTAAGAACAGGGACCAGAAACAGTATCCCTCATGGCACCACTGCAAAGAACGAGGAAACCTATTGCAGGGTTGGGCTGAACCACATTTACAGACTTCAGGCAGCTTGATCCCATCATATCTGTTCCTGGGAGAAGGAAAAGCCATCTACTTGTGTTTTATCACGGCAAACAAACTAAGCACAGAGAAAAGACAAACAAGCACCCAGCATCCTGGGCATGGACAAGCTCAGCATGAAGACAGCCGTGCTGCTGCAGGGGGCTGTTAACGGTGTAGTTTCCTCCTTAGGAGAGTAGAGAAAGGGAAAAAAACAGAGGGGAAAAAACCACATGAAAACAAACCCCCTTTAACAACAAATTCTCATGTTCAGTCAGATGTAAAAGACAAGAAAGGGGGGGGGAGAGAGAGAGAGAGAGAGAGAGAGAGAGAGAGAGAGAGAGGAAAGGAGAGACAATAGAAGACAGATTACTATTTCCTCTTCAAATATTTATTTTCAGGTCTGCCTTGGAGTGCTGTTTATTGAGATATAGAGCCTTACTGTGCTGCAGCTTGTAAGCTCCTGCTGCACATGTTCACAGCACTGCACAGCTGGAGCCACTGGGAATTCCCGTGAGTCCAGTGCCAGACCCCACAGAGGGCAGCTCTCCTTTAGATCCCCTCACCCCCAGGCATCCCACCACGCTCTCCAGTTCTCCATTCTGAGCCCAGCACCAGGCATCTGAGGACTTTACCTCCTCCAGGTGCTGTGCTGGACTCTACCTGGGACCCCAGAACACACAATTCAGCTCCAACCCTTGCTTTCTGGCCAAGACACAAGACAGCCTTGGAGCTGGGGCCCTGAACAGGCACTTCTGGATAATTTGAACTCCCTCAGTACTTGCCCAAATGCCCTCAGGGCAGCAGAGGTGGCCTCCATGGAGATGGGAGATTCTTCAGCCAGCTATGCAGGTAAGTTGAAAATAGTGACCAAGCAAGGTGGTAGGGAGCACCAGCCTGCTGGAAGTGACATGTCTTGGAGGAGAGCCAGAGCTGACATCCTGATCACAGACAGCAATTAAGAAATTAAGCTGTCAGAGAGGCTTTTTGGGAGGGGTGAGTGTCTGTGGTTTGGTCAGATGCCAGAGCAGGTCAGTAACATTTGTCCTCCTCGCTGCAGATGGAGATCCTCCTCCGCCCCTGATCCCAGCACAGTGGCACAGCTCCCTCCTCCCAGCACCACACACCACAGAGGAGGCACAGTGGCACAGAGGGAGAACACTGGGACTCTGCAAGGCAGGGGCAGCAGGGAGAGGGGTTGGACAGAAACTACCTGGAGAACTTAGACCTGGCAAAAGCATCTTCACCTGCCCCTGAACTACAACCCCTAGCTATAGCACATCCCTTCTGCAGGGAAGGATGGGAACCTTCAGCAATGCTCCCAGACCAGATACCAGGGGCCATTCCCCATGTGTCCTGTGTCCTCTGGGCAAGAGAAAGACTGTGGATAAGGACAGCCATGCCCAGGGTATGCTGCCACGGGCCACACAGTGCTGCACGTGGTGCATCCAGATCAGTCCTCGGAGTAAATAGCAAAAGCACACCATCCATTATCTGAACCACTGCCATCCTCCAAATGATGGAGTCTGTGGGTCATGGGAAAAGTCATTCACTCAGCTAGAATCCCCGATTATTCCCATCTCCTGCACAGCTCAGCTTCACATACCAGGTACCAGAAACCAGGACAGCCACAGATCACCTGCTCTGCAACAAGCTCACAGGCTCTTGCTGGCCACTAAATTACACGTCTTGAAACCGAAAAAACTGTGTTTCCTTCTCTAAAAGACTGTGCTGGGAACCCCATGGAGAGAACCATGGTGTCACACACCTGAGTGGGATGGACTCACCCCCACACCTCTCCTGAAGCAGCACATACAGCTCTGGCACCGCAAGCACTGTGTCCTCCTCCCCACCTTGTCTCTCTGTGGTATTCCTCTTGCACCCTCCCACCCCAGCCTCATGTGCCCATGTGTGCACTTGCACGCCTGCAGCCACACACAGACAGCTTCCTCTCCGTGCTGGGCCTAAGAAATATTGATTTCTTTCCCCCCTGCAATATTTCGCTTGGCTGAGCAGATTTAGAATTGAAGAGTCAGACTCTGCCTAGAGACCAGAACCATATTTAATTCCACGGTTTAAGAAGCCCCGGAGCAGGTTATTCTTATTTTAAACTACCAGTGCATTTAAAAGCAAGTGACATTTCGGGGGATGGGGTGGGAGATGACTGGTGCCCTCTGCCTCGGTCTAGCCAGCACTGGGAAGAGTTTTGCAGCTCCACTGCCACTGCAGTCCTACAGCCCCATCAGCTGCTCTGCCCGCACCAGTGAGAGGCGAGGGGTGGTGGCAAGCTCACCAGCAAAGCTCAGGAGACCTGCCTCCATGTCTTCCTAACCAAGGAGAAATGAGAGGAATGGGAGAAAGAGGAAAGGCAAGGTGTGAAAACCTCTGATGAAAATTGCTCAGTGCATTGAGGTTTTGGTGATTCATATTGCCTGCTCCTGTACCAGGCTCTGCTCATGGAGCCAAGCCCTCAGTAAGGAGTAATTTGCAGACAGAGAACAAAGACGTGGTGCCTTGGCCAGAGGATGATCCCTCACAGTGCCTGATCATGGAGCAGTGCTGCTGGAGGGCAGAGCTGTACACATCCACCTCCTAGAAAAGCTGCTGTAAGTCAGGGCAACCACTGCTCTCCAGAGCTCTCAACAGCACAGCCTCAGCAGAAGTTTCCAGAGGAGGTGCAACAGATTTTTAAGGGAGAAGGGGGGAAATATGATAGCAAAGGCTTGTCCAAAATATCTGTGAACCTCTGCCAAGTCCAAGCAGATGGGCAGAGTATGTCTGCTACCCAGCACAGTGGCAGAGAAAAGCCAAGTATCCCCAGGATGAAGGGTCCAGCTCAACTGGATGGGGTCCAGGTGAGATAAGCCCTGACAAAAAATGGGTGAAGGTATGCTGGAAAACAGGAAAGGAAACACAGGTCCCTACACACTGCTCACCTCCCCCTACCACATCTCTAAGGGCTCACAGCACAGGTTTGGCTCCACTGCTGTCATCCTGCCCTGACTAAGGTGGTCTGAGCACACAAACATCCACTGTCCCCTCTGCCCTTATCTCCAGGTCCCTGCCACACCCAGCCACCCAGTCATCCCCAGTGGCCCTGCAACATGCCCACATAGTGACAGGCAAAGAGATGCTCTTCACAGCCTCTAAATAATGAAGATGAAGATACCAGCTGCCAGACACCTCAAGGGCACTCTGGTACGTGTGTGTCCATGTGTACACACATGTCACTGAACAGAAAGAGATTACTGACATGACTGAGTGCTGCTCCCCGGGCTCCCACCGTAGGCTGCAGCGAGCTCCCGGGGCTGCTCCTGCTCAAGCTGGGAAGGCAGAGCACCAGAGAGAGCTGTTCCTCTGGCTGTGAGACGAGCCTAGCAGGACTGTGGTTTGCACTCCTGGGAGCTACAATTCAGCAGGAGCCATGATTCACAGCAGGGCGAGCTGCGGGCTCCCAGGGGCCGGGGCTGAAGGCAGCGCTGGGGGCTGCGGTGGGGGCTCAGGACAGCTGTGGTGCAGGGAGATGTAGCACCAACCACAGCAGCCATGCATTAGCTCTCTGTGGTCAGCTGTGACACAACACGTCCTTAGCTGCGGCATTGTATTTTGACTGAAGCAGACAGGCAGGAGAATGAAAATGGATCCTTTTATATAAGCTCCCACACACGCTGTAACAGCTTCTTGACATCTTTGCCCAGCTCTGCTCCTTGCTGGTGCTCATGTAGAGGGCAAGCTGAGATTGCACAGGGATTGCAAACTGCTCCCAGCCCTAAAAGCATCCGGTTGGGCAGTGGGATGACACCCCACAGGGAGACAAGCAGAGTGTGCCCTGCTCAGGAACATGACAAGAAGCCTGATAGCATGGCTTGGATCTGGTGCTCAGCTGGCCAGTGCTAAAGGCTGTGGGTTATCAATGCCACAGGGCTCCCCAACACAAAAGGGAGCTTAAACTCAAGCTCATCTACCTGGATAATACCAGGCACAGGCAGCTCCAGCAAGACTTGGTGACTTAAGTAAATAAAAGGGCCAGGGCTGCTGTGAGTTTGGATCCAAGGAGGTCACATATGGCAGGCTGTGTAGTGACCCACCGTGCCTGGGGAAAGGTCTGAGTGAAGAGAAGACAGCCAAGACACAGAACAGGAGGAATGGAAGAGCACAATTAGCTGTGGTAAAAGCCAAGGCTGTGAAAGCACTTACCACTAGTGCAATTATTATTTTTTCATATTTTTGACAATTCAGTGAGAATTAGCTTAAGAGAAGAAAACATTTTCTGTTAAATGTTGATGAATCTAAAACATAGACAAGCACAACGACATTTCACTTTACACCTGGACGTTTCCAAGGATTTACCCGGTTCTTTAAAATAAAAACTTTCCTACCAGAGTTTTCTTTCTAAAGGTAAGTAGCAATTACTTCATAGAGAAAACAGCACAATGAAACCCTGGGATGTTTTCCTTTTTTGGGGTGTTTTTCAAACAAACAATTCATCAGAACAGAGAGAAGTCTGCAAATTCTCCCTGTGCTGGTGAAGGTGCACTTTTCTCAACAAGAGCCACCAGAACAAGAAGCAGATTCTGCAATAGCGTGGCCAGCAAGATCAGGACAATGACTGTGCCCCTGCACTGGGCACTGGTGAGGCCACACCTAGAACCCTGGGTCCAGTTTTGGGCCCCTCACTACAAGAAAGACATTGAGGTGCTGGAACATGTTCAGAAAAGGGCAGCAGAACTGGGGGAGGGTCTGGAGCACGTGTCTGATGAGGAGCAGCTGGCAAAGCAGGGGGAATTCAGCCTGAAAGGAGGCTCAGGGGGGACCTTATTCTCTCTACAACTACCTGACAGGACATTATGGACAGGTGGGGGTTGATAGGACAAGAGTAAAGTTGTACCAGGGGATGTTTAGATTGGAAATTAGGGGAAATTTCTTGAGCGAAAGGGTTGTCAGTCTGCCCAGGGAATTGGTGGAGTCACCGTGCCTGGAACTACTTAAAAGACATGTAGATGTGGCACTTGGGGACATGGTTTAGTGGTGGGCTTGGCAGTGCTGGGTTAGTGGTTGGACTCAATGATCTTAGAGGTATTTTCCAGCCTAAACAATTCTATATCTTGTCTTGATCTGCTGAGACCGGCTGGTGTCACCAGAGCTTTGGCACATGGGCACAGCTGGGGTACCCCTCCTCCATTCCCCACCCACCCAGAGAACCAGCACAGGCAATAAATACCCATAACGAAACAGCTTTAAAGAACAAAGAGTATATAAGGGCAAAGTTGGAATGAATTAAAAATAAGTATGTAAAAATAACAAAAAACCGTTGCAATTAACTAAACTGTTAAACGAATAAAAAGGTATTAAATAAAGTTTCCCCGAATGTCAAGTTGACACAGTTTTTTCTACATTCAGGCAAGGAAATGAGTCCCTTGAGCAAATCTCCCCACTCCAGGGCTGGGCATTAAGGGTGTTCTGGTGGAAGTCGCAGGCCAAGGTCCCTTTGATCTGGGCTGCTGGATGCAGCGCACATCTCCCAGTCCTGGCTGCCCTAATCCTGCATCCACACCATGGGGATGGCACAGCAGGGCCAAAGCCTGGGCTCTTTGCAGAGAGGAGAGCTGAGCCTCTCCAGCACCATCCAAATGCCACCAGTGGGTCTTTTTATCAGAGTGCCTTCGCATCCTGCCTCGCTGTCTCTCCTCCAAGTAGGGCAAAGCAGCAGAGCTGCTCCCGTCACACTCCACTTTCACCTCTCTCGCTGGCACCAGTAGCAATTTTCCCTCTCTGGGGAAAGCAGCTTTAAGTAGCATGTTACCTGTCACAGGCTCTTCCCTCAGCGCCTCCTGAAGCGAGTGAAACCTTTCTTTTTGGGAATGAGGGGAATGCTCCCTCCTGTGGCAAACGATGCCAGCCCTGCTCCCCAGTGGGAGGACCCCAAAAGGTGGCCTGGCGCTCTCACTCCCCAGACCTACAGAGCAAACATCCAGCTGCTCAGAAGCACCAGGCGGGCGGGTGACAATATTTCACGCCTGCAAGGTCATTTATGGGAGATAACTATGGATCCAGAGATGTGTATTGTACGTATTTCTGGAATTCTCTTGCGCTTCGTATATAGCAATAAATATATAACCCACGAACTTAACCAGTGCGGTACCAACAAACCTATCAAACGAAGCAATTTATCTCAGACAATTGCCTGAGCTGCCTCCGACGTCGCTGTCTCGCCACCGACGGTAAGAGTCTCTTAAGCGTCCTGAAATTGTAGCGCGAGCTCCCCAGCGCTCTCACCTCCACCTTCCCTCCTCTCCCTCGAGCTCCTTCGCGTGTTTCTCCAGCAAAACACTCTCTTACGCAAATAAACAGGCAGGGAGGCACAAACGGCATCTTGTCTAGGATTTCAGCACAGCCACGTATTTCTCATTCAAATATTCAGCTGTATCCTTCAGAGATCAAAAGCACAGTGCCGAAACGAGGCGAAGCACGAACATCCCAAGCCAATAGCTCAAACTTCCCTTTCATTCCTGTTCCATCTGAGAAAGCAGATGAGAAATCCATCACCCCCACCACGGTGGTTTCCAGGTGTCACAGACCCAGGATCCCTGTGTGCACAGGGACAGCTCTGTCACATCACCCATCTCCACACCGAGCCCTGCACTGCCAGAGACTACATTAATGGCCATTAAAGCCCTTATGAGTGATGCCTGTACAACCAGCAGGTGATCCAGATGCTGTGAGGTCTCCAGGGAGGTGCAAGCTGTGGCTGGCACATCCTAGACCAACTAGAGAAAGCTTGCTGCTCCCAGAAACCTGGAGTGGGGTCTGGCCCAAGGAAGGGTCACCACGTGCTCCACCAGCACTCAGAGAAGCCATGGTTCACTACACAGGCAGAAAGAAGGTGCAGCCACGCTGCTTCTCTGGAGAGCAGCATCCCCCAGTGCTGGAGCATCCCTGCCACTTTCACACATTGGAGCTATGTAGGGAGGATGAATGGATGAAGCAGTTCAACCCTGCCCCAGAACACATCCACAAGCCCCCCCTGCACCACTATGCTTCAGCCAGAGACTACACCTGCCAGCCTGTACTGCACCACAGGCTCAGGTTTGTTAAGAGGGACCAGCTTTCCTGCATAACCACCTCCATGACTCCAGCCCTCCTTCCACCCCAAACAGCCTTCCCCCATGGGGACATGCTGGGGCAACAGGGCTGAGCCCCGACAGCTGTCTGGTCCTCTCCCCACCTCAGTGAGGACAGTGCTCAGCAGGAGCCATGGGCTTTGGCACATTTACTGTATAATATATGAACTCATACCAGTTTTATAAGCCCCTTCTGGCTCAAATCACATTGTAATTCTGAACAGTCTTAAACTCATTTAAATCCTAATAAAAACACTGCCCTGCATTTGCATTTTCTGCTCGCGTGTCCCTGCAGCTGCTGTGACAGCGGTTCCTGTGGAATTGATAATGCTCGGGATGCTGCACACTGGAAACCATCCCTCACAGGAGTGGTCTGGATGCACACTTAATAGGAACAATTGAAAACACAGATGCAGGAAACGGACCTGCAGACTGACCCAGGATAATTCACAGAGAAATTGCACGTCAGAGCTTTCACACAGGAGAGCAGCAGCACCAGTGCTGAAACCTCTGCCCCACCTCCTCCGGGATCCCAGAGGAGATCCAGGCCAGGCACAAGGCACCTGCAGAGAGCATCTCGAGGGGGTTTAAAAGAGAAGGGGGAATGACTAATTAAGAGCCAGCAAACAACAAGGCTGGGTGCTGTGGGAAGCTCGTACATAAACGGCACGGGTGCCCTGGGGCAGGCAGGGACAGACTCAAGAACCTGCCCTGCTTTCCCACATATCTTGGTGTGCTGGTGACATGGAGGGGTTGCTGCCACAGCTTGGAGGCCGCGGGGAAGGCGCTGGGACTGCATCTCAGTGCATCGTCCACCCCTAGAGGCCACTTGCACGAAGTGCCAGTCTTGCCCTTCCCTCCCAGACACTGACAAGCAGGATGTGCTCCAGCTGTGCCGGAGGATGCAGCAAGGGGCTGGCTGATGGTGGACCCAAGAGCCCCAGCTCCCATTACCAAGCTCATACAGCTCTCCCACCCCACCACAGCTCTCCCTTCCCCAGCTCTGCTGCCCCACTGCTCCCTGCAGTATCCGTGCACCCCCTTCACAGCCTCTTGCCTCTCCTCCAGGTTCAGCCCTGCCCCATTCGCATCCCTCCACCCCACTCACCCTCCTTGGCACTTGTCCAGCCCTTTATGCCTGGTTGGTTTTGGTGATGACATTAATAGGCTCCCCTGAAACACTGAGATTATGAGCTATACCCTTCCAGCTACAGAAATACTAATTATTACTGAGATAAATGGAAATATCAATAATGAAAGTCAATATTATTGCCTTCTTTGTTCCTGTTTGTTTTATTTGCAGATGAAAGGACCACTCAGGCCATCTCCCCAGGATGTGGCCAGGAGCTGGAACAGCTCCTCTTGGCAGGCTCATCCAGAGCTGTGCTACGATAAGAAATCATACTGCACACAGGCTTGCAAAGGGCTCTCTAAATCAGCAGCTCTCCAAAGCAGGCATTGTCTTTGATTGATTCATAAAACTGGAGCTGCCTCCATTCCCCACTCCAGAACCAGGCGAGGGAGGATCTAGGGGAGGGGAAAGGTGTAGTGTGGGTGGAAGTGATTAATTGTGGAACACAGCACAGCACCGGGAACGCTCCACAGTTTGGCTGGGTTCGATGCTCACGCCTTCATCCTCCTCACCTGGTGGTTTACCCACCGAGATGGGAACCAAGGACCCCTCACAGGCTCTGACAGGGATTCCTGGGCAAGTCCCACGGGCCTGCTGTGGCAGGGTGAGCACTTACAAGATCAACATTGCCTCCATCAGCAAGTCTGCTCCCTCTGCCTGTTCTGAGTCAGCCTTGCTGATTTTGGTGACAAGAGGCCTATTTATTAAGCCCTATTAGCCTCGCAGAGCTAACAGAGCTAAGAGCGAGTGGATGAGATGCTAATTTTGGATTGTGCCTAACAGCCTTGGGAGAGACTTCCTGGGGCAGCCCCTCTCTACAGGCAAGACATGGGCTTCCCATGGCCCTGACCCACCACTGGATTCCCCACAGCCATGGGAGGCAGGACACAGTCAGGAGGGAGCTGTGGGGTGCACCAGGGACATTTTTATTGTTCTGAGTCACCCTAATCATCATTAAATTGCCTCCATTCCCTTCCAAGCCCTCAGTCCACCACTAGTTCCCATTCATGGGAATAAGCCAGCCCTCTGACTCCCAACTCACCCATCTCCAAGCATCAATGCAGGGATCACCTCCCAACCCCTCTGTGCTAAGCAGGACAAACACTCCTGCTGCCTCTATCCAAGTGCATTGAGACCAGGAGAACTGGAAACCTTGCAGGAATAATTATAACAGTTTTTAAAAAAGCAGTCAGCCCATCCTGAGTATTTCATGGACCGTAATTTTTAAAAAAAAAAGCTTTTTTTAAAGCCCCTCCCTGCCCCTTGGTGCATGTCAGGGTGCAATTAAGCAGAAAGTATCAGTGCATAAACCTAAAGAAACAAACTGCCACACACGCCCAGCCTCTGCTCTCCCTTCTTCCCTGTTGTTAACATTGATGTGACATCCCAAAGCTGTCTGTGCATGGTACAATCTCCCATCCTGAGATGGGGAAGAGCTGGCTCAACTGCTAGAAAATCTCAAAAGCCTCCCCGTCTCGCTAACACAGTGCCCAGGTTCCTGTGACAAATAGTCCCTGATGGCCCCCACCAAAGCTCACAGGTACTGAAAGACCTAGAACATCAAGGCACCCCTCATGAGATCCCACCACTTGGCTCTGCAGAGCTGCTGGACCATGCTGGTGGCTTCTAGGTTTGCCCCACAGGCCAGCAGATGCACTCGTGGTGCCACCCTTGGGTGGCACAGCCTGGCTCCCTGCCTGGCTTGGTAGTCATTTGCACAACTAATATTTTTAACAATTAATATTTTTAAAACTAAAAATCTCTTAATAGTTTTGTCAGCCCTCAGAGTGAGATGTTTGGAAAGAAATCTGGTTCAATCCAGAGAGCCAGGTAGAAACCAGGTAAGGCATGGAATAGAAATTCAAGGCTTTTACTTGGCAATGCTGAGGTGAAGAAACCAGCCTTCTAAAGGAGGCCACAGACACCTCTCCCTCTGTGACATTCCTTCCTCCAGCCTGGTTCTTTCTCAGCTCTTCCACCCACCCTGTTTAACCACAGCATTTGGGCCAGCTGAAGACAAGAGTGGCCCTGGAGTCCCCACTGTCCCTCACACCTTTCCTGGCCCCAACACTGGTGACACCCCTCCTGGGGGGTGACCTCCCCTCCTGGGAATACCAGCCTTTTGAAGTAACCTTGATGCTGAAAACTGGCTTTTCAATAGTGAAAATCCAAGACACTGCACAGGGTCTTAGTGGAAACCCTTCTGCAAGTTTCTGTCCACATCACTAGAGCTAACAACGCTGGATAGGGCAGGGAAGATTTTTGTGGAGAGCTTATGGCACACGCATTCAGAGAGGAAGAGAAACATCCCTCAGAAACCACAGCAGTTCAAAGACCTGCCTAGTTTAAACACTGAAAATTCATGCATTAAAAATCCACTCAGGCTCAGCCCTGCTTCAGAACTAAATAAAGCCTCTGACCACATCATCCAGCCCCAAGGTTTGCAGGCTCCTTGGGGAGAGGGCTTATGTGCCTACTGGATGCTCAGGCTGAGATCCCTGCTCCCAGCACCACATCATGCTTCCCTCCAAGACCTGTACAGAGCCTTGGGAAGGCAGGGGAGAAACAGAGAGGATATAAAGAGGCCCTGGAGAGGGTGGGAACCTGCCTTTTCTCCCTGGGGCCTGGTGCTTCATTGAGCACTTTGAGGTATTTGTAAGTTCCTCGTGTGCTGGCCTTCTAAATAAACTTTGGAATTCTTTCCACTGCCTTGGCATTTCTGGAGATACCTGCATATCTTACTTTACACTACTCCATTATCCCAAATTCCCTAGGAAATAACTTCTCCTTTTCTCAAAGGAAAAAGCAGAAGAAAAAAACAAAACCACCTCATTTTCCAAATACCGCTCTTAGGAAAAATCTTCAGTTTTTGCAAATAGCACTCTGGAAGAAAATGCACGAATCCAAATAGGGACCAGATGGCTCTCAGTACTTGTATTTTCAGGGAGGACTTTAACCAGCAGGATCATTTCCCAGCAGAATTTTGGTTTAATAAAAGATCGCTAAGAATAAACGCTCTTCAGGGCTTGCTGTTGAAAAGGTGTTTTGACAGAAAACTGCTATTTCCATGGTCTCTCCACTTGCTCTGTCAGCCCTGGCACAGTGGGAGCTCCTCTGACCAAGCATCCTTCGCACACAGCTTTTCCCAGAGTCCAATCCACACAGAGCACCTGTGGGAGCAGGGAGAGACGGGTGTCTGGGCTCATTCCTGCTTATTATAAAATGGGAAACAGCAACAAGAAGCTAGAAATACCTCTCTGCGAGGCTGGAAATGCCTCCCCACAGGCTCCTCTCATGTAGGAACGGGAGGCAAGGTAAGGACAGGTCCCTTTTTTTGCATGCATCAGGTTGAGCCTATGCAATCTGCTCTTTGCTTTGAGCAAAGAACACAATATAAAAGGGAAATAATGTATCTGAGTGTGAAAGACACTTCTGCCTCACTGTTTTGATTCCCTTTTCTCTGAACCAGGTTTGGGACACTGCCTCTGGGCAGTCCCAAGTGAGCCCCCACACTCTCCTCCCCAGGTAGAAGGGTTGGTCCCAGTGGCACCACTCCTGCCAAGCAGAGATCCCAGCACACTCCTTCATCTCCTACCACCTTGGACAGGATCCAGTTTCAGCAATTCCTCCACCAGCTCCATCATATAGAATCACAGAATCAACCAGGTTGGAAAAGACCTCTGAGATCATCAAGTCCAACCCTTGATCTAACCCTGCCATGGTTCCCAGCCCATGGCACTGATGCCACATCCAGTCTCACCTTAAACATCTCCAGGGAGGATGAATCCATCTCCTCCCTGGGCAGTCCATTCCAATGTCTGATCACTCTCTCTGTAAAAAATTTCTTCCTAATGTCCAACCTAAACCTCCTCTGGCACAGCTTAAGACTGTGCCCTCTTGTCCTACTGCTGGTTCCTGGGAGAGGAGACCAACCCTCACCTGGCTACAGCCTCCTGTCAGGGAGTTGTAGAGAGTGAGGTCTCCCCTGAGCCTCCTCTTCTCCAGGCTGGACAACCCCAGCTCCCTCAGCCTCTCCTCATACGACTTGTGCTCGAGATGCTTGAATCATCCTAATTTTTTTTTTTTTTATTAGGAAACCAAATTCTGCTCTTCACTGAGAGATCCTTTCAATTCTCTCTCAAGGACTGACTCCCTGGGAAATTGCCTCAACCCAGTCAGCTCTGATGTTTGCTGTCTCACATGTCACCTGCATCAAGCTCCCAGATTTCAGGTGAGGATGTGGTTGTACAGCACAAGCCAAAACCTGCTCCTGTCTCTTTTAACTGTCCCGGCAAGAGCACTGGGAAGAGGCTGAGTCAGTGGAGAGCATGCAGGAGCTGTGCAACAGTAACAGAGACATCTCCAAAAACATCACTTTTCGGGGATCCTCTGTCCTGCCCTCTCCTGGAAGATGAAACCACTCCTGCCCAGCATCCCCAAGGAGCATCTGGCTGTCCATGCTGGATCACTCCATGAGGGCAGTGTTTGCCCCTCGTTGATGTAACACGAGTTGGAGTAAACCCACCTAAGCAGAGCCAGATGATCCCATCACAAAACCCTTTCTCAAAAGTGCCACCATTCAAACAATAATTTTAGATACCTCTCCCCCCAGTAATACACTGCCCTGTACGGGCATGATGGATTGAACATTTCTTGCTTGCCCCAGATACTAGCTGAAAGCAGCATTGCCTTACTCCCAGGAGGGCTGGGAAGCAACTCTGGACTAAGGGGGAGGGAAAAGGCATATTTACCACATGCCAATGAATCCAGTCCAGTCCTGGATTCAGCATGACAGAGGCATGTGAGTGTCATGCCCAGTAATACACCAGCACACCAAGCTTGTGTGCCACCTACCTGGGTCAGATGAAGGCAGGATGCTGGGGGATCGGATGCCAGGGGCACACTGGGCTTTGGCCTCTCCTCTGCTTTCCACTCATGCACTGTAGGGGAAATGATAGCAAAATCAGGGCTTTAAACCTGGCATTTGAGAGATGAGCAGGAGAGAAATTAAAAAGCTGTGAATGCTTTTCCCCTCTCCCTCCCAAAACTGAGCTCAGGCAAGCTTAATCTTCATCTGAGCTGATATTTAAAAGTTATAAATCAGGCTGCAACAGACAGAAAAACACAACTACCAAAATTCAATAGCCCTGCTGCTGAAAGGCCCAAAATGCACTGTTTAACGGAGCCATTTTCCCACGGAAACAGAGCAGGTCTGTACTTAGTAGAGCATTGATCTGCTGACAGCTACCAGGACAGATTTGGGCCAGAGCACTTGGGAATTGTTTGCAGTGATCTCTCAAGAAGCACATGCATGCAAAGCCCCTTGGAAAAACACTGTTTTAAGACCATGCTGTGGCTGCCTACGAGGTCAGATAGCACTCACTGCCCAACACAGGCTTGCACTGCCCTCCATAAGTCTACCCAGGCAGCTCAGTCCCTGGCTGCATCCCTGTATCCCAACCAAATGCTTCACACAGGACAGGAAGTGCAAAACATCACCAAAATGCAGAGCTGCAAAAGGGTCTCACAGCTCAGGACCCCAGCAATGAGGCACGAGGCTCTGACTGGGGGACACTGCATCCCACAGACCCAGAGGTTTTGAGGGTTCTCCCATAGATGTTCTGGGATTTGGAGATGCTGTGCTACAGCCAGAGCCAGCCCAAAACACTGCCCAGAGCAAAGCACTGTCACAACTCCCTGGGGGCAACAGGCTGGGCCTTGAGAGATGCCAGGAGCTCTGGTCCAGCCAAGGGCTGCCAGCACCAGAGTGCCCAAACTGACCACATCCTGACCTCAGGCTCACCTCCCCACTGCTGCCACAGCCAAGGGACGTGCTGGGAAGGGGTGAGTTCAGGTACCACAGCTGCAAACTCTCCCACCAGGTGTAGAAAGAAGTGTCCCTCAGTCACCTCCTCTGCTGCCAGAAACCATTTCCCATCACAATTTTTGCTGTTTCGGGAGATGAGGTCAAAGCAGGGGGATGTATTTCTCCTTTCTGAGAATAAAAAGTAGTTTCTCTGAAGCCTGAGTAGATCCACAAGCCAGGGGCACAGAGGAGCCTCAGGAGGCTCCTCCACTGCTGGAGGAGCTCCAGTCCCACATGGGACTCTGTCTGCCCTTCCTAGCACAGGGACACAGCTTTGGACTGGCCAGGAGCCTCTTGTCTGCCCACTAGCTTTCCTGAAGCAGTTACCACCCAAAATAACCCAAGAAAAGCAAAAGCATCTTATTTTCAGAGGTGTTGAGTGCCCTTGGCACTCATTGGCTTCAAACCCAGATGCTCCCTGCCTCAGCCCTTGGCTAATTGTCACCATCACAGGGTACCCCCACAGCAGCAGCAGAGAAGCTGATGACTTGGCAGACACATGGGACAGAGAGGGCACAGGTAAGGAGTGACCACCCCTCCTGCAGAGACAGGATCTATAACACCAATTAATGGTTCGTTGGGGTTTTTTTGGGGGGGATATTCCTTTTGTTGACTACACCCCCTTATTAACTCACACATTAGCAAATCTTACAGTGACCCCCAAAGCTACCCAAAATAAACCTGTGTCAAAAATAGGAGCACACCAATGCCTCTGCTTTTGGGGAACAGAACCTGCCCAATCGTGCTTCAAAGGACATCTGAAGTCTTAACATTGCTCAGGAGCCTGCAGAAAGCATTGGAAAAATGGGAAATTACTTATTTGGTTTACTTTTTGCGTCCACACATCACGTATTTTTAAAAGACTAAAAACATGTTTATGAGTTTAACATATTTAAATGGCTCAAAATCTGTTCAGCAAGGAAGGAAAACAACTCTCCCACTGAAAACTTCTTGTGGGCTGGGACCTGCTTTTCAGTCTTCCACCTACAGCAAGGATTTCAAATCCCTTTTTAAACTGAAAGGCTGCTGGTGGGGGCAGATCTGGGAGAGGACCTGGTGGGGGGCTCTGGCACCACTCTCCTCCATCATTGCCACAGGCATTCCTTACCTAGAGTCACTCAGGGACACCTGGGCCAGGGGTCAACTGGGAACGGGGCATCTGTGCGTGGGGAGAGCACCCAGAGAAGATAAAACGAGAAGCTTTCCTTCCTCCTCCTCCTCCATCAGCAGCTTTCCACGAGGAGGATCAATGCAGCCCACTGTAACTGCACCGTTGTTCCATTTTTAATTAATGAAAGAAAAAACTAATCATTGAATTAAACTTCTCATTACTCCAGCTGAATACCCACTAAGTAAATTTAATTACTGTATGAATTGGGTTTCTCCCTGCCTGTTTCATTAGCTACTGATAAAGATGGAGGGAGGGGGCAAGAGAGGGAGAAATGAAAACACAGAAAGAGAATGGAAGATGGGAATACTAAATGCAAACCCAGAAGTCCACGATTCAGGAGGCTTTGGGGGCTTCCAGTAAGGGCCTGGGGAGAGACCCTCCCACACCAGGCTGGAGGGATTCCCTGTGGGATAAAACCATAGGGACAAGGTCCTACCACCCTCTCCAGCCTTACCAGCCATGGCCACCTGTAAAACAGCCAACAGAGGTTTGGGCACAACCATCTCCCCTCCAAACAAGGGCAAACATCGATTTCAGATCCGCACCAACCCCTGATCCCTTCTGATCTCACGTACCTCTGAACAGCTGATTTTTTCCTCTGCAACAAAGGCAGCGGCCCTACAACGCTTCAGCAGGGAGCCAGTGCTGACAGAAGCATGGGACCACACGAGAGCAGATATCAAACACCTGCTGTCCCACCACGCTCCCAGACACCTGCCTGGAACGCTGTGTTTGAAGCCTTCCTGCTGGAGTGGGAGCCCTGCACGCCCATGCTGCAGGAGCCAGGGTGTGCCAGCAGCACGCTTCTCCTCGGAATTTGGTGGAGGATGCCTTCCTGCAGCCCCCCGTGTTGGGGCACAGACTGTTTATGGCATGATTTTGGGGTTCTCCTACTGTGACTTAGCCCTCCGCTCCTCCTTCCTGACAAAGGGCATGAAGCATCACAGGGCAGGTACAGCCCCATGCCAGCGAGTCCAGCAGCCCCCACCCAACACACCTCCCTTTCAACACGTGCCTCCACATGAGGCAGTTCTGTGTGACTGGATAAGGTCACATCTGGGACAGACTGGGGGTGGAGAGGGTGTAGCAAATGAAAAGCACAGCTTCTTTCTCTAATTAGGTAGTTTCAGCTGAGCTGTGTGGTGGAAGGGCTACCCAGGCACTCACAGTGATGGGATTTGGCAAGGATGGTCAGATCATCTCCTCTTTGCCGTTCAGGGGCCAAGAGGAGCCTATGCAGCTTCTTCTGCAGCCCCAGAGGAGGGCCTTGCTCACTACAAAGCACTTTCCCTCTGCACTGGCAGCTTGTGCCCCTCACAGTGCCCCACTGCTGCTCTTCTGCAAGTCGTGGTGCTTCAGGGAGGTGGGGTTCTCCCTCATTCCCATCACTTCACTACATCTGACACCAAACCAAGCCGACACATTTCAGCTCATCCCTTCATGCTCTGGCCACACAAACCAGCCACCCTTGCCCCTTGCTTCCCCAGTCCTTTTCCCTGCTCTCCTCCCTCCCCAGGGTGGTTTCTCCTGTGCAAAGAGAGCTGAAAAACCTTCTGGGCAGACCAGAAGCTCCCTCCAGTATCACATTTATCTCCTCAAGATGGACTTTCTCAAACACCAGGTGGAGAAAACAGATAACAGGCACAGATGCTGCTCTGCAGGGAGAAACTGGCACTGGGTGAGATCTGCTATGCACCTCTGGCACCCAGCAGCATGCCTAGAAACCAGTGGCCACCACCACAGCCCTGGGAGGAGCCAGGTGGGCTCAGCACAGCAGGCTCTCCTCTCCAGAACAAGCTTTCTGGCATAGCTAAAATTAGTTCCCACAGTCTCCTGCCATCACCAAAGTCATTGGTACAACATGTTCTGCCACCACGAGCTCTTCCCAAGCTCCCACTCAAAACCCCCCAACACTGTGTAGTATGTCCCCCCCAGCTCCCACATGCTTGTCTTTTGTTTCGGTGGCCAAACTGAGAAAAGAAAGTAATGCAGGGTGACCAAAGTAATTTTTTTTATCTTTGCCAAATTTTAAAGCCCCAGTAATAATCTGGGGCTGAATGAAACATTTTGTTTGGGCTGAAGTGTAGCTTTAATTTTGTTTGTAGGTGGCTTCCCCCCCACGCTGAAAAAAAAAAAACCCTAGAAAAAATTCAAACTGAAATGTCATCTCGAAACAGATGGCTGAAAGGTTTCATTTTGAAAATGTCAAAAAAAAAAAAAATCAAACTTTTCAGTGTTTCACTTTTTTTTTTTTCCTCAGCCAAAGCCACTTGCTAAATACAACCTGAATTTGTGAGCCGAGTCTGTTGACTGAAACCTGAATTTTCTGGTGCATAAGCTGTTCCTTCAGAGCCTGTGTGTGGACCCCACGCTGTGGCCCCACTGCAGCCAGGGATGCACGTGGAGCTAATGGGGACACAAACTTGGAGCACGCCCTTCTCCAGAGAAGTGTCCTGGGAAAGGAGAGCCAAAGCCCAGGGACTTACCGTGGCAGCAGAGCTCTGCAGCTTCCTTCGGGGTGCTGGAGAGGTGTCCTGGTCAGCGGGGGCAGAGGGGGGTGCTGTGGCCCCGGGTGGGAAGGACAGGGTGGTCCTGCCTGTCTCATGGGACCCAACACGGAGCAGGGGGGCACCTGGCTCAGCCTCAGACACACAGCCCTGCAAGACAGGAGGAGAGGGACAGTGTGAAGAGGTGCTGAGTGACTTGCCCCGCTGGAGATCACCTCCAGAAAGGATTGCTCGCCCTCACCCACGGCCATCGATCGTTGCAGCCAGCCCAGCCCATGGCAGAATGGACAGGCAGCCATCCAGGAACCATCCCTTGCTCCAGGAGGGGTGATGTTCATCCCAGAGCCAGTCAAAAACAGATCTCAGGGACGAGGTCTAACCACCAGCTGGGAACTCATCATATCTTACTGACAGCAAATCCCACAGCCTTTCTCCCATGCCCTGAGGAGGAGAATGGTCCTAGGTGCCAGGCCCCACCACTGCCTTGTGCCAGGACCACTGCCAGTAACTCCATGCCCACACACAGGTGCCAAGGTGACAATGTGATGCTGGAGGGCAACAAGCCTGCTGAACCTCACCCACCAGGCTCCCACTTCCAGCAAGCAGGAATCAGGTTTTGATTGCCAAGTTCACAGTCTAGGAGTTTTCAAGCGCAAGCAAAGTCCAACAGGTCTAAACTCTGCCTTGAATCTGGGGCCTTGACACACAGGAAGGGAACGGAAATATTTTAAATGTGCTTTATATTTGCTATTGATTCCCAAAAAGTGACAGGATTCTCAGGCCACACTGGCAGAAGCAAAGGAGGCCAGATTCAGGAGTGTGCTCTCAAAAGAAAACCACCCCAAAACTTTTATCCAACACAAAAATCACAGTTGTAAAAATCTAGTTTATGATCCACAGGAAGCTGGATAGGGAAATCCCACACCACGAAGCCTTATGAAAGCAGGAGTTGACACCTAGACCCAAAATCCAACAGTCAGGTACAGAGTTCAGGGTAGAAACTTGTAGGTTCATTTTCCTTTCCCTTTCACCTCTAGTTCAGCTCAGGGGCAGCAGCACAGAGATGCAGCAGGACCATCACTCTTCCACTGTGATCACAAACCACAAAATGCCGAGGCTGGAGTCAGAAAACCTGTTTGTGTGAGATCACAAGCCCGATTGCTCACTGAAAGAGGATTAGATGAAGCTTAGACTAAGCATCTCAACAGTATCAACTCATAAGAAGATGCTCAGCCGTTTCCACTGCTAAGGTAACGTGGAGACGGATTTATCCACTGAGAGAGAAAAATCTCACTTCTGAGGACCTTCCTCATCATGGGGAGGGGTATTTGCCGGGTCCTTGGCTCCGTGTCCGCAGGGGGCAGGGCAGGCAGGAGCCTGCCGGATGGACTCACATGGAACAAGAGGCAGACTGGCTCCAAACTCAAACCTCCTCCCAAGTTCAGGGGGCGGCAATCGGAAATTAAGCCCATCTGTTCCTAAAAACACTGCGCTAGCAGAGAGGTGAGGACGCCGAAAATCTGAGCTCCAAAGAAATTAAAAGCATAAAGAGACAGAGCTGCCTGTCAGGGGAGGGAGGCTCTGACTCAGACTCACCACAGCAATGAGTTTGGAGATCTCAGCCCAGACCTCAGTTAAATCTCTTGAGCAAGAAACGTGCTGCAGCACCACGTGGGTCCCCCTGCACTAGCCTACCCCGGCAAAGGGTGAGATGAGGCAGCTGGAGAGCCCCAAACCTCATGGATAAACTGCAGATAAGGGAAGATTAGATTATATATTGGGAAGAAATTCTTCCCTGTGAGGGTGGTGAGGCCCTGGCACAGGTTGCCCAGAGAAGCTGTGGCTGCCCCATCCCTGGAAGTGTTCAAGGCCAGGTTGGATGGGGCTTGGAGCAACCTGGGAAGTTCCAACCCTCACAGCAGGGGGTTGCAACAACATGTTCTTGGAAGTCCCTTCCAACCCAAAACATTCTGTGATTCTATGAAGGGAAACTGAGGCAGGCCCGGAGTGTGAGGAGCTACCACAGCCAAACTCACCAGCAGTGATCCCAGCCTGGCAAACTGGCCTCATCACGTGGAACAGACACAAAAGAGTATTAAGTGATCAGTCAGCATCAAAGCGGTCAGTTTTCATGCGTTTAAAAGTAACATTTCCTTTTTTTCCCCCCTCCAAGCCCACTTGACATTTTAAGAGTCTTCTCATTTCTTTTTTACTCAGTCTAAACCAACTCTGCTGTCAAGCCCAAATGTTCACTTTGCGTTTCTGCCACATTCACTCAAACAATTTCAAACCAAATCTCCACGTTTTCCCCTTCTCCCTTGAAGGAATGATGCTAAACCAGGAAATCAATTTTTTGCCCAGTCCTGCTAAAAGCCAGGACAGCAGGGTGTTGGCTGGGAGCAGAGGCATGAGAAGTAGCAGCCAGGTGGGATTTGAAAGTGCTGCCTCCAAAGAACCTCTTGCTTCCAGCACATTCAAAAAAGCAAATTTTTACAGATCCTTTATCCCCAAGAGACAGAAATAACAAGGGAGTGGAATGGGATTAGGCCTGGGTAAACAGAGGGATATTTTAGGACAGGTCCTGAGCACCACTCAAGTTACCCAGGGTCACAACAGAGAAGGAGGCAAGTGATGATTCCTCCAGCATCAGAAACAGGTCAGGAGTACCTGGTCCCTCATGTTTGCAAAGTAGTAGAAACTCAGGTTTTGCAAGAGTATTTATGAGTATTGAGAGGGAAAAAAAAAAAAAACATGCCACAGGGAATAACAGGGCTTTTTTGTGGCTGGCAGCTGAATGGAATAAATCTATCCACTGGGTACAAATTGTTTAAGCAAAAAATCCCTCTCAACTGGAATATTTTGCAAGAAAAATAGCAACAAAAAAGGAAACAGAACTCTGAACCCTCATAATTTCTCTCCTCAAGGTCAGAGCTGTTATTCTTTTTTTGTGAAGGAGAGAAAAAACCACCTTTCACCAGGAAGTTTAGCCAATAGAATTGAAACATTTAGGATGTGAATGCATTACTGCCTGGACTGACCTGCCCAGCTGGACTAGACTAAATCTTTCTATTTTACAGGGATTTATCTTTCAAAAGCAAGTGGGGAGAAGGTTGAGGCACTCAGGATAAAGGAGACATCAGCCACTGGGACTACAGCAGTCAAGGAGAGCAAGTCAGAGCTCACAATGTAGAGCCTCTCCAGTCATTATGCAGAGGCTGTGCTAAGGTTGCTGCTTTAGTGCACTGCAGGCACTAAATTAAGGGGACATTTACAACCCACAATGCAGAGAAGCAGCTGTTAAAGGTGGCCATGGGGAGTGACTTCACCTCTGGGTGAAAGGCTCTGTGAAAGAAATCTCAGCCGTAAGGGACCAAGATGGGGAAACAAGTCCTTCCTTCCACCCACTGCCCTGCCAGGCAATGCCAGGACATCTCTGGGTACCTGGGGCAAGTGGAGACCAGTAGCAGCCCCCTCTGCTCAGTGTCAGCCAGGGTCTGAGACTGCCTTGTTTGGACGGGCTGCAAAGCCCACAAGATACTGAAGCTTGGTCCAATTATCAGAGCCATCGTGCCACAAACTGCATCATCTCACCCAGGACAGCACTCCAAGGGATCTGCTCCCCAGATATGAAGCTCCACCAGACCAAGCCTTGCCCAGGCTCTGCATGACAGAGACCAATAAGGCAGTTGTCTGCAGCATCAAATAACTTTCCATCCTGGTGACAAAACAAGCCTTGGTGCCTGCTCGGCCTTTTCCACTAAACTTGATGGCCAAGCAGGCTGCACCTGTCAAAAAGTGAGTGACACATAGTGACAGCTCCTGTGTGGCTCCTCCTGGGAGCAGCCAGCACTGCTCCCTTCCTCCTTCCACTCCCACGCCAAGCCCAGCTCACCAGGGCTTTTCACCCAGCATTGTTCCTTCCTCCTCCTCCTCCATCCTCAGGAAGAACAGCCCATTTCAGCACAGGCCAAAACCCAGCGTGCCTGCACAGACGAGCCAGCCCTGCCCTGTGTTTCCCTGTTTCCCTGGTCCTGTGGCAGTGCCCAGCTTGTTTCCTGATGGAAGTCACCAGGAGCTTTTCCTTGCAGGTCCAGGGATGTACTGTGCTGTGCTCAGCCATGCAGAGAAGGGGATGGCTCTTGGCAGGAGCTGGCACAGACCTGTTCCTATCCAAGGCACAGTGCCCAGAGGCAGTCACCTCCTGGAAGTGGTCAGGGGAAGGGGAAGCAAGGTGACAGCAGAGATGCTCCAACCAACACACAGGCGAGACAGGAAGGAAAGGATTAACTGTGCTCCAGGAGGGTGCACTGGGTGTGGATCCCAAGGGCACAGCACACTGTGCCAACCAGCACAAACTTTGGCTTGAGTCAAGGTGCTGCACTGAGAGCTCAGCTGTGGAGGGGCTGTGACTGGGGGGGCACTTCTACCCAAGCAGAGGGAGCAGCAGTAATGGGTGGGAGTGCACCCCTGAACATGATCACAGTCCTGCAAGGTGCTGGGCTTCAGGGAGGTCAGCCCACTGGAAAGCATAACTGGCATCATGCTGACATCCCTGCAGCTCATAGATCCTTTTAAGAAAGGTAACTCAATGAATTTACACCTAATTCCCTCCAAACTCAGTGTGTTTCCTGCCTGTGGGAATTTACAGCAACTACAACCACCTCCTGTTTGCTTGGAGGCACCATGTGTTGAGAGGATTGAGCACTCAGTCACTGGGACCAGCCCAGGCAGCATCCGTGATCCCTCGTGCAAACAAACACCACATGTGACACCCCACGCAGGCTCAGGCACTCTGGGAGCACCCCTACTCAAAGGATTGCTCCAAACACCCCAGCTAGGAACAGATGGGAGCCTTGTAGAGACCTCTCCTACCTGCCAGCAGAGCCAAGACCCTGCAGCACCCATGCCTTTGGGAACCACACACCTGAGTGCACCCAGAGTTGCTGCACTTGACAAAAGAATCAGACAAGGACAAGATCTGGCCTCTGTTGCAGAACAGGTCAGACCAGTGAATCATAAATCTACTCTTTTGGCCTTTAAACATGCAACAGGTGGAATTCACAGGTCCTGAATTCCTCTGATAGAGGAGCCTGGAGGGCTGCCCAGAGCAAGGGATCCTGCCATCTCAACCCAAAGTCTCTAGGTGAGCACATCAGAGGGTGGGGATCTGATAAGCCACAGGGAAGCCAAAGTCACAGCCAATGCCAGTTACAGGAATAGAATTGGCTCAGACTGAGCAAATGTAACTTTCCATCACTTTGCAATCAGCCATCCATCCCAGAGGCCAGCTGGCTGCCATGTCAGAGCACCTCCCATCCATTTCAACTGTCCTGAGAATACTGATGCTTCAAAAGACAAGCTCAGGAAGGCTTGGGAGACTTATTATCCAAAGCCAGGTAGCTGGACTTGACCCAAATCTTAGGCAAGTGATTAGAATGACTGGCATTTTTTTGGAAAGCAAACTGCTGTGCTGTACCTGCCATCCATCTTTAGAAAACTATTAACTGCACAATCACCGAACCAAACACACCTGTAAGGCTACACAAGTGCCTGCAGACTGATGAAGCTCATCCTCACCTGCAGCTCTGGGACCAGCCACCTCTGCAGGCTCCAAAAATGAGGTGCTTTGACCAAAGTGCTCTTCTTGAGCATTGTGGTAGCACAGCCAGACAGCGCTCAGGGATGGGATACACGGTCATGGGGATGAGTGTTGAACTGATGGACTGGGATGACTTTCACTCTGTGGGTGCTGTGATGACTCTGTTCTGGCTGGGAACAGATTGTCACAAAACTGCCTTTGAGGAAGATCTGGAGTCAGGTCCTATCCAGACCCCTCTGCTCTGATGGGACTCAGCACCAGCCAGCAAGGTATCATTCTTCCCCTTTGACTCCATATGCCAAAAATGTTCTGTTTCCTTTCAGAGCAAAGGACACTAAAGGCAGCAGCATTTCCAGGTAAGTAGAGCACAAGAGCAGCTACTGAATGACACCAACCATATCCCAGCCTCTGCCCAGAGCAGTTCCCAACCCCACATCTCCTACCAGTGCTAAATCAGGAGCAGGGGATCTCAGCCCAGCCTTCCTGCATGCCAGGACAGGAGCACACCCCATTCTCTTCTGGGTTCAACACTAGAAACCCAAACTCAGCTGTTTCAGCTTTGAAACCTGAACTCAACCCCAAAATCACAGATTAAGGGAATGAAGAGAGGGATAAGCCCTGTTTGATGATTGAGAACAGACCCAGCAAGCCCATACCTACTTGCTGCAGTTTGACCACATCAACCTGGCAACCCAGGATTTACAGGCTGAGGACATTGGGTGGACTCAGGATTATTTTGCACATCTTTGCCCCGGATAGTCCATTATCCAGGAACTTCTAAGGAACTGAGGGAGGTCATACATTTTTATGTCCTGCACATCATCAACGTGTACCAAATGCTCAGCTGGGGCACCAGCACAGGAGCTGCCAAACTTGGTGCACCAAGAAGTTGAACTGTGCTTAGATGGGGATCCCAAACAGGGTAAAAATCTGCATTTAATACCTATTATCCTAACGTCTCCCCATCTGTCCACTTCCCTCCCATGCCTGTAACTGCAGTGTGCCAGGGCTGCCTGATATCAATGGCACTTTAATTTCATCATTCCCAACTTATTTAGAGCAATTAGGAGGCAATGAGCACATGCCGGGGGCCAGGATGCACTTGAATAGCATCCAAGGGTTACCGCAGTATCACAGGAGACCTTCAGATGGAATTATCAGCCTGCAAAAAAAACTTAAATAAAAAGAAAGGTGGTCCCCAGAGGGAGGATGAGATTCCTTTTGGTCCTATAGGTACCTTTTTAATTTGAAATCAACTGACAGAATTATAAAGAGATGATATTCCTCATTTAATTAGTGAAGAGACAGCATCTCGGGTTGGTAGATGGAGATAGATGCTTTGCCTGAGTATCTGGCTGGAGAAAGAATCAGGGGAGCAAGGCAGGGATTCCCATGAGGGCAACTGCCTAATCCCACTTCAGGCAAGCAGGTTTTGCTGTTGACTTTTCTGGGTGAAGAGGTAAAACCCAAGCCATTTTGGAAACCTTAGCCAGAAAGGCAAAGCAAAAAGCAAGCTGCTTCTCCCCAGTGATTTCTGACGGGTGGCAGGAGCAGCACACAAAGCCAGCGCCACTAAGCAAGTTACCAAAAAAAGCCAAGCAGCCTGGCTTTGCAGCATCCCCATTTCATAGAAGGCAGGTGAGGTACCACAGGAGGGGACGGCTCCTCGCTTCTGATTTAGCCACATGCCCACACTCCTCCTGCACAGGCTCTTTAAATGCCTCCTGCGTGAGGAAAGCAGTGGCCTATTTTTTTCTGAGCAGCTCAGCGCAGCCTCCACCTTGGAGCGCAGCATACACAGGTCTTATTTAGGATGCTTCAGACACATCCAGAGGGACTTTGGGAACAGTCTGTGGAAAGAGAAGACTGAGTGGGCAACCTGAGTCACTTCATTGCTTACAGAAGTGTATACAAGCATCTTCCATTTGAACAAAACTCAGCACAGCTCCGTTGGCTCTGGGGACCAGAGGAAAGTGAATCTTCTCCATCCAGCACACTCCACCAGTGCAGAATGACTGCACATCACCTCTCTCATTCCAGGCTTACAGAAAGAGGGATCATCCCCCACAGTTACAATCCAAACCTCTGATCCTGGCAATTCCTCTACAGCACGGGGGGAGCTGGGAGCTGCTCTGATCTGCTCTGATGGATGAGGGCTGCAGAGATCAGCTTCCTCCCAAGGAGGAGAAAGCAGAGCAAGACATGTGAGGGGAGAGGTGTGTGCACATGCCCTAGAAAGATATTATTACAGTTGGCTGCAAAACTCAGCTCTGAACTCCATGCCAAAGATCCTGACTCATGCAGACAAATCAACCCAGCACCATCCACCACACACAGGGAGGAGATAAGCACGGGAATAACTGGAGACCCCAGTTCAAAACATACACCTTTACCTTGAGCCCTGTCCTCGAGGAAGTCGCTTTAAGCTGACTTTAAGCAGAGGGCCTCTGCAGAGATCTCCATATGCTGAGGCCGAGAAGGACTGCAGTGAGTCAGAGCCATGCCCTGCCACGGGGGCCCCTCGTTACTTTTCTTCATCAATGTTGCTAAAAGGTGCTGTTTCAACCCTGAAAGCTCAAAGCTCTGCCCATCTACACAGAACCACAGCCCAGGTCATGCAGGTGCGCTCTGTCCTTCCAATGAACTTCTATCCTCATCCAGGACATGAGAGTAGCTGTGGGTTCATTTGCCCTCCCTTTCTCACTTTTCCGTGCAGGCTGGTCACAACAGCACCACACAACATCAACTCTGTAGTGTCTGCCTGTTTAGACACCCCGAGTCAGCTCAGAAAGAAGCCCTACTCATTAGAGCTGCAAGATGCTAAAGGCTTCTTGCAGCTTGCACTGGCCCCACCCTGCAGTGACCAGCAGCACTCCAACCTCTCTCCATCAGGGCATTCATTTCCCGCGGGATAAAGCCACAGAGTGACATCCAGCACAGGCAATGTTATCCCACAGCATGCTGTCAGCAACCACATGCACAGCAGCTCCCTGGGGCAGCAGGGAGGGGGGCTCATGGGAATCTTTTGAAAGTGCCAAAATATGAGCTGCTAATAAGATGTGTTTTCAAATATCACCACGTTACGATCTATTGATCTCACACCAGAAACTTGACTTTTTCTGTATAATATTAATTTATGTCACTTACACATGCTGGGAGCAGCAGATAGAATGAGTGCCATTACAACTAAAATTAGGTATTGCAGCTATTAAGTGCCAGGGGCCCAAAACGTGGTGCTGAGGAGCCAATCCAGAATAACAGCAGCTCATCAACATGCAGGGAGCACCCATCAACATGTAAGCTCGAGCAACTCAGTGCTGTTGTGTGAGACAGGGGCCCAGGAATCACTACAGAATAGGCTCTGCTCTCAGGGTGGCCTCCCTACCCAGGAACAGCCTGGAAGAAGCAGACTTGGGCACAGCTAGGAACATGAGACAAGTCCTGCCCTGAATCAGGGGTCTGCCAGGCAAGAAAGTGCTTCCAGCCCCATCCAATACACCACTAAGGCCTGGTGACACCTTTCAGACTGGCTAAAGCCCTAAAGAGCACCTGCACCTCCTCCCAGAGGTGATCCAAAACCCAAGAGCCTGATTCCGCTAGGAGCTCTAGAAACAAGTTGTCTAGCAGAAGGTTTGCACAAAAGCTAAAAATGCTCCAATGGGACTTGGGCCAAATATTTTTGCTCCCTTTTAAAACAAGGCAAGTCCACAGTCACTTCTAATGGTCCCATTGCCTGTTTTACATGAGTGCTAACAGAGACAAGTTGTCTCCTTTAGACCACTATATCATGATTGAGAGCATCAAGTGGGGAAGATGATGGGCTTGGAGAGGAAGAACATCCTTCCACTGCTCCATTTCAGCTGCTGACGGGCATGCCAGAGCCCTTTGAATAGCATTACATTAGTGCTACACAAAAGCAATAAAGCCCTAAAACACCCCATCACATATTTATTGAACTACATGTCACACAGACTGTCCCCAAGACACCACACGAACACTTGAAATAGCAAAGCCAAGGGCTGTAAAAAGCACATTTGCAGTGCCCACAGTTGGGTCAGGGCACATGCAGGAGCTGGGCACACAGGAACACAGCTACGGGGAGCCCACAGAATAATCCAACCATCACATTTAACCAAAGAAAGCAGCATGAAGCACTGTCTCTCCTGCCAGAAACTTGGGCAAAGCCCATTTGCTGAGCACAGTCTGCAGAGGAATCAGCATTCAGATGAGGAGTGCAGTGTCCAGGGTGAGACCTGCTGCTGTGCCAGCACACAGCCCTGACTGCTGCCTGCCTGGCACCAACACACACTTCCCCTCTGTCCCTCTGGTTTCACTCCCAGAACTTAAATTTTCACTGTTAAGCTCAATGATTTGTCATTTCCAAATGCCTCCTGCCCACAGGAAAGGGAGCTGCACAAAGTGCTGTTTGATGTTTCTCAGTAACCAACCATTGTGGCACAGGGCTGTCATGGAGCTTTCAGTGGTACATTGTCACAACCATTTTCATGGGGTGAAATGGCGTGATGGGTTTTAAAAGACCTTTTTCTCCCTCTGCTCCCAGCACCTGGCAGGCCTACAGCATATTTCCATAGCCAGGCATATGGTGAGATCACTGGGCCCTGCTCTGCCACCACAAAGGCCATCAGATGCACTTTGGAGAGGTGAGATCCCCACCAGCCGGTGGAAGAGGGCAAGCTGACAGATGTGCTGGGGCAGAGAACTAGAAGGGGTCAGAAAAGGGGGGATCTCCCCTCTGTGCTAACACTGGAGAAACAGAGTCAGTTTGGGAACTTTTGGATGCAGGTTTTCCCCCGCCCTCATAAGGACAGGGTTGCTAAATCAGCACAGCTTTGCATGAGAGCTTTGCCCTTGTGGCTTTTCTGTGCCCCTCCTCCTTGCTAACATCTGACTTGGAATGCAGCCCCAGCTCCTGGGTATCACAGATGCAATCAGAGCCCTTGCACTCAGCAGTACTCCCCAGAAGGTCTGTGGTCCCTGCATGTCACTGCTGTGACACCTGGGGCACAGATCCAGAGCACGACACCGAAACAACCTCAACTGTGTGTCCCTATTGGACAGGAACCTGCTGGCAGTGCCTGACCACAGACTCATCTCTCCCTCCACACAGATGAAAGCAAAGCCCATGTTCTAAAGGCTCCTTCTGGAAAAAGACTTCTCCAGCACGGCTGTGCCAAACCACAGAGGTGTTGGCACACCTGCAAAGCTCACCCCTGCCTCAAGAGCATGAGCAATCCAGCCACCACCAAGCTGCAAGCCCACAGTCCCTGCCCCTGGGCACATACCCAGGGGCTGGCAGCCAGAGATGCAGCGCCCGAGAAGTTTTGTGAGTTATTGTGTCCCACCAAACAGCTCTGACCTTTTCAATATTCCATATTTTTATTGGCTGCCCATTTCCCCTCAATCCCCACAGGCTCATTAGACAGTGAGCAGCTCTGAAAGCAGCTCTGCAGCCAATGCTGTCGCACAACACTGAAAAGGTCAGAGACATTGAGGCTGAGCAGAGCCCTCTCCAGAGGGTGGTTATAGCAGGATGGGAACATTCCTCGGCCAACACAGGCTGCAGACCAGGATCTGCTTCCCAGCTACCTCTGGAGGGAGAGCTGCTGCTGCGGGGTCCCTGTGGTGGCAGAGTCCTGCACCACAGCTCCCAAACAGACCAGCTGGTGCTGCAAGAGGACCTGCCCACCCTGGTACAGATTCCGCAATAAAAACACCACATCCCAAGAAAGCACAAGCCAGGGCTGTGCTCCTACACCACAGAGGCCAGCACAGGAGGGAGGCTGCAGAAATGGCCATGACTGGTGTCACAGGGAGCCCTGAGGCTGCTACTCAGGTAGGGGAGAGGACCAAGATAATGTCCCAGAGCATCTGGCACACTGGGGTAGAGAACACAACTGCCCAAAGTGATTATAACCCATCCTTAGTAGATATAACGGGAGAAGAAGAGACTGACTGAGTCCAAGCCTCCCCCGAGGCATTCAGGGGAGTGAAAGGAAAAATCATCCCTGCTAGCAGGCTGCAGGGCAGGCAGGCAAGCACAGCATGCAGGAGCAGGGACAGCACTGCTGCTTCACTCACAGCCTCTTCAGCAGCTCCAGGCCAGCCAAGCCATCTTACATGAAACAGAGCATGACTCCCACTCCTCATAATGCTGGCACTCCCTCTGCCTGCTCCAGAGGGCAGTGAGGCAGGGGTAAGCCCCAGGAGTTAACCTGTCTCCCAAACACAGGCTTCAACACCAGAAGCTCCCCTAATATGGTGTCAAAGCTCACTGGGTGGCTTCAGAAACACATCCCCTGGAGCACAAGGGTGTAGTGATGGCTGCTGTCCTTTCAGGGAAGGCAGGCCAGGAACAGAGGGTGCCCTCCCTGATAGGGCACAAGCCCATGAGTCCAAAAAGAGCAGAGGTAGATATTGCAGCCAGGTCCATCCACAGCAGCAAACCAGGTCCAGAAGTCCACAGGCTGGAGCACAAGGAGACATCCACCCATGCTAGAGCTCAAAAAAAAAGAGAGTGGGACAGCCCTGAGCTTAAATATGGCTCTGAGCAGTGGTGGGGAGTGTGGGGGGCAAGTGCTGGTGATTAGGGCAATAAGGGCTGTTAGCCCTGTTTGACTCAGGGCAGTTGTGCTCCCAGTGTCCACACTCCCTCCTGAGCTTCTCTGTCAATAGGAAAACACACCCAAAAAAGACCCCAACCCAGAGATAGAAATAGTAAAAGAGAGAAATAAAGAAGCAACAGCCAAAAACACCCCAGGAGAGAGCAGGAAGGAAGGGGCAGAGCCACCTGGTGGGGACAAGGGTGGAGGAGCCCCTCAGGATGAACACCAAGGCTAACACTGCAACAGCTCCTTCCCAAGAAAGGGAATATATCACAGCTCTGGCTACACATACTCGGATTTTTCCAAAGTAATGTAAGATTTTTATTTTTTTCTTTTCAAAGACTGGATCCGTGCAAAGGAGTGCCTTGACATTACTGACAGATGGGAGATGGAAAAAATTTTGTTTGGAGAAAAAAAACATTTTCATTTGAGTCACGTGCATGCAGAAAGGAAAAAACTTAACCCCTCCAGGCCCCATCCAGGGATGAGCTGTAGCATGGCAGCAAAGAGCCAAATCCTAACAGGCTCTAGGGATGGACCTCTGCCCTTCAGGTCAGTAGAGGCCACAACTGGAAGGAGCAGAGACAGGGGTTTGCCTTACAAAAAGGGTGTTTTATATCCTCACTGGAAGGCAGTGCAGGCAAACTGGCATTCAGCCCTCCCTGTTACATCAGACGGCTTTGCTCGGGAAGGGTGTCATCCCGCAGCTGTGGCAGTGCCATGTCCCAGGAGCCACATCATCACCTGCTCGGCTCCACTTGGCCAAGCCCAGCTCAGTGCAGGGACCACAGCAGCCCTTGAGCAGCATCCACCACGTGTTATCTGTGCAGGGCCGGGCTCTGCCAGAGATCTGCTCACACTGCACAGACCGGGAGCATCAGGGATGAGTCCTGGGGGAGATGAGCTTCACCTCGGAAAGCAGAGCCACGTGAGGAGCTGTGTTTGCCCAGCAAAGACATGGAGTAGGGAGGAGTGAGGGGCAGGAGGAGGGCTGGGATGAGGACCGGTGCAGGGGAGGGAATTACAGAGTGTTTGCCCTTGTGGCAAAACCACTGGAGATGATCTCCCACCGCTCCTGTTTTGACAGCCCAAACGCACTTGCTCTCACAATATCTCAGTCTCGTTAAAGGTAATTACAGTTCTTCCTGTGTAATGAGATGGTTTTTAAAGGCCATTCAAAAGAAATTTTCTATAATGAGGTTAAGGGTTTTATGGTGTTATACATCAAGGGAGCTGGTAATTGGTCGGATCCAGGCAGCATCCTGAAGCAGGGAGATAGGAGGTTCTGTGGATAATAGGCTAGCACGGAGTGCAGAGTCTCCAAAATGTTCTGCAGAGGAGGGAGAATAAAAGTGAAGGAAGGAGGAAAAATAAAAAGAAGAAGGCAGAGTCAGATGCTTCCAGCTCCAGCAGGACTATGGTGGCTTCTTATATCTTGCTTTGGGTAGGTTTTGAGGAGCTTCATGAGAGAAGAAGGACCAGTATGTGCGTTTCCTAGGTGGGAAATGCCACTCTGGTGGTCAGCACAGGGTGGCATCCAGCTTGGTCCCGGGCAGGCAGCAGGGAGAGGGTAGGCAGGGACTGCCTGCATGACATGGCATGGCTGTGAGATCTGGCTGATCCAGACTTGCAGCCACCCCCCCCCTACCCCTCTCCATCTGGAGAGAGGAAGAGCAGAAGGCTTTGCCTGTGCAGGGATGTCCCTGCTGCACATGGAACATGGCTGCAGTGGGCTGGATGCCAACAAATCCCAGGTCCCCCTCTCAAGCTGCACGGGAAAAGCCCCAGCAGACCTGTCGCCCAGCCCTCAGATCAAAACCTTTCCCTGCTGGATCGCTCCTTGGCTATTATTGCTGTTGCTGCTGCTTCCGCTCCCTCCTCTTGCCTGTGCTCTTCCAGGGCCGCCTAGCAGCAGGATCATTATTCCGGAGCATTTAGCGGCAGCTCCCCGGCGTTGCTGCCGAGGGCCTGCAGCATTGCTCCATATATAGAAGCAGCTGATGGTGGCTCAGACACTGCTGTGGGTGAACAGGGAACCGAGCTGGAAGAGTGGCTATTTTCGTGCCACCCCCAGCCCACAAGCCTCAGGCACTGGCAACTCCACAGCAAATCTTCTTTCCCTTGGGATCTCCAGCCCACTTGTTCGCGCTGGAGTGGCATCGGAGAGACAAGTACCTGAACTCTGGGCAGCTTGAGTGCTCCTCTGATTGAAAAATCAGCCTGTAAATGCATGGAGGTTCACCCACCACTTGTGCTGGCAACACTGAAGGAGTCAGACAAGTGTGCTGGAGATGGAGGGGAGGATGCTCTTCATATCACTGCCCTGTGAGGACTGCTGGTTAGGGGGAATGACTAAACCCCAGATTACACGAAAACATAAATTTTCCCTCAGCACAGCAGTTCAACTTCATCAAAAGATGTTTGAGCAGAGGGTTTCTTTGTTTGTTTTAGTTTTCCCAAGGGTTATCTGCCCATACGTCCGCTTTAGAGTCCATAACTTGCTCATAGCCAGGCCCAAGATCTGGATCATGATCTCATGTCTCAGTGGGGCAGGGGAATCGACTTCCCAAGGCACAGACTGGCTCCAGGACATGTGGTGCTGGAGCTGAAGTCCCTTGAAAACCTGGCACAGCTGAAGGTGGGAATTTGTGGGCAAATCCTGCAAAATCCTGAGCAGATGCAACTTCATAGTGCTGCACCGGGAATTCCGTGTGCTTAGGGGCTGGGTGAGGTGTAACCACCCAGGGTCTCTCCTCCTCTTCCTCCAGCAGGCCTGGATTCAGCTCACTTAGGAGGCTAATGAGGATGTCAGGCTGCTGCCTTGCAGATCCAACCCTTCTACAAAAGAGATGCTGGTCAGCTGAACTCCCAAAGGTCTCTCCTGAAACTCTTTCAAGAGATCCTGGCAGGGCAGGCTCTTGGCTGGAGGAACTGCCCTAGGAGACAGACCCCTAATTTGGTTCCATAACCTCATTCCAATTTCAACTTCCCAGTGCTTTTTTCCCCTACAGAAAATGGCACAAAACCTGCTGGACCCTCAGGAAGCAGTTTCTAATGTCTAGAACTCCCAGGTCCTTCTTGGTTGAGGCCACCAGCAGAGGCTGGAGCAGGAGAACCTCTGCTGACCTCGTTAGCAGAGGCGGTGGATGTGTGTAACAAAGGCCCATGTCTCATTTCCAAAGCGAAAGTCCCGTGTTTGAGCATCCCATAAACTCTGTCTGAAAAATGAGAGCAGGAAATATCTCCCAAGCTTTGGTTTCAAACCACACTAAGTGCATTTTGCAGATGCCACCAGTCGCTGGGTAACATACATTACTCACCTTATTCTGCCTGAGGAGTTGCATTTAATATCCTGCCTGTTTATGTTTTCTAAAGACCAATTAAATATTAAATGCATTTATCGAGGTTTAACACTGCAGTGAGAGCAGCAGCAGAGATGCCAGTACTTGTGGTTTCAGTGGGGAGGTGCAAGGGGAGTCATGGAGCTGCTCTGCCCTGTGCAGAGCACAGCAGGGACACGGGTGGCCCAGGGGACTCAGGCACCCATAGGGACTGAGGCACCCAGGGGACTCTGGCACCATTTTCAGCTGCAGGTCTCTGCACAGAGAGCTGGAAAAGTCCAAGAGGCACCCATTCTCGGCGTGTGTCCCCACCCAGGGTGTGAAAGCACCTTGTCATGTACCAAAATCCTGCTTCGCTCCACTCTGGAAACCTGAAATCACAGACACTGCCTGAATAGAGCCGGTTTGGGAATTTGTCAACTCACTGTGTTTTCAGCAGTAAATACCAGTTTGCTGAAATTCAAAGCCTCCCAAAAAAAGGATCCATTGTGACAAATTACCCACTTCACAAAAATCCTGGAAAAAGGCTCAGAAGGTCAAAATGTCCCGTTTTTGACACATTTGAAAGAAAATCAATTTTTAGGTTAATAAATCTAAGGTAATTTATAGTTTGCAAAAAAGAACTAGAAATGAAAAGCAACTACCAAGATGAAAGTACATAAAAAAACCTTATTCGGTGGAATCAAAAGTAGGTTTTTCGAGAAATTTTTTTTCCTTTTAGTGCTATTGGAATTTTACATCTCTGTTCCTGTTGCTGGTGGGAACTCACTTCTTCTCTGCCTGGGGAGTTGCCTCCTGAGCCAGTTCTCTCACAGGACCTCAGGTGGATTATTGGTATTATTGCCATTACAACAGAAGCTCTGCTGCCCAGGAGGCTCCAGGTGAGCCTGTCTGCAGACATCCAGAGCTCCCCTGCTTTGAGTGCCAGCCCTGCCATGGTGGGGGGGTGAGGAAGACCCACCGGATCCGCCGTCACTGCCACAATGTGCTGATGGCACGATGCAGGGCAGGATGCTGGTTACAGCCACAGAGCAGGCTTGCCAAGAGGAAGGTCCCATGGAGCCCTGGCTGGTCCCATACTCCCCATTCAGCAGGCAGATGGACAGGCAGCAAGCCTTTGGAAGCAGAGGTGATGGGGCTGAGAAGGGAGCAGATAACAGGAATGCTTTCCCTGCCCTCCCTCTCCCCCTCAGCCTGGTTAGGTGCTGTGTCCCCCCGGATCTGCAGCATCAGACACTCATATCCCACACCTCACTCTTAGGCAGCATAAAACCTACAGGCTTGGAAAAAAGGGTATCCTGGCCCATATGCCAGCCCTCTGTCACCATTTGGTGCGAATGGCTTCCTCATGGCTCTCCCAGCAAGGGCCCTGGGCCACCACTGGTGTCCCCCTGCTTTGGGGTGAGCTATGCTGGGGCTGTTCGGGGCTGGGGAGCAGGAGTGCAGGTGGGCAGGTGCTTTGCAATAGACATCTGTACAGACATAAAGGCAGCAGAAGGGGAAAATATGCTGATAGAAATAAAGGAGGCTGAGATAATGAAGCAACAGCCAACATTTCCCACGATGAGTAATAGGCAGGCAGATCAAACAGGCAACCTGTTAGGGGTATATTGAAAGAGGGAGCCATCCCATCCCTCCCTCTCCCTGCCTGCTTCTCTCTCCCTCCTCCCTTGCCCTGCTCCCTCTGCATAAATCTTTCAACCAGAATAATATCTCTCTTCATAAGGAGAGAAAGAATTAAATATTTCACAAGACTGCAGTCAATCTTGCAGGGCCCTTCTGTTGACATTTCAAACATATATTTGACATTGCTTTCTCATTCCCTCCTGGTGGAGAGAAGAGCTCTGCAGAAAACCCTCTGTAGGGAGGGGACACTGTGGGCTGTTCCAGCCACACTAATGGGCAACAAGATGAAGGGAGCAGTCCTCTGCCACCCTGCATACCCTCCTTTTATCTCTCCTGTTTCCTTCTCCCTCCCTCTCCTTCCCCAGCTTCCCAGAGCATGGGCAGCCCCTTTCCTCTGTTTTGTCCCTTTCTTCCAGCAAAAGTTGAACTATCTCCTAGTTGTGGCCAAGGCAGAACTTAAAGCTGCCATCTTAGCAGTGCTGGGGGTTTGATAAAGCTCCATCCTGGAAGAATACCAGCCCCTCTGCTGTGTGTCACCCACAACAGCTGTTCAGCTCTTCCCTCCTGGGGACAAGGCAGAGGTCACATGGGGAAGAGGATATAGGCTGGGGTTTCATTCTGCTGCCACCCTCTACGTGTCAAGTGGACATTGAAATCTGGAAGGAGGGTGATACGAGACTTTCTCCCCCAAAAACTACATCCTCTGCCACCAGACAGAAGGCAGCTTGGGCAGTGTGAAGGCAGTGCTAAGCAGCAGCATTAGCTGCAGGGTCTGCTTGCTCCATGAGAGGAGCCAAAGTTGCCTTGTCAGCCCACTGGGAAACATGGTCACAAGGATGGGAAACTGCTAGGAGAGCCCTGGAGCTGTGCCATTCCCCAGAGTCCTTGGGAGTCTGACTCACAGCTGGAGTACCAAAAGGTGGGGAACCCTCACCCCAGTGCAAGAAATAAGGGAGAGGAAAGGTGGAGGGACATTCCTTTTTCAGCACCAGCATACCCAAGTGCCTCTAAAACGTGTAAGCCATCTTCAATAGCTTCCCGGATGCCAGAAACCCCAGCTGCTCTCTGAGCTGCTTCCAAAATCTCCAGTGTCCCTCTCACATGCCAGGAGGCAAAAACCTGCAGCATGCTGAGCACTCAGAGCAGGGCTGGATGGGGCTGGGTGGCACCAGCAGGGTGCAAGGACCTTGCATCCAAGCTGTCACCCCATCAGTGCTTCTCTGGAAACTGCCCCCAGCCACTGCAGCCCCTTGGTGTCCTCTCCCGGCCTGCTTGAGAGAGAGGGGAAAATAGTGCTGCTTCTGTGGCACCTCCAAACAAGGGGATGAGGACAAGAAGCCACTTTGCAGCAGAGACATGAGGCGATGTTTCCAGAGCAGAAGGAAGCCCACATGTCACCCCCAAAGTCCCACCTCTGACCTAAGGCCTCCACTGCTCTTTCCATTCCTTCCACTAACATGAGCCTCACGGTGACCCTGTTGCCTGGGGAAACTGGGAGAATCAGAAGTAGCTACAAGGAGGGACCCTGACTGCTTTTATGTCCCACATCACATCCCCAGGGTCCCAGGATGCAGCTCAATGGCTAATGGTGCCTGCAGGCAGGTTACTGCTCTACAGACACAGCAGCAAATCGCTGCAGACCAGAGGGAGAAGGAAGAATCGAAGTTCTTTGGAAAAGCTGGATGGATTTGCAGAGCCTTCTCCTGTCTAATGAGATTTTACAAATTGTTTCTCAGGTCCTACAACTCCTCCAGTGTGTAGGTTGAACAAATACTTTTCTTCTTTTGAAGTTCTGTATTTAAAGATACATTTAATCTCCTTGTTAAAGTATTTCTCAATTCCTAGTAAAATTACAGAAATCAGATTTTCATCTAGTTCTACCACTCTGACTCAAACTCTTCCTGTAACCTTCTTCAGATCAGCAGAGATTGATGTTTGCAGATCAAAAGGAAAGATTTATGATCACCAGTGTTTCCCCTAGAAACACCCATGACCCTCACAAGCTCACATAATGAGATCCACCAACTCCAAGACAAAGCCAGGCAATTCCAGGCTGGAAAGAAGATACCATTTGTTCAGAGCAAAGTAAACGGAGTTACAAAGCTGTTGACTGAAGAGCACGATCTCCTGCCCCACAGGACCTTTCAGCCCAATGCAGAGTTGCTGAAAGCAAAGCTCTTGCCCTTGGGATGCTGCAGGGACCCTGGGTGGAGCAGTGGGATCGGGATCCCCCAGCCCAGCTGCCGGGGAACACAGGGCCAACACGGGCACCACAGAGGACCAAAGCCTGGTGGAAGCCCTGCAGCAAAGCACTGTGAGGGAGGGTGAGCTGAGATATCACATTGATTTCTGCTGGCATTAAAGCTCCAGGAAGAGAAAAATACCTTACGCTGCAAGGAAGTATTCTGCAGTGAGGCGTTTATGTGCCAGTTCCCTTCCCTGCTAATTTTTGCTTTGTCAAAGCCACTGGAAAGTATTTCTTATGACTGACAAAGCAGTGGGATTTATGAATAGGCAAATTAAGAATAAAGAGGGAAGAAATAAGTCTGTTGATAAAAAAGCTGAATAATTCAGTTGAGGATCAGTTACTTGAGTCGATTCCCCCAGAATTTGAATGAAATAATTTTTACTTAAAGTAAGTTTGTCTTTTGGTTTAAAACCCTGTCAGCCGGAAAGCAACATATTTGCATTTTGCTTTCCAATACATAAACTGAGACTTCATTTTGTAGGCTTTCTTGTTGAATAATCTGCTCTAATTTAATTGGAATTTGAATCCTATAAAAAGCATTTTCTACTTAGTTTTCTACTGATCTTAGGTATTGAGATTTTGTGATTTGAAAAAGCAATACGTCTGTGTGTGCTGATGGTTATCATCCTCAGAGGAGCTTCATTGTTTTTGCATTTTCTGCTGAATAATCTGTTGAATCTAAAATGCAGTTTTGACTTAGCTCCTTATTGATATTTTTATTTAAAAATGTTATGATATGAAGAGCAATTTGTTTGTATTTTCTGCTGGGAAGTGTTTTCTGTTGAGGAATAGGAGGGCTGGTTCTGTCAATGTTTGCAGGAATAACTAAGTCAACAGAATTACTCACACAATTAGCTTTACCTGGCCCTAATGGCTAGATATTGTGACATTTAAAATGCAGGTGGGTGTCTATGGGGCAAGTGAGGAGGGTGTAGACACCTCATCTTCCTCAGCTTCTCTATCCATCCTTAGGTACCTAAATACCTAAGATAATTGGATTCAATGATACTTGGAGATCCCTTCCAACTCAGGATACTCTGTGATGTTCTATAACACCTTTATAACTCTAGCCCAAAGTTCATAATTCTATAAGAAATGGGACAGGTTAGAAAAAATAAGTGACATTAAAGTTTGGTTCTGTTTCTGGATGCCCAAGCAAAGCCACTCGCTCCTGCCTGGCTTGGAGCAAATAATCCCAGGGCATGGGGACAACCCAGCACTGAACTCAAGGCCAGGACCCGGACACACCACAACTGAAATCAAGGAAATAGAGACACCAAAATCCCTCTGCAGGTCTGGGACAAAGATTTGCATGGGCAAACCAGTCCTGTCTTATCTATCAGCCTCACTGAGCTAGGCCCTGCATGTTATCTCTGCCATGGCTTGTGGTGCCTAATCACTACCAGTCCACGTACAACCTGGCACATCCTTTAATCACAGCAGCAATCATAGGGAATTAAAATAAATTTATACACGTAATAATCACTCAGCCCTGAGTTATCAATAATACAAGAGCAGCTTGGGAGAGAGCAGGTGGATGAACAAATCTGTACCCCATTCCTGCTCCGCAACAGCCCATCAGAATTCCCAGCAGCAGGCAAGCACCGCTGCCCGAGCGGTGGCAGCTTGCTGCTTGGAAAGAAAATGGACAGCAGGAGGGCTGGGGGGAATATAGCATTTCATTCAGTGCATCAACAGAAATGGATTAATATAAGACAGGGATCCACTGAGCAACGGATGGGTAAAATATCACCGTGAGGACAGGAAAGCTACATTGACCGTGAAATAATTCCAAAGGGCAATATCATAATTTTGATATCCCTCCTGTCCCCTGGGTGTTATTTCGCTACTCCTGTCATCAAAACAATGCTTACAGACCAAATTCACTGCCATGGAGACTTGCAGACTGATTCTCACAGCCAGGCTGTCACACTGATGGGTACGCAGGGGGTCCCTGCTGCTCCCCTGTGTGGGCTGGGATACCAAGGACACCGTGGCCTCAGCAGGCACTGGAGATGTGCAGGTCTGTGTGTGGGTGAAGGGCACCGGCTGGATTAGCCAGATGCTGAGGGCACTGTGGCACAACCTTCAGCGGGGGAAGAAAAAACAGATTGGACTCTCTTACAAGCAGCCACAAATCCCCCTGACCTCGGCGGGAGCGGGACAGCCATTCTGCAGGGCACAGTCTGCTTTCCAGAGTTTAGGAGTTCGATGCCAACCGTTCATACATGCACAATCCCCCACTTAACTCCAGGTGACCATGTGCTGGTGTGGCTCAGAGATCTTAGCAGGAGGAGCCCGGCATGCACACAGATCTCATCAGATGCGAATCCAGGAAAGGTCTGTGCTGAACCCTCTGATGGGCACCTTGGCAGTGCTGTGGCAGTGAAATCTCCCTCCAAAGCCATCCTGAGAGCCCCTAAGCTCATGGGGCTGCTTGTTTGCCTCATGTTTGCTTTTCTATCACCTGCTTTGCAAACCAGGGCTGTGAGTTGCAGGGGGTAGGGGAGGAGACTCTCCCCCTGCCCTACCGGTGCCTGCCATGTCCAGCCACCATGCCATGGCCCATCCTGACATAACCCAGCAGCACCCCAAGGTCTCTCCAAGCATGAAAAACCAACCTCTGGGCACAAGTAATCATGCTGGCAGCACACATTCAGTGTGCACCCCTGGCACACCCATCTCTAAGACACGGTAGCAGAAAGCCCACGTTCCAGACTTCAGTCAATAAGCAGATGGCTCCCCAGCACTATCATTTTACAACATTAGGGCTTCTGCTCTGTTCATGCAGTAAACATTTTCTGGTTTACTGCACGAAAAAAGGTGGCTACCATGGCTTTGCAAAATTCTATATTTCCTACATTATGTGTTCATCAAATGCTTTTGGGGTGGAGAGAGGGAAAAGCACTTCTATTTTTGATTTACATCCTGCAGGACACAGATTTTTTCCCCAGATCCCAGTGGGTTTTTGCTTCTTGTTTGCCTCCTTCCAGATTGTTATAGCTCTGTCACTCTTTGTGGGGAACCAAGAGATGGAAGGCTGTTATGCAGACATCAAGGGGTTGCAATTGCATGCTGGTAAACATGAGAGCAAGAGGGATTTCTGATGGTATTAGAAACCACAAGATATCTGCAGATGTAAGTGTTCCTGGAGGCAGTGGGTCTAGCTGTTAGTAGAGCAATTAGACCTGGTGTTATTCCCAGCCCTGCTGCATCCCACGAGTCACCACAGAGGAGGGGACGGTACCCGTGTCCCACCCACCTGTCAGTGGCAGCTCCACGGCACATGTGGGTCCCTGTATCCCACTCTCCAGCCAAGCCACTGCCCAGTTCCACCTGGGCCTTACAAGCTGGGAAAAGGGGGAAGGAAATGATGTAGAGGATATGGCACAGTGCCTTGCTTTACATGCACTGCAATTACCATGCTGGCATTTTCCCTGTGTTCGGAATAAAAATGTCAATAAGGAACAAGTTACTAAACCAGAAAGAGGGTGGAAACGGCAAGAGCTCAGGCAGGCTCAAGGGCCTCGGCATCACTGCAAACCCATTCCTGTGGTCCCTGAGCTCTGGGGTATGGAAACAGAGCTTGCTGCCCCAGCCTTCCCTCTGTGGCTATGGCCAAGGCTGGTCCCTCTCTTCAGCACTGTGAGACCAACCCACCTGGGGCTCCCCAGTCCGACGAGGCACTGGAATACTGCGGGAAGGAGCCCAAGGGATGGTCAGGGACTGGAGTACACAGTGTACAAGAAGTTGGGTTGTTAGCCCCCAGACAGATCTTACTGCCCTCCTCTGCTCCTCCTGCAATCCTGAGGCTGCCCCACTAAATGAAAATGTATTTTTCTCTTTTAATGAGACCTTTCTGTCCTTTTTATTTGCCTTTTCCTTCCCAAGCCTTTCCTTGGTTCCCTGATGAGCTTGTTGCCTCCACCAGCACTTCCAGAGAGCTTGTCAGGGAATGATGTTTCCAAAGGAAGCAATGCAATTCCATACTGTTGCTCAGCCTCAGGGTTCCTGCATCCAACAAAGCTCTTGGCAAAGGGCACTCCAAGCACTGTGAATGCCAGAGAAGACCTAACCATGCCACAGGGTGCAGGAAGAGGATGGCAAGAGCAGAGGGATGCTCACAGTCAGACGTGGGTATGTTTGCTAACATGCAGCCCAATAGGTGGGACAAGGGCTGAGGCTGAGGGGCAGGAATCTGAGTGCCCACAGCCCCTGGCAGCAACTACAGCCCAGCCCAAGGAGCCAGAACAAGCAGGGTACCCATGACTCCCTCCTGACTGTGGATAGTGAAATGGTCCCAAATGCACCTCTGCTCTCCTGCCCCTACAGTGCCTCCCCCTCCTTATTTTCAATTATCAAAGCAAAAGAACACACACACAAAGGAAAACAGCACAAAACAAAACAAAAAACCCACAAAAGACAACAACAAAAAAATAACAAAAAAAAAAAAAAGAAGAAAAACAAAACAACAACAAAAAAAACACTACCAAAAAAAGAAATTAATTAATGATTCATGCTGGAGCCTTGGCAAACCTCGCTCTGCATAAGTTCAAAGCAGGAACAATAAGTATTTGGCAAAGAGGAGGGAGTGGGCTCGTGCTTGGCGGCGTATGGTGCAGAGTGCTGGCAGCATCGCTCCCACCGCCGTGCCCGGCACCGCAGGGGCCACGGGAACGGCACCGCCGAGCTGCTCCAGCCAACTGTCACATCCTGCCCAAGGGATCAGCCACAGCCCAACTGTGGATAAACGGGCACAGAGGCCCAGGAGGAACACACCACTGCTGCCAGCGCTGGCCGTGCGCGTCCCGCCTGCCATGTGATGCACCCTCTGCCCCACGTGCTCGCGCACATGTGCCCCCCTGAAAACCTGGGCCTGAGCCACTCCAACCCTGCATCTGGCAGAATTAGGATAATGAGAGATCTTTAATGCAATTAGTAGATGTCATGGGACATGGTCTTGTGAGTCTAGAGCAAATGAGGCTTGGATAATTGGTGTTGAAACACATATATCAGGGAGATGATTTTTTCCCCCCCCCCGCCAGAGCTGAAGGCTGGAACACGCTGTCAACTGATCCCGTACAAATGCGTTTGGCTATTCGCTGGTGGCAGCTTCCAAAGTTCTAGTGTGGGGCCTCTGCCAGGCAGGCCTGCAATCCTAGCAGCAGACAAGCTGTCGTTTGATTGTTAAAAGAACTGCCTGGAAAGTGGCTTTATCCCTACATGCATGCACAACACCCACACACGTGCTCACGTGCATGCGAGCAGCCAACAGGCACTGGCAGTGGCAGCGTTCCAGTTGCCCTGAGCCCTGCTTGCAGCTCCACTTTCCTTCTGCTCAAGTGGAAGTTCACTAGGGGTATAAGGGTGGTCTTAATCTGTGGCACACCCAGCCCTGTTAGGGTCGAAGTGGGAGCAGAGTGGTCTGACTGCCCCGCGACAGGGGAGAGGGATGCACTGCATGCCTTCCTATCAGAGGGATCTGCCATCTCCCAGCACTTTCCCCAGCAATGGGCCCCCACCAGTACAGGACACCTCCACCCCTTGGTGGTCAGGTCAAAGCCATAAACAAATCTACTTATATGTTGTCTCAGCAGCACCTCCAAATACCAGACTAGGACAGACGCTGCTTTCCCAGATAGCCAAACCTGCTCTGGGGCATTTGCAGGGCACATGTAATCAAAAAGCCATGAATTTTCAGAAAATGCAATAGCTGGTCTGTGCAAGGTTCCTAAATTAAGAATTTTGCTTTGCACTAAACTCAGTGAATCAAAATCACCTGCAGAACAGGACTCGGGAAAAACCCAAGCCCTTGCATTTTGCTGGGAAATATTCAGGAATTTTGCCACAGTAAGGGAAAAAGTATTTCATTTCTCAAGCACAAACCGTAATAAAATGTTAAATACAACCTGGATATTAAATTAAAACATAAAAGTCAAAACACATCAAATCAAAGAGACACATTTGAATTTCCTGGACACTGTCAACAGATGGAAGCCAGAATGATTTGCTTCAATACTCTCCCACCTGAATTTTGGTTTCATGGCTACACGCCGATTCTGATAACGCAGTCTGATAAAAAATGTATTTTCCAATGGAAAATTTTATCCCTGATACCCTCTGCCTGCATTTCCAGAGCATCTGATGGATGATGCAGGGGATGGAGATGGTGTCCCTCCAGGGCAGGTCCCCAGTAGAGAGGGGATCAGCCTTGAGATGCTGCCCTGTGCTTGGCTGGTGCAGGACCAGGGGAAATTGATCCAGTCTATGCCCCTTAATGAACGGGAAAGCATTCCCATGGGTTATTAAGCATTTGTATGGGTTTGGAAACCATAACCGTGTCACCACAATATAATTATGGATAAACACAAGGCAGGCCATTGGAGCGCAACAGAGCACAAGGCTGGAAGAAGGGTGCTGTTCCCTCCTCCAGCCTCTCCCAGTATTCACTGGGAATGATGGAGATGGCAACAGGCAGCCTGAACCATCAGCTGTGCACCAGAGCACCTCTGCCAACCAGCCCTGGGCAGTCCTGCCTTGCTAAAGCCAAGCTGGGTACCAGGCTGCGCCAAGGCAAGCACTGCGAGTGCTCCCTAGGGACAAGTCACTTCTGACAGCAAAAGTGGGAATCAAACCCTGGCTGAGCCACTGGTTCTTACTGGTTCTTACACTCCAGGTTCTTACACTGAAGTGCAGCCCCAGCCCCTGCAGATGTATCTGTGGGGCTCCAGCCCCCAGAAGCAAACCCACAGCATCCGAGAGACACCCGTTTGAAAAACAAAGGTGGGGAACAGCAAGCCCATGGCCTTGGTCTGTGGCTGTGCAGCCCTGTGTTCCTGAGGCAGAGGAAGGGCACCAGGAGGAGTGCCTGGCTCACAGAGCATTTCATGAGGGTTCAGCACTTCATTAGGCAGCCACGGAGCCCCGTGAAACCCCACTCTCCCCTCTGGGGCAGCAGTGCCAAGGGCACCAGGCTGGTGCCAGGGGGCAGAGAGACCAGAGTGTCTCTGCCACGGCTGGTGGGGGACCAGGGCATGGAGGTGCCAAGCCCTCCAGCCTTGCAGGGCTCACCACATGACACTGGCGTGTTCAGCCTTCACGTGCTGCTGGTCCAGAGGTCCCCCTGCCTGGCCTGCCTGCACCCCTGCCCACCACACAGCAGCACAGTACCACGGCTGCCTGTGGGGAGCAGAGACCAGGGCTAGCTGCTTTCTGCAAGGCAGGGCTTCTCCCAGGCACTGGGCACCCCACGTTAGTGTAGCCCATGGACACAGCCTGGCTCCAGATGCAGAGCAGACGAGGCTAATGCATGCAACATCTTCAAGTCAGAAGTGAAAGAGCAGCTGAGAGGCAGCTCTGTGGCCATCTGCCAGGTGATGCAAGCAGTGCTTTCATAATTCAACAGGCAGTAAAGTCCCAGAGCAAGGTAAGAGCAAGGTAAGGCCAGCAGCCTGTCTCAGGGAAGGCATCTGAGAGCAGGGGGACCACCTGAATCCTCAAGCCAGCCCCCAGGTATGTACGTGCAGAGGGGAAGCACAGATGCCCTGTGAGCGCCCTGCAGAACCCACTGCAGGATCAGGTAAAAGCAGGTGCTTCTTTATAGGGTTAGATAGTATTGAGATGAATGAGAACAGGAAATAGAGTTGGAGTAATGAGGGCAGCAGTGTGGAAAGTCCTCAGCCCTTAGGGGCTAGGCTGAATAGCTGGAAAGAAGATTTACCTAAGATCTGCCACTCTCTGTCAGACTCGTAGTGCAGAGCACGTACTCCCGAGCTGGGGATTCATCGGCTCCAGCTGCCAGTGAAAGGGAGATGGAATGCCTTCCTGAGGGGTTCCTCCAGTTCTGCCACAAGTTGTCAGGTTCCAGAGCACTTGTGCAAGTAGCAGAGAAGGGGCTTTCTCTGGATGTCATTCCTGCAGAGTGCAGTTAGAGGTCCTGGATTTCGTGGCATCACAAAACCACGAAGATGGCACTTGGATGTCCCAGCCTGAGGAGCTTGGGTCTCACTGGGTAATTTGCCAGACCCATCCACCATGCTCCCCAATTCTCTACAGGCTGCCTTGCTAATCTCCAGCTCTGCTGACCCAATGGGATGTTGGGACCAGTGATGACAGAAGGGGAAAGCAGGTGGCAGCTGGAAACCACCACTTAAGATATATCCAGAAACTATCACTTAAGATACAGCTCAGCACAAGAACCCCAAAGGCCTGACATTCCCCAGCCAAAGGGTGTTCAGAGCTGGCACTGGCAGTTCTGCTGCCTGGGGAGATGGGAAGCACCAGGAGAGCCCGGGCAGCACAAGGAGGGTTAACTTGCAGCCATGGGAGCAGAAAATGAGGTTCCAGTTATTAGCTGATTTATTGGTCTGTCCTCAATTGGCACTCAGGACTCAGAAGAAAATGTTCCACTCCAAAGCATTAAGCATCTTCAAAGAGCAAAAGCATTAAAAATTGAAATCATAAAATAGACATGTAAATATAGCAGAGGTAAACGGGGCAGCAAGGAGAAGAGCAGAGCAAAGCCAACCCCAGCCAAGCCTGCAGGGCAGAGAAAGGGCTGTGCCAGGGGGCTGGAGCCATGCTGGGGTGGCTGCAGTCCCCCAGGTTGGGGGGACAACCTGTGGGGAATCTCTGGATGGCTTCCCTGAGTGACTGCCCTGCTCGCCGAGCTCTGCAGGGTGCAACTGTGCAAGAGAACAGAGGTGACTTGCTGCATGCATGTGGGAGCCTCACCCCACGGCCCCTCACCACCCTCCACTGGCCTGTACTTGATACCCTAAAGCATGTAGGGGTTTATACTCCCCTTTTCCCCCATGAAGCCTTCCCAAAACCACTTCAATTGTGGCAAGAGACGAGGAGCAGTTCACCTGGGTCAAGTGAACTCAGTGAAGTCACCCAGCCACCCCACCCTATGTCAGGAGTCACAGCTGGATGGCAAACCAATGCTGTCACCTCTTTGGGCAAGGGCAGTTTGTCACATGCAGTATTTCACAGAGTCTGGGACAAAAGCACTCACTTTCCTCCTCTTCTACAAGAGCAGGGCAGAACAGACCCAAGGTCCTCTGAGCCCCTCTGGCCAGATGTCTGCAAGGCAACATGATGGTGCCACCCTTCCCAAAGCACCTGCCAAAGGAGAGGGCTCAGCAGCAGTCCTTGAGCCTGGGGATGGGCTGCTGGAGGGGCCCTTCCTGGGCATAGAGGAAGGGAAGGGACCTGATGTAAATCACTACCCCTACGTGAGAGCCCCTTGCTGGGCTTGGGAAGTTTAATTGGAAGCTGAGAACCACTTCACATGTTGCTCCAGCACCTGGCCCAGCGTAAGGCACCATCTGCCAGCAGGGATGGCAAGCCAAGGGACAGATGTGGAAAAAGGAAAAGGAGGGAGGGAAGGAAGGACACAAAACCTCCTTGCCACAGTGGGAACATGCATCTCCCTGGGGGACTGGCATTTGGAGACAAGTGTGTGGCAATCCCATTCCCCTTAGGAGCAGCAAGTAATGTACTGGGCTGTCTGTTGACTGTATTTTCAGAGCTACCTGCAGAGATACCAAGCCCTTCCCATTGCTTCACGGGAGGGTGGTAGATGCTCAGCCCCTCTCCAAACCCACATCAGACTGCGCTCAGGGGTGGGCTTTGCACCTCCACACAGAAGAAGTGAACCCCCACAAGAACCGGCAAACCAGCCAAGAGACAAAACACCAATGGTCATGCTAACCTTTCAAACCTCTGGAAGCACAACCATCTTCTTGGTAAAGGTCTCTGGTGAGGAGGTGGGAAACCACCATGTCCTCCAGAGTCCTGGAGGCCCTGAAGGGTCCCATCCCACTTGTCATTCAGCAAGAGGGACCACCACCACTGCCCCTGACCACGCTCTGGCACGAATTCAGCTCTCTTGGCACCCATACCTGTTTTTCCTCTACGCACAATTTTTTTCTTAATTGGGAGCTTGTTAATTATCCCAATACTTCGCGGAGGAAATAAACAGCAATTAGAGAAATAAGCGGTATTTTTATTCCCTGGCACTCTTTGCAGAGCTCCCTGACGCCTCCCATCCACGGCTCCCACACGGGCACATGCTGCTGCCTGCTCCGGCATCGCTGCCCGACTGCTCTCCTCCGTCTGTTCCCCGCGAGCAGGGCACTGCGGTGGTGGGCTGCCTTGCTCTCCCCCGGGGAGGAAGCGTTACTGTGTGAAAGCAGCAGGCTGTCCCACTGTAATCTGTTCTAAAAGTCATAAATTGCTGAGAAAAGCCAGTTTTCCCGCACAACAGAAGGTTAGCGTGTTTAAAGAGAGCACTGGAACTGTTTTTATTAATCAGAACCGCTATAAAGAAAGCATTTTAATTAACATAATTATCCTGTTTGAGAGAGGCAGCCCGTACCTCACAGATACTTTTCAAACTAAAGATGGGGGCTGTCACAGTCAGTCATAATTAAGCAAAATGAGCCAGTTTTCCTTGCTCCATATCTGCCTCCTCCCAGCCACACATTTCCCCTTTCCCTCAAGGCGAGCAGAGACAACATCATGCCATGGGGTGGCAGAGCAGGTCCCCATCCCTGCCTCCAGCATGGACCAGTCGGGATTAAGTTCCATCCTAGCCAGGAGGACTGGACTGTCCAACTCTGGGCACGGACTGAGCTGCAAACAGTGAACCTGGAAGATGGAGGTGGCTATAAAAAACCCCACAAGATCTGTATGACTTTGTTTGCGGCACAGTCTCACAGTCAACAGCTAAAAGACTTATTCTCATCGGAAAAGACAAAAAGTAAAAGCATAAAAAGCCTGGCACTGAGCCACCCCCCAGCACAGAGAGAGGAGCAGGTAAGGGAAATAAAATCTGGCATGGGCAGGCAGCTGTGTAAGGCATCATGTGGGTTTGTCTGAGCATCCCAGACAAATCCTGCAGGGCAGCGAGTTGACCACGAGCTGCAGCCTTCATCGGCAGCCCTCCTCCTCCTGCCTGAGGCACGAGGCTCCACCACATGCCTTAGGCAGCATCTTTCATGCTCTCTCCTGACACAGTAACAGGCTCAGTAGCTCCCTTGACACGTCCCTGCCTGCTCTTCGCCCCCGACACCGATGTCCCCCTTCTAAAGGGCAAGATGGGGCACACAAGCCACATAAAGCAACCAGCCATCAGCTCCAGCCCTGCCATTCTCTGCTTCAGCCGAGACCTCCTGTACCACCAAGGTGTCCTGGAGCAGGACACACACCTCAGGCTGAAGGCAGCACCTTCAGCAACCAACCAAAGTCCCTTCATGGCAGCACCACTCAGTATTTTAACAGGTATTTTAAAGGATGTTCTGCTATTTTGCAGAATGTGCAGTATAGCAGACTGTTAACAATCAGTGTTTTTAATTTAAATCTCCTTAATTTACAAGAGATGACTCTGAGTTGATGGGTCTGCCCTGAAATGGCACACCACTGGAGATGCTCATGCCATGTCCTTAATTCACACCCAGTGTCACCTCAAAAAGACCAAAGTCATTGCACCGAGCTCACGGCCCCACGGCCCCATGGACTGCAGGGCCAAGAGCACCCATCCTGCCCATACAGCACTCAGTGTCACCACCCAAGGGCAGCCCACGCTCCCTCACGGTCAGTCAACTGCTCTCTGCAGGTATAACAAGCGAAAAATTGGAAAAGAGGTACTTTCAGATTTTATTTTATTTTTTTTTTGCACGGTTTCCTTAAGAAAACAAGTCTTGTGCCATCGCGTGCCCCAAGTGTTGTAAGTCTCCCCTAATTACTCTCCAATTCATCAGTCAAATTCAGCAGCGTGTGAGTGACAGCTGGAAATCTCAAAGTTATTGAATTCCTGGAGGTTTCATGGAAATAGGCAGGCGGATAGAGTGGAGAGGCCTTCCCTGGCTCAGCTGAGCCAGGCTGCAGCACGAGCCTGGGTCTTTTGAGGTGCCAGAGGATCCACACTGGAGAAAGGAGTAGCACAAAAGCCCTGATGATGCAGGGAAAAGGCTGCATCAGGGGATGTAGCGTGCTAGATATTGAAATCAGTCAATCTTCAGGTATTAGCCCCTGGAAAAGCAGCCTTCAGTAATGCTGAGTGGCATGTTAACAACCTCTTTTCAAACAGGAAGCACAATTTTCATGGGAAATTCAGGTTTTCTTGGTGGAAAAATTAAAATATTCAGAACAGAAAACATCAAAGACACTTTTCTTCTTTGGTTCAACACAAACTGACACATTTCAGGTGACTAAAAAGACATCTGGGACCCACCATGGGAAGTCTAGAAGCATTTTCAGCAACCAACCTTTGCTGGGCAGGGGTCAGAACTTATGACAGCCTGCTCCAGATGTTCCAGGAGAACCAGACAGGGACATGAACAAAAGCAGAGCACAGGGTAGAGGCACCAGGCAAAGCCTTGGGCTTGCTGCTGTGAAAGGTTTTGTGTGGCACATAGGAGGGTTTTATTGCAGGCTATGAAGCACCTGCTTAGAGATAATCTCAAGACCTACTTGTAAGACCAAGTAAAAATACCTCTCCTGGTTCTGGATTGTGAGAGCTGGGAAGGAGGGTTCCAAAATTGGGTTCTCTCCCCGTCCACACGGAGGATGGGGTTGTGACACCACAGAGAAGCTGTTTGTAGGTCTCCATTCACAGGCTACCAGGCAGGCAGCCTCACCCTCCCTCAGACAGGGGCATCTGCCTTTCCCAGCTCCCAATCCCTGGTATAAATAGGACTCCTTGATGGAAGAGTTGGGGTTGGTGGAATTCCACGGCGCTGCACGGCATTGCATGGCATGGAACAGCAGCTCTTCCAGCCACATCCCCTCCTTCTGTGGCCCCACTGCTGGCCAGGCAGCCCTCACAGCCCTAGGGGAGCCTTCCTCCCTGAGCCTGCTCACACGCTCCTCTCATCACAAGCCCAAGCTGCAGCAACACGAAGCGACACTCATAAACTCCTTAGAAGGGAGATGTTAATGAGCACTGAGTGGAGGGTGAGAAAAGCCCTTAGGTCTGTTGCCAGAGCTGATGAACATCCCCCAGCCACAGAGCCCCACTCAGGCACACAGCACGTGGGGAGAGCCGGACCCCGAACTGCCACCCCACAGCTTGGGGCAGGAAGGGACAAGGTCCCTCAAAGCCTCACTGATCCCTTGCTTAACCTCAAAAAACACCTCCTGCAAGCCTCCTGCAAGCCAAGGGGTTCTGGAATCGCAGGTCCTGCCGGGATGGGACGCTCTGCACCTGAGGAGGAGCAGGAGGCCACGCCACGCCTGCCCGCATCGGCGAGCGGTTTATGCTTGGGTTGCATAAATAAGTCACACGCCAGGTTTTATATTGGGAACTCGGTTCTGAGCTTGTGTAACTCTGATTTATTTATTTATTTATTTTTTTAATGCAGCCAGGAAATCGCCATATAAAGTGTATGTACAAAAATAACGATCTTCCTCAGCTAACCGGCCACGTGAGCGGTGCCGTTTGCGTGGCCCTGCCCCTCGGTCCCCACGTACACTGCCTGACACGTTTTTTTACGGTGACAGACTGCCCTTTGGGGGAAATGTGATTTAATTTTTAGTATAACCTTAAAAAAAGGAGACTAGCAAAGCAGCTCTCCCATAAATTTTGTAAGTGACATTTATTTCTCTGCACATTAGCACTAGTGATGGACAAATGTGGAATACAGGGGTTTGGTTCAGAGGAGCAGCCATCTTCTCACTGCCAGCTCCAGTGGGATGAGGCAGCTGTACTTGGGCTTGCCTCAGGCACTGCCTGGAAAATCTCCAGATGCTGAGCCCTCTTCTCCCTTCAAGACCTCAACACAAAATGTAGCCCCTCTGTGCCTTAGGGGGCTCTGGGTACTCCTTTTGGTGTCTGGAGACCCCACCTCTAAGGAAGCTCCCACTTCCTTGCCCATGGGCCAGGTATCAGCAGTAACACAGCAAAGTTTCCCACTGGCTCAGCCCATAAAAGCATCTCTGGCATGCTCAGATCCCTGCCCATCCTTGCCAAGGTAAGATGGAGTTTGCTTTAAGAACACAATAGATCTTCCTGGTCACCGAGGCAAGCTCCCTGCTACCCAAGCCTGCCAAGTCTTGGGTAGATATAAAAGATCTCAGCAGCTGGGTTTTTAATTACAGGGACTAGAAATCAGGCTCTGTGGAGTCACACCAGGTTTTCATGGTGGCTCAGGCAAACACAAACCATGCCAAAACACCACACAAACTGTGCTGAACCCCCTTCAAACCATGCCATATCCCCAAAGGCTGAGCTTGGAGGAGAACAGATGGGTGCTTCACAGCACAGCCCTCTCCAAAACATGGGTGCAGGGGTTTTGCACTGCTGGGTGCCAGGGTCAAATACTGTCATATGTGCCTGGCCAGAGGAAAATGCAAGGTGCCACTAAATCCATTATATCCATATGGATTCTGGCAGAGACAGAGGGACAGGAGATGTCTGATTTACTACCCTGGGGCTGGACTAGACCAAAAGAAACACTTCCAATTCCTTGGCACTGATAAAAGATCAGAGGAGCAGAGAACAGAGGACTGTTAATGGATAGGGAAGCTTGGTGTGATTTGTGGCACAGCTATTTGCACCTAGGAAAAAGCAGGCAGCAAATTTGCCAGTGTCAGCCCTGCCATGACAAGTCCTTAAGTGTTGCCCTGGCTTCTGGTACACAGGGATCTGCAGAGACAGTTCGTTTGAATTTCTAGGGAGCAGGTCGTATCAGAAACTGAACTCTTGAGTCCCAGAAGACTTGGCCACCTCCACTGCAAAGTGTTTCAAAATAGCCACAACTGGCTTTCCCCAGTCTCTGACAGAGGCTGGAGACTGTAAAAAGCCTTTTCTTTGGTCAGACAAACGTTTCCCTCTGCTGAGGTGGCTCAGCATCCCTGGAGCATCCCATGTGCTCCTGAGGATACTTCTTTCTGCCTTTCCTGGAGCAGTGCTTGGGCTCCCTTCTGGCCAAGTGGATGTAAATGCTGAGCAGAGGCAGCAACAGCTGCCCAGGTCTGACTCTGGCAGCAGGTGCTGCCCTGTCCCAGCACCAGCAGCAGCCCAACCACCTCTGTGAGACCAATGACTGACCCTCACTCCTCCTCCTCACACAACCCAAGCCAAAGACATCTTCTGGAGTTGCCCAACACTGCTGTCCTCTGCTGCCAGACTCCCAAGGAGTGCTGCCTGCTGCCTACCACTCTCTCAACAGGCACTTTGGCAACCCAAGCTATTATTTCCCAGGCTGTTGAATTAGTTCTTGCACTGGCATCACCAGGCACCTCCGAATTCCCACATCAAGTCTCAGTTGTTCCCCAGCTCTTCCCTGGCATCTCCACTCAACAGCGGCATAAGCCAGTCACGTTTTGGCAAAGGGGTGCCTACAAAGCCCCAGCTGTAGCCCTGACTTAAAAAAATACAAGCATATGAAAAGAATAAGGCAGCCTGGTGAAGTAGGCAGCCTCAACAAGGCTGAGCAGTGCTGACCACTGGGACCCATCCCCAGGGTTAGGGGTGGCACCCATGGAAGCCCTTTCCTCCTCCGCAGCAGCGGCTTGCTGTGAACATGCAACCGAGCCAATTCTTTCTCTGCATCATACCCCACAGGCCCAGGAGGATTAGAAATAAGGATGAACATCAGGTCAGACATGTCTCCCGCTCACAGCCATGCACGCATCTGCCTCTCCCAAGAGCTTGGAGTCACAAGCACAGCCCCCAAAATCTGGTCTAACACATGCGGGTGAGGAGGGAGCAAAACCCCCTGGTTGGCCCAGAAGGCTGAAGGGTCTGAGGAGGAGGCTCAGAGATGCTCAGACGGAGCTTTCCATCCTCTCTTGCTCAGCTGACCACGACTGCTGGTGCCTGACAGCCAGAGACCCCATGGGGTCCTCACAGACACATGTTGAAGGAGACCAAAACACCCTTTCTCCCTCCCCAAAATGCCGTGTTTATCTGAACACCAGTTTATGGCAGATCTAAGGTAGTCCATTCCCTTTTGAGTTAAGATTTAAAGTTTTAACAAAAGCAACTCAGTGTTTTTGCCTAGGAAAGCTGTTGGGAGCACCAGCAACTCAATCTCTACTGATAAAAACCTCATTTCTCTAAAAACATGAGACCATAAAACATGGGCAACACAGAACCTCAGATTGCAAAGGACAACAGTTTTCCTGCGTTTCTGCTGGGCCACGAGGAAAAAAACCCACGTCTGACAACATCTGCAAAGAGAGTCGTTGTGAAACCTTCAGAGACCAGCAGGCAGAGCAGGTTCCCAGCCTCTTCCACCAGCTGGGAGCACAGTGAAAGATGCCATCAGTCGCTGTATGGGGCATTTACCTTGTACTTTGCTTTGCTGTCCGTTGTTTTGCATGCCCAGGAAGTACCTGCCACATTGTCAGCAGCCCCCTGCGAGTTCCAGGAGAGCAGCCCCAGCAGATCTCTTCCAAGATGCTCCCATCGACTACAGGGGGACAAAGCAATCAGGGAGCAGACAAGGAACACACGGCTTTCCCATTGTGGAGAGACTGCTGGGATTTGTTGGAAGGCATCCAATTAGTTAACAAGCACTCCAGAGCTGAGTCTGGTCTGGAATCAGCAATTAATTACAGCAAGGCAAGTGAGAGTGAATATATTGGAGGAACATGCATCTGTCCTAGGGATGGACCTAGGAGAAGAGGGTGTGCCCAGCAAACCCATACTGAAATGGAGAGGAGCAGCTGGCAATGAGCAAGCAGGATGATGTGGCTCCTGAAAAGATGCACAACACTAGGAGTGAACACCACAACTGGTCCCCGTCCCAGATGTCCACTACCAGGAACTGGCACTGCTTAGAGCCTCCAGCTCTGGAGCTGGTCTTCCACATCAATCCCAGCCTGTCACAGGCAACACAAGTGCTGTGGGCACACAGAGGGTGAACACTTTGTTTCTAGTGAGCAGTGATGGAGTAATTAAGTGAACAAGACACATCAGCTTGGCTGGGCACCTCCTGCTTCCACCCTCCGCAAACACCACGGTTTTGGAAATCCTGGAATAATTCCCTCATATTCATTTTCCTCATTAGTCTTCTGCTCTGGGTTCCTGAGCATGCTCCAGTGCAGGAGGGCACATCAGCTTCCAGGTCCACGGTGGCTCAGAGGAGCTGGGCTGTCACCAGCAGCATCAGCCCTCCTGGATGCAAGAAGTCTCCCACCAGGTTCTTCTCATTGAAAATCAATGTCTGGGCCCTGGGAAGAAGGAGAATACCTCCTTCCAAGACATTCACAGCCAAGCCTCGCAGCTCCTCGTTACCATCCGCCTCTCCGGAGCGTGTCCCCATGCAGCAGGAGCTGCAGAGCAGCTCTGCATCCAGCCCCTGTAATAAATTAGCCAGGGATTCGGGCATTTCGGCACAGCTGCCTCATCCTCTGCCAGCATGACAATGTGATTAATTTTGGGTGCGGATGAAGCTCATTTATCAGAGGCACGTGATGGCCCCGCAGCCTGCGCGGCCGTGCGGGGAGCCCCAGGGTGCGGGGCAGAGCGGGAGCAGAGGCAAAAGGCAGGAGGCAGGGAGGGAGAGTGAGGGGCCAAGCCTGGGGCATCTCTCAGGAAGGCTGTTTGCCACGTCGGCTCATGATTAAGCATGCTGGGGAAGAAGAGCCCGTGCAGGAAGAGAGCTTTTATCTCTGCTAACACACACGGCCGCATCTGGGGAGAGGTGTGCAACGGGAGGGGTGTAAGAGGATCGGGGAGAAGAAGCCATGAGCCAATTACCATGCTTCAGGAGAGGCAATTCTACCCCCACGGCCACTTCTCCCCCCACTGCCCCCTCGTCCAGGCCATTTTCCACTTTCCCCTCTTTTCTGAGGACTGACAGGTGCTGTTCTCCCTGTCCCCACTCTGCAGCCACAGACACTTGCTCTTTGCTGCTGGCAGGAGCGTGGCCAGAGCTGCTCCTGCAGGAATTGTCTGTGAAGACAGAGCTGTTAAGTTCACTTCCCAATGTAACACAGCCCTGACAGAGAAAAATCACTTGGTCAGTTCATCCACCCATTGGCTGGAGTTTTGCCATGTGCTGGAGTAGCACCCAGCACAGCAGTGCTGCTTGCTCAACACGGCACAGCTCTCCTGAGGGCCTGAGCTGCTTCCAGCTGAGGCTGCCAAGGTCACAAGCAAAGCATTCACAAGATCAGGAGTCTCTCCACAGTTTTGGAGCGAGGAATAGCTTTTGTGGTGAGCTGATGCCACACCAGATGCCCTCCAGTGAGATGGTTAGATACGCTCCAGACAGTGGTGTTCCCACCCCAGAACAGGTCTGTCTCAGAGCAAGGCCACGCCAGCAGCACCCAAAACACCCTGAGATCACCATAACAACCCTCTCTTTGAGAATTTTAGGCCCCAGCTAGCGAACCATTTGCTGCTGAAGAAAAGAAAAACCCTCAAGTTCAACGGGGCCATGCAACCCGGGACAGTGGTGGCCAATCCTTGAGCACATGACTGGTGTTGACGCCTTCTGTGGGGCTGAATTATGAACCCAACAGGTGGCATCAAACAGAGAAGCTGCTTTTTTGATAAATACATATTCTTTAAAGAGAACACGTGAAGAGGACAAAGGTGAAGATGGCACAATACGTGGCAGCTGTGCTGATTGCAAGACAGTCCTGCTAATTTATCCCAGCACAGAAGCAGGACCCTTTCTGCTGGGTTAAAGGATAGAAAACCCATAGAGATTTTAGAAGTGTGAAAACATCAAACACTGGATGGCACAGAGACTGAAGCCCAAGAAAGACGAGAAATTTTATCTTTTTACCCACTGAGTCCCCCAGGAGAAAGTCAGCCAGGTAGCTGGTGGCAGAGAGAGTGGCCTGAGAGGAGCCCATACCTGGAAAGGTTACAGGTAATGACACTAGCTTGCAACCAGGACTGCAACCTCTGACTTTTACATTTCTTCCAGGTCCTAAATGCTCCTCTAAGCCTGGCTCCTCTGCAAAGGTCCCCAGGCAGGCTGTGCTCTCCTTCCACCCATCACTTCACCTTTTTGTTGTTCCAAAGGACCCCAAGTCCCACCCAGTGGCAGAGCCCTCCCAGCTTTTATTGCAATCATTGTGCCAATCACTCAGTTGAAGTTTTCAATTCCCATCTGACAAAGTTTACCCAGGAAGGATTAAAGATGCCCACACAGCTTCCCTTTGTGGATTACGGAAAGGCAGTGATAAATGTATTTCAGCCTATTTTTACACAGTGGGGAAATAATCCGTGCTGGGGTGAAGCACCCTGGGAGCTGGCTCCTTGAGAGAGGCTCACTCAGGCTCTTACACCTGCCTGGGGAGCAGTGATGGTGCCTGGCCTCACTGCCCCACCAGCACCACACAATGCTTTCACACTGGCATGCACTCAGCAAGGAGAAGGGGATTGCACTTACCAGAGCCGAAATCCTACAAGGACCTGCTGGCAAGGCAAGGAACCTGGAAAGGAAGAGAAAGAGGGATGTGGTTCAGTGGGTTGGCTCTGGACAGCAGCAGGTGGTTTAGGAGGGTGACTGGGGAGTGTTGGTGGAGCCCAGGCCTGCAGGGGTAGGATGGGACAGGTTGTCCCATGGCAGCACCCTCAGAAAGGCTGTGCCACTGCGAGCAGGAAGGAAGTGACCTGCCCTTGCATTGCACCAGGACCATCTAAATTAGTCAGGGCCATCTAAATTCACCCAGCCCTGCTCTCCAGGGTCTCCAGGTGCTCAGCTGGCACTGGGGGTGCCGCAACCTGCCCCACACAGTGGGAACTCACCAGGGGATTAAGGAGCCATTCGCTGCTCCCGTCCTGGTATGAACACGGGGCTGCCCCATCAATGTTCTCCTCTCATCAGCTCCTGGAGCACACCATGCAAATCAGTGCTAAGGACTCACAACAATGCACCTGGGAAACCATAAATATCTGTGAAAAATCTCTCCATAAATCCACATGAAGGGGAATTTACTGCGCTTTCTTTAGAGATTTCTCAGGGTGTTCCCTATTAAACCACTGTGCTTGTTTGCATAAGTATTCCTCAGACAGTAAAGTCTTCCCTGCCATCAGTTATCAGCTCTGCAAACAGGAGCAGCACCAGGCATGGGACATACAAACACCCAGCTGTAAAGATGAGGGACTGGCTCCTCACCTTGAAAAGAAATAAAGGATATTAATTGCTTAGCGTAACCACAGCACGCTCCCAGCAAAGACAGGGTGAACTGGTAGCCCTGACATGTACAGAACATCTGGGAAAAGGGAAACAAGCCAAAAACCTCTTGGTGTGCTCTCAGGGTGTGCCATACAATGGCAATGCTATGGCAGGAACAAGGATTTTTCACATCATTGGGGAAAAAAGTATCAAAAGGAGAAGAAATTCACAACTGCTGGAATCAGCCCAGCACCCAAAGAAATTGCTGTAATACACTGTCCAGCCCATACCAAGGCCACTCTAAAAATTAGAGAAGGAAATACTTTAGCTGACATAGCCTCAATGAGTACACTTCCTAGTGATAATACATCAGTTACCAGGCCTCCACAACATGAAATGATGACCCAGGGCCTTATTAAAGGAGTTCAGATACCTGCTGGTCTCATCTGATGGATGGTTGACCCAACACAACATATATATGCAGAAGGGTGTTGAAAATAAGAGAAATATGCTTAATGGTATCAGCCCACGCCTCTGGAAATACTGGTACCTGATATGCAACCTGGAGATGTAATTTTAATTAACGTGTTCTCATGGAAATTCAAATTGGAACCCAAGCGGGAAGGGCCAAATACCATCTTACTGTGTCCCTATTTTGCTGTTAAAATTTTAGGAAAAGAAAGTTGGATACACCATTCTGACATCAAGCAGGTGGTAACTGGCCAGCCAGCTGACGAATGACTGACTCCTGGAAAAACTCTCCCATCAACCAAGAGTGGAGTGGGACATCTCACTGCTCTTGGTATTAATGACTCTGTTACTGCCACAGCATGGCTAAGGATAAAAATGATGGATGATCCGGATTAGTGGAAAGTTAAAAAAACCCAGAAGGAAGACAGTTTTCCTAGATTATATAGGAACAAGGTTCCCAATTCCTGAAACCCCCGATGGGGAGGCTCTCACTTTCAGTTGTCAATCAGATAAGGTTTATAATTTAGCCTTGACAGAGGGAAGCAGTAGGGACAGGTATCATTGCCTCAGTAATATCACTTGCTGCTCAACACTTAACACCAGTTGTTACAAGATGACAGATAATAGTTTAAAAAGTAATAGTAAAGGTTAATGTCACTTGTGGAAGTGTTGACCCAGGACTCACTACCCTTTCTCTGCTCAGCCCCCTTCAAAGCAAAACAAAAAGGGATGCAACTGGTACTACAGGGACAGGACTTGGAGTCCTAAATGGTATGGATGTTGAAGTACTCCTAAATAAACTAAGTGCAACAACAAGTGATTTAAGCAATTAGAACACCCATTGTGATCCTCTCTATTAGTACTGGGGACTAATCAATGGCTCTTATCTAATAGATTGCCTCAGTGGGAGAAAATTAATAAGAGAGACACTTGGATTGGTCCAGGGCAATCTTTCACCCACTCTTAGCTGTATCCACACTCAACTGTGGATGCACTCTACAGGGGCACAGGAGGGTGCCTACATGAGGGAAGGCAAAGAAGGTACCTTACCCACAGAGATCTGAAAAGCAATTTGGGACAACACAACTCAGTTTGAAAGAGAATTTCAATCCTCGTGGTATTTGGACAGTTATGACCCCATAAAAATAAGGTCACAGTTTCTGCCTCAGTAATATAATGCTTCAGTATACACCATATACCCAATTGTTGTTTCAAATCACAACGGGATCATACTCCTTCCAACAGAACATAAACTACGGATAACACAAAGCAGACACATATGGCTAATAGTTGGTCTTGATGGGAACAACAAGGATTCATTTGTAAAAGTAACACCATTAAAGCCCAAGACATGTCTTGACACTGAGCAAAATATTTGTCATTTTTGAAACATATGCCAATGAAACCCCTAAAACTACACTTATATATATTGGAAAAGGATGTGTTTTCTTAAGGACCCTTTGTGGTTTTATTTTTGTAGGTGATATTACTGTATATACAAGTAATCATTCAAATATTTGAATTTGTAACTTTACTAGAATTATAGGGTATGGTTTTAATTATACCGCTCCTGTTACATCCCACCAGTTGTTACAGTCTAATTATACACTAGTTAAAGACTTGTTACCTATTTTGACTGGAATTAATCTCAACGCTGGTAAGGAAATTATCACAATGTGGTGACTTACATGAACTATTAAAACATATATGAATTGATGGAAAAAAATTCTAATCACTGCACACCATAATGTGGACAAAATATGGTGCGTGGAGAACACTGGTGGGAAACTCTCCTAGGGTGGTCATCTGCAGCCAGAGGAATTTATAACCTCCTGCTCCACCCAGTGGTAATCGTCCTAGCTTTAAGTCTATTAGGTTTGGTGCTTGTAATCATTTTGTAGATACGATTATGCAAACTGATCATGCTTTTTGAAAGGCTTTGCAAGCCTTGCTAAATGTATTAGCAGGAATGCTTAAGAAAAACAAAGGGAGGATTGTAAAGAAATAAAGGATACTAATTGCTTAGCATAACTTCCTTAGTGTTAGTAGCTAGATGTGCTGCAGCTTTAGGCCCCATTTTCATCAGATGTCACCCCGTGCAGCTCCTGCAAGGCTGCCTGGAGAGCATGTTGTATTTCAGCTGTGACATTTCTCTGCATGTTGAACATATCCCTATCATGGCTTCCATGTACTTCTGCAGAGATGGGTGGGAGACAGGAGAAAATGAATAACACGTTTCCTTCCAGCATGAAATGGTGAGCGTGTCCTCCTCTGAGTGCAATTCGTGTGTATATGACTCCTGTAGTCTGGCTAATGCTGCTATGGATGCTGGAGATTAAGGGATTTGGGGCTGTAAAGTCTATTTCACCCATCCAGGCCTGAGAAAGGGAATGCGAGCAGGGAAAAGGTCTTGCAGAAACCGCTGGATGAAGCAGGGTCTGGCCTGCAGGTGACCATCCCACCATGTCCCCTTGCTGCTGGGGACCTCCCCCAGGCAGGTCTCAGCTTTGAGCAGCAGGGACATGGAGGAGGGCGAATGCAGATGTCAGGACCAAAGCCCCTGCAGCCACACCCCCAGGGCTGATCCCTCACCGGTGGCTCCCAAACCCAGCATGCCACCATCAGGATGCTCCTGACCCTATGCCAAGCACTGCTGTCACATTACCAGAGCACAGAGCCCTCCCTGGTGTGGCATGGCGAGGGCACAGTGGACACAGTGAAAGCCTTAAATGGTCACAGTGCTGCTGCTGAGAGTGTTCTCCAGGCCTGGGAGAAGAGCTGTTGTCTCCGAGTCGGAGAGTTAATAACAACACCAGAAAATTTCTACTTTGGCTGAGGCAATGGTCTCTCTCTCTGCCCCGTGGAGAGGAAAGCTGCAATGCTTCCCACTGGGCTGGACTGTGCTTCCAGCCCCCAGCCCTGCTGCACCCTGGCTCCTCATCAGGGACTTGCCCTGGGATTGCAGGCTGAGCTGATGGGGGAAGTATCCTGCCCCAGAGCAAGAAGCTGGGTAGCAAACTTCTTTGCAGCCCTCAAATCTAAGGAAGTCTCAAAAATAACTCTCCTATAGAGTCAGAATCCTTCCCAGTTCAGAGCAGGCACAGCCCAAGCCCTGCCACCATTCCTGCCCAGAGGGGAAGCCATGGCAATCTCCCTCCAGCTCCTCCAAGACAGTGTAATATGAAGCAGAGCAAATACCGAGTTGTTCTGAGAGCACTGAGGAGTGAGGCAGAGCAAGGAGATGGCTTTAACCCTAACGTTATGAGCTCAGACACAGCCTTATACATCCCCAAGTAGCAGAGGAGCTATCTCCACTTTGATCCAGATTTGATTCAAAATGGAGCATCTCCCTCAGCATCACCCGCAGGGCAGCAGCGAAGCAACCTCATTTTTCTCTGCTTTATCCCTTTTGCCACCCACTGTGTGCCTGAGGCCTCAGAGCCAGAAACCCTGGCTCCTTGGTCATGATGTGCTGGGGCAGCCCCCAGCTGTGGGTGCATCCCCCTCCTCAGGCACCCCTGAGGCTGGCACTGCCTGCCTGCCCTGCCCTGCCCAGCTCAGTGCAGCCGTGGCAGGGGGGATGGTCCCTCCCCACACTGGGGTGGGGATGAGCCAGCACAGAGGCAGGGAAATAAGAACCTGCCGGGGCATAATGCCAATTCACCGCCCATTAACTTCCCACAAATCCTCCACTCCACAGCCTATCTTCCTCTGCCGCGTCCCCTTGCTCCCCCTCCTCCTCCTCCTCCCAGGCTAATGGTCTTTTTGGATGTGAAGACAAACTGCGTGGGTACCCTTGGCTGTGCTTGGGAGCCCTTCTATGGCAGTGTCTCTGGGAAGGTCTGATAGGAGACATCCCTGGCACCCCTTGGGCACCCTCCCAGCACCCATGGGCGATGGGACTGCCCCACACAGCACAGTTCACTGCCAAACACCCTCCTGCTCTTGTGGGATTGAATGTCAGACTCTGAACATTAACTTTTATGGCGTAATATACCCAGCACCAACCCACATTGCCAAGAGACACCCCAAAGCTATCACCACATCTGGATGGGAATGATTGTTTAAACACCCCACACAGTCCTGTGCATACGGGATAGATTTACTGTCACTTCTTATAAAATTAGGGAGGGATAAAACCAAACAGCTGAGCAGCAATGTCTGCTGGGCAGAGCGGGAGCAACACCAGTGTGGCTCAAGGGCTTCAGCTAAAAAGGGAGCTCCAGAATAAACACCAGCAAAGCTCACCATGAGGCATCTTTGCTTACAGCTCCTGCATGAAGAGCAGATTTGACCTGCAAGCCCTCCTGACCCGCGGAAGCCCTGCAGAGCATCAGCTGGGTTTGCATCAGCACTTTCTGCAAGCAGCCACATTTCAGTGGTCCACGGGGCAGAAGGGGCAGGGAGCTCCCCTGGGAGGTTCAGTGAAGTTTCTCAGATCAAGAACAGACGAAAAGCAATGACAATGTAGCTCAGCCTGGCCTGCCCTCCCTGCCGAGGCGCTCACTGCACTGCCTGCCACGCAGGAATTCAGTGGCCATCAGCAACACAGAGGCAACAGCAACCCTGAGACTGCCCAGAAGCAGCTTCAGATCATTCCATGCCCCCTCGTTCCCCTCGACCCAAGCTGTCCCTTCCCCACCTTCCTTCCCTGGGAGCTACATCCATGGGCCAGCAGCACTGGCTTTGCAGAGGAGATAGTTTTCACCTGGTCAGCAGAGAGCACATATTTTACCTGACAAACTGAGCTCAGCCCAAACCTTAGTTTTCCACCAGGAAATGTTTGCACAAGAAATTTGCATCCAGTCCTTTCCATCGAGAGGCACAGCTTCTCACATGAGGTAGGGGTTTAGAATACAGAGTGTTCCTCAAGGCAGCAGACAAATGCTGGACCAGAGTTAGTGGCTGGAGGCTGAATCTAGACAAACTGAGACTAAAATAAGGCCCAGTTGTGACTGTCACAAGGACTATTGCAGCTGCTGAGTTAGCAGCAAGAGGAATACTCAGTCTTTAGCCATCTCAAGGGGAAGAGAGGCTGTTCCTCCAAAGGAGGTGCCATAAGGATGTGTACAAGCAACATCCAAGAGATGTAAGTGGCGTACAACTGTGAAGGGGCTGGTTTCCACCAGTGCTACAGAGCTGTAACATGATGCTCTGGGATGGCACCAGCCTTTGCTCTAGACAGCAGATCACATCCCTCTCTGGCAGTGCTGAGGCTTGTAAGATGGGAAAGAAAAAGCATTCCTAAGCCCAGCTAACCCACCTACGAGAGCCCATAGCACGGTCACATCAGTAACCATAACCCCTGAAGCACCTCCCAGCCCTCACAAAATTTCCCTTCATTGCGGCTCCCACCTTTTATCTTTAAAAACCACAACAGGCAAGCTTAAAAAAAACATGACAAATAATCCAAGGAAAAGAATACAACAGCCTTTGAAACCCCATCCTACAGTTGAAAGGGAGGGATGGAGGCAAGGCAAGAAAGACAGTGTAAAGCCTCATTACCATCAGAAATCCTCTCTCCCTGCCCTTACCTCCCTGCTCATTTCCATATCACAGGGGACACAATATCTTTCTTCTCTTGAAAAACATCCCATTTTTTGCAGAGACCGGCTGTCCCTACTCCCAGCACTGGCTTATGGAGCTGGGGAACAAAAGCAGGCTCACACCTGCCCTGACGGGCAGTGCCTGTGTGTGAGTTTCCAGGCCCTTATCAGCCTCTCGGGAGCAGTTTTTACCATTATTATTATTAGTCTACTTTATCTTTTTTTTTTTTTTTCTTCTTAGCTTCAAGATCCTTTAGTCAGTCAAATTATACTCAGAATAACAGAAGTAGCAGAAAATAAAGCATTATAAGGGGTTCAGGAAGTTATTTTCATCTCAAGGAGCACGTAAGAAAGGTTGACAAGTCTTCATTCTGCTCTTACTGGATAATCTGTAGGTTCCTAGATGATATGGGGAAAAAAACTAAATGCATCAGAAGAAATTACAGGAAGAAGTAAAACTCAGGTCTCTGCATAAATTGAAGTAATGTGCAGCTTGGCTGACAGAGGAAGGCACTGGAGGGTGAAATGTCCGTGCCAGGAAGGAAAGGGGTGGCCACAGCGTCCAGACAGGGCTGGGCCAAGGGTGCTGGGTGCAGGGCAGAAGGGTCACTCAGCCCCCTCCAGCAGGTCTTTCCTCCTGCTAAGTGGACCTGTCACATCCCTCCAGTCCAGGGCATCACTGAGCAAAGCAGCTCAGCAAGGGGGAGGCAAAGCAGCTCAGACATCAGTCAGCACCCTGCACACTGCCCCGGATCGCTGGGTTTGTCCTGCTCCTCTCTGGGTGCTCCGATCAAAGCTAAAAGCATCAAGCCAGGCACGGCAAAATTCTTCTGCCAAGACTTCAGGCTCTTGCATTTACACACGTAGTGCGGAGCCCCAGGAGCTCCCAGAATTCACCCAGCAAGCACGGAATGCACAGCTGGGAGCAGAGCCAGGGTGCTGAGGAAGGGGCCAGGACCACAGGGCGATGCACAGAGGGGAGAGCAGATGAGGAACCATCTTCCCCCGCCGCTGGCCTTTGGGGATTAGAGATGGATGCAGACAGCACTGAATTGCCAAGGGACGCAGGTACCAGCTGCAGGCAGGCACAAGGCAGTTCTGAATAGCAAAAAAAAAAAGGTGCACAAAGGCATTTGCAGCGCGGGACAGCCTTTCTCCCAGCAGTTGTGCTGAGAGCAAGGGAATGGGATCCCCCTCCCCACAGCGAGGGCACGGGGGTCCGAGGCAGCCCCCTCCCGCTGTGGCAGGGCAGCCAGCCCGATGCCTCTCCAGCTGTTCGGCGGCTGAGCCACGTGGTGCCGAGGCGGTGCTGTCACCGGTGATTGATGGCACGGTTCAGGAGGAAATAAATTCCCAGGCTTTCGCAGGAGGTGAACTGGGGGGTGTATCCATCTTCAAGATGCTTAATGAATGTGCCACAGCCCGCGGAGTGGCAGCAGATACATCTCTGCAGCCAGCACTCCCCACGCTGTTCCTAGCGAGGTTCAGGCACAATTTAACAGCTTCTTATTGATTTTATTTGTTTCCCAGGCCCTGGCAGTGTCTAGATCGCCCCAGTCCAACAAGAGCCCCAGAGTCACAGCGGGGACCCACACTCGATTTTCCCATCCTGCCCCTCGTCCCTGGAAGGGGCAATGCAACATCACCATCCCCAGAGCAACCCTGGGGACAAAATGTGATGTTTGGCCAGAAAAGATGCAGTTTTAGGTTTTTTGAAGCATACTAAGGCTAACATGAGATCCAGCTCCAAAAAAAACCCATGATGCATGGTGAGCATGGTGAGCACTGACACAGCACTGGGGGAAATGCTGCCCCACACTGCCCTGGCACCAGGCTTGGGGTTTGCTTTAAGTACCTTTGGAACTTAAAGCAAAATAAGGACCTTGCCAAAGACACCCTTGCAAGATGGACTTTGGAAAGTCCTAGCTTTTATGTAGCATAGCAGACCTTAATTTTCAAGGCAAGAAAAATGGCAATCAGCAGTTCTGGTATGTGGCGTGGCTTCGTTTTTCCCTCTTTCCCTCAGGGCATTAAAAAAAGGAAAAAGAAAGAAAAGCAGCAAAGAACAGCAGAGACCCAGCTGACCTTTCTGGCTAAGAGACCTTGTCTGAATCACTGGATGGTAACAATGAATGAAATGCCAGTGCCCTGCCTTATAAATACCAGCTTCCTCTTGGGGTGAAATGCCAGCTTTCGAACATGGAAAAGCTGCAAAGAAAATGTCACCCTCGCCAAAGTGTGAAATGCCAGCCTGCTGCAAGATCCTGGCCCCATGCACAGGGAGACAGGCAGGCTAATGCCTGCTGCTGGGTCCCCAACCTCCTCCCATTGGGGCCTTCTCCAAAGCTCGATAGCATGAAGGGGACAGGACTTCAATGTGGGACAGCCAGAGCATCAGTCCTCCAGCACTGCCTTCAGCATCGCAGCAGTGAGCTACTCAGAAAAGCTTCCTTAGGGATTTGGTTTTTTTCTATGAGTTGGTGTGGCCAGTGAGACAAACAAATCATGTTTAAAGAACGGTTCAGGCAAGCCAAAACAGTTATTTCCAGTTTTCCCAGTGAAATGAAAAAACAATTGAGCATAAAGAGATTTTGCCATCTAAAAAGTTTATCACAACCCAAACTCCTAGTTCCCAGTGAGCACTGTTGTCGCTGGGTTTAATCCTATTTATTAAACACAGGAAACCATCCAACATACTGCCCACATGTCAAGAAATGCTTCCTGTGAAGCTGGTGATATTTGTAACATCTCCCATACCCTTCCCAGGGCCGAGTTTGGCTTAATCCAAAGCCATGTTCTCCAGAAGCTCATCCTTACTTTCCCCTCCACCTGGCATCCTCCTGCCTCATCTTCCTGGTACCAAAGCCCCATCACCAAACCTGTGCCAGCTCAGGGCAGCACAGCAGAAGGGACAACCTGGGGACCCTAGGGCCATCACTGGGAACTGTAGTGCTGCAGAAATGTAACTAAACCTTCCTACCTGATAAAATTACGTCGGGAAATGAATGAAGTTGCTTTTTGTCATCTGGGAATTGGAGCTGTTCTCTTTCCCCACACCCACGCCTTTTTTTTTTTTTCCCGTAAATGTGTGAAATAATTTTACCACCCTTCTTTTTTTTTTTTCTTTCGGTTACTCCTTCTCCCCTCAGATCTCGCCCTTCCTAGCATTTGAAAATAGCTCATGAAAAGGAGGAGGAAGGAGGGGAATGAAAGGAAGTGTGTGGGGATGCAAGATGGAAGGGAAGAGAAGGGAAAAATACACGAAGAGTGAAAAACACATGTTTTTCAAAGCAAATCAGAATGGCTGCTTCGACTCCAGCACCCATTCTGGGAAAGGGCTACTCATCTGGCAAGTTTTTTAAGACTGTTTGCATCCTGTCATCTGTTAGGCAACACCTAGGAAGAAAGTGGCACAGCATGCCTGCCTGCACCTGCCTGTACCTCCTATGCAGGCAGCCGTCCCAGCCGGGTGCTGGACTGCAGCAAGAAAACGTGACCTTCCAGGGACCCACTTATTGTTTATGGTTAGAGCTGCTCGGGAACGCTGTAAATGGATATTTTTCCTTGCAAAACACTTGCAGCTGGGACTGAAATGGTTGGGAAAACCACCTCAGGTTTGATAACCTGCTGGTAGAGCAGCAGCACGGCCCCAGGCTACTGCTCAGCCCCACAAAACTGACAGCACGGCACAGGGAAGGGTCTCAGATGCCTCGGGCCTCGGAGGGGCTGGGGGCTGAAGGGTTTTTTTCTCCAGTTGGCACCAGGTTGGTAACCAGGCTGCTCCTGGCTTGCAAGCAAGGCAAGCCATTAGCACTGGAGTAGCTCCAGGGGTGGGGTTGTGCCCGACCCCTCTCCCTGCCTGCCAAGTGGGAGATCTCCACAGGAAATGGTTTTAATGCATCAGCCTCCATGTGCATCGAGTCCAGGGCTTTCCCCCAAGTGCTTCTCTGTAATGGATTTAATCCTTGACCCGGAGAGATGCTGCCCTCACAGAAGTCCCCAGGGAATCAGAATTCTGGTTCCTCCACAGCGTTCCTGCAAGGGAAAGGCAGCCAAGGGTGGGCAGCCCCAGCAGCATCACACCCCTAATGCAAACTTTCTCTAGCCTTGGCAGTGGTGGGGCTGCTGGCACAGGAGGACGGATGCTCAGTGCTAGGGGAGGCATCCAGTGCAATCTTCCCCTCCCACATCCCTTGTCTCCATTTGATATCTCCTCTTTCCCTGCATGGCATCTTCCCCCCACCTGCTCCTGTCCTCTGGGCAGTGGTTCTGGGGCCAAAGGGATGCTTTCCAGGCTTTTTCTTTAAAAAACCCTAACAACCTAATTCATTGCAAAGCAACCACTTCATGTCTGACATGGAGGGGATTTGGGAATTCATGTTAGCAGCAGCACAGAGGGGAATCCGTGGCTGGAGCAGCAGTGGGAAGGCTGGCAGCCGCAGGCATTGCCAGCACGGCTGCTGTCAGAGCCCTGGGGAGCCACTCCCCAAGCAGCACAGCTCTGCAGGGATGCACAGACACAGTGCCAAGTCCAAAGGAAGCTTCCCATCCCAGTCAGGAGCATGGCAAGCACTCCTCGCCTTGACAGCATCAGAAGCCAAGAAGGGAACTACATCTCATCCTGTGCCACACCTACACCGGGAACGCTGGCTTGGGGTGAGCCTCAGAGAAGTGGCAACACAGCAAGGAGAGCCTGGCTGCCCTGGGATGGGTTCAGGCCAAGCAAGAGCATCCCCACACCTACCACGAGTGAAGGTGGGAGTCTCTGCCACTGCTTGCAGCTCCCTCAGTAGCTTGGGGGGGAGGAGTTCACCAAGCCTGATAGGCAGTGAAGCCCCAACCCAACAGTCTGCAGGAGCCGAACAGGACCACCTTGAGATGGCAGTGGGACACTGAACATTGCTCCAGCCGACACCTAAGCCCAGCAATCTGCTTCTTTCCTTGGGGGATGTCACCCTGCAATGCTCTCTCTTCCCACCCTCCCACAAGGACACTCATTTTTTCCAGCGGAGCTGAGGAACAAAAAAATCATCACCCACTCCAAGTAGGTGGGTTGTCAGCGGCCAAGGGAAAGATGCACTGTGTTTGGCGATGGGCCACGGAGCTAACTCAACAAAGACAGATGATAGGCAGTGAAGCCACCCTTTCCAATAATATCACTGCGTGGCACACGGATCACTCTTGCTCCAAAGATCTCCAAGGCCCTACTGCGAACTTCATAATACCCCTGTTTCCAGCACACAGGAATGCTGCTTGCAAAGCTAATAATTTTCTAGGGTTTCTTCATTAGCCTTTAAACACTCTGCTTCTGGCCTCCTGCATTCCCACCAAAGGCCCTGGGCCACATCCTGCTCTCGTGTACAGCAGTGTAAATGTGTGTATTCACACCTGAAATCACGTTATGGATGTTACACCAGTGTACAAACATGCTCTCAGATGCTCACAGGCGCATTGCTCCCTTCACCTCCAAGGTGACAACGAGCCTGCAAGACCCCCACCCCACCTCATCAGTGTAACCTGGGTCTGACACAGTTCCTCCTGCATAACCCCACTTTTAACTCCAGCAGTTTGCATGAAATCCCTCCTCTCCTGAGCTCAACACGAGGCATTTCAACTACTGAGCCTCAAAATCAGAAGCAGCACCTTTCAACCGCCCATCCCTTCATGCCACGAACCAACAGGCAAACACTGAAATACACCTTAATCCTCTCTTGCAGAAGAGCCTCCTTCCAGAGCAGCAAAATTATTTTATTATAGGAGAAGTCCAACTAGGGACAACGCTGAAAGCCCTTACAAGCCATGTGCAAATAACCACACGTTAACAGCCAGGCAGATGGCAGAGCAGGCCAGAGCAACACAGGCTTCATCTGAAAACACCAGCTCTGCCCAAGGCACAACCAGCACTGGGCTTTCCATGTGTCCAAAGCCCCCCATCCTCCTTCCTGCTTCCCAGAACCTGCCAGTGTGGTCCCTTCATGTTTTTTACCCTGCTCTGGGGCTCTGCAGCTCTCCCCTCGTCCAGCCCTGAGAGTTCACACTCCTTCTCAGGTTTCAACACAGAGTCCCACAGGTGTTTTAGCTTGGCCAAACCGGATTTTTCCCAAGAAATGATGTCTTGGTGGATATTTTCCAGCCAGCTAGAAAGGCTCACAGTGCCTGCCAGCACTTGCACTGCTTGGGTGTTCCCCAGGGGTCTGGACCAGACCTGGCACAAGAATAAAGCAGCATCTACCCTGGCTGGGAGGTGACTGGCTGCAAAGCTGGCAGCTCAGTCTTACAAAGCCAGGCCAGACATGGGGTTTCCATACTCCAGAGCTCCCAGCCCTTCCACATCTCTCACTTGGGATGTAAGGTGGCAGGGAAGGCGCAACAGCCCAGGATGAGCCCAGCTCTCCCACTGCCACCAGGCTTGGATGCGGGGCTGATTATAGGGATTAAAAACCAGAACAGCAGCAAGCAGCAGGAGGGATGTGCTGGCAGGGGCCAGGCTCACTGGCCTGCAGGATGCCATGGGGGGATCTTGAAAGTAAAGAAAGATCTGAGCGGGCATCGCCGCCTGGCTCCCTCTCTAACGAGGGACAGAAACAACTCACAGTCAGCAAAGAGCTTCCAGATGAAAGCAGCTCCATTCCTGGGATCTTGTTATTACTTCACAGATGTTTCTCACATACCTTTTCTTTATTGTTATTTTTGTAAGGTCACGCATTGCTCTGGATAAATGGGGCCTCTGCGGCGGCAGGAAAGGCAAGACAGCTCCTGGGGGCAGCCCATGGCACTGGCAGGGCCAGCACTGCCCAAACACACAAACTCCATCTCTGAGGATGCTAAAATGTATCAAGCAGCAGGCTTTGGCAGCAAATACCCCGCACAGGACCTCAGCCCGTGTAACCGGCCCCTTCTGCTCCTCACCAGCAGGATGGGTTTTTCAATGGCTGGTTTCTCTGGGGAATTGCTGAAAAATCCCAGTGTGAAAAGCACTAGCAAAGAGCAAACTGTTGTGACCCAGCCTTTACCTCTGCCTCCAGGCAGAATTGCCATAAGACAATCTGAAATCCAGGCTGAGGAGATCCTGCCTGGTCTGCCCCAAATCTGGCAGGGAAAAAAAAAATCCTCCCTCCTTGAAAAGCTAAAGCTACTAAATGGCAGCCAGCCACAGATCTGCCTGTCTTTGCAAAGCCCTGAGTGGAATGGCCTCAGCCAGGATCACTGGGCAAAGGGGCCATGCAGGGATGGGTTGTCCTCCTGCCCTAAGCTCGGCACCCAGCCTGGTTCTTGGACTCTCCCAAACCCTTACTGAGCTTTTAGCACAACAGCTGAGTGGCAAGAGAAGACTGAAAGGGGGAAAGGGAAAGGATTAAAAATAGATTCCAGTTTTGTTTCAAATATTGTAAAATAAAAGGTCCTGCAGCAACCATTGCAGAACCAAAAAGCACACCCGCATCTCGGGCCGCAAGACAGCTCAACAGCAGATGTATTTTTCATTAAAAGACTATTTAATATTGCAGGTTCCTGCTGAAGACCTGCTTTCTTGACTCTGGCTGATTGCTGGGGAACAACTGCTTTCCCCTCCCTTGCCTGGTGGAGCAGGGCTTTGCTCCCACAGCCCCGAGCATCCCCTTCTGCACAGTGTCCCTGCCTTGATGTCTCCAGGAGCATCTCTGTCCCCCACCAGCATCCCCTTGCACACACTCAGCACTAGAGAGAAAGCCCCACATCCAGACAAGGTGAGTGGTACGGTGCCATCAACCTGGCAAGTGAAGGCAAATGAGAAACAAATTATCAGGCATTAATAAAAAAGAAAAATTAAGGGCAAGAACGGTCCCAACTGCACAAGCCCAATGGCTGGCAGTAAAGGGAATTCGTTTCCCCCTAAGGAGAGACAACTACAACTAAAAGTTAACTCAAACTTTTGCATTTATCACCTTTGCACCACCTCTGTCAGGCCATGATAATGTATGAAAAACAGTCATTTATTGCCCAGCATCTCACTCAGCAAAGACACATGGTACTGTGCACATGGATTTACCCCACGCCCAGCTCCCAGCACAATAAGGCTAATTTGGACACCGTTGAGCCAAACCCTCCTTTCTCCTCCTTTTATTTTATTTTAAGGCTTTAAGGTGTGGGGCTCTGCTTCTCTGCCTGTGATGCTCCCCTTGGGTACCCACCCCAGGTGCTGGCACCCAGTGGGGCTGCACTGGAGCACCTGGTCCTGCCAGCACATGCTCGTGGCATTTTTGGGCTCCAAAAAGCAGCACAGGAGCCACCAACAGACAGGGGGATCTCAGCAGCAGGGGCTCGAAGCAGGCAATAGCCTCTCTCAGTCCCCTTCATGTTGGCTTTGGTGTCCCCTATGTTTCCCCAACACGCTGTATTTGATTGGAATCGTATGCAAAGAGCTGGCTCTGCCTCCCACGCAGCTGTTGACTGTGCAGCAGGGCTCTGTTTGTTCGAGATTTGCTTTGCAAGAGGGGAGGAGGGAGCAGCAGGCAGCTCTGCGAGGAGGCATGTTGCTGGATCCTGCCATTTTTAAAAATTAAAGGAATTGCAACGAATTAATTCTTAATTAATTAACAGAGACTTCAAGACTGAGAGATGCAGAATGCAGAGGAGAAGAAAAAAAGGCAAAAATCCCTGGTTGCTGGACACATTTCTTCTGGTAGAAAAGCTTTTTAGGAGATTAAAAAATTCATGTTCAGACCATTTTTTGCAGGAGGCAGGCAGAGCTGGCTGGAGCCCAAGCGGTGCCACCCCCTTGGGTGCTGCCATGGGTGCAGCCCCCAGCCCGTCTGCTCCTGGTCCTCCAGCCCAGGGCCCAGCCCATCCCTCGCAGAGGGACATTGCCTGCAATCAAAGGAGTGGCGCCGGAGCCAGCCGCCCACAAAAGTCCCCGGGGCTTGCCGGCTTGCTGGAAGAGGAAATATCAAACCTGTCTGGAAATCAAACAGTAGAGTCAGAACAGAGGGAAGAAAAGAAACACAGGAAACTAAACCTAAGCTGACACCCTTTGTAATTGAAAACACCCAATGTGGAGAATCATCGCTCGGGGGACAACATGCTCTCTCAGTGGCACGCAATGGAAATCCAAAGTGACTCCGACCCTGGAGCGGCTTCCCCAGATGCTGCTGGCCATCAGAGAGGGCCCGAGATGATGATTTCCACTACTCTCAGCTGCAGGATTCTGGCAACAAGCTCTGAGGCATGCAGATATAGTGTGTGATTAAAATCCTGTCTGCTGGGGATGCGAAGGACATTGAGCTCGTGCCAGGAGGAGTGGAGCCCGTGGGCTCTCCCACCACCAGCAGCAGCAAGGCAAACACCTCCCTGGGGAAAAAGAGACTGACCACTGGAAGAAATCTTCCCTACTGTTACCAACAAAGCCCTGATGGAGACCAAGCCTCATGTGTCAGCCTTACAATGCTGTCCGCTCTGCCACCTGGCTGGCAGCAATGAGCAACGACCAAGGGAACCCCCTGGTTAGCCCAGAGCAGCCACCAGCTATGCACAGAGGAAAACCAGCCAAAAACCCAAGGGTGCACATTCCATGGCTCAGTATCACCTCATTTGAAAGCGTTATATTATCCTGAACTTTAATAAAAGCCGTGTAAAGAAAAATAATAATAATAGCTGTTCAAATGGGAAATGGGATGCCATTTCTCTGCTCACCTCTGCAGTGGTCTCTTGATGACCTCCAAGCTGAAGCCATAATTTAAAAATATTCACATGTGCCAGGCACTGTGGGAGCAAGATCTCTGGCAATTCACCATAAAAAACATAGGAACTGCAAAGCACAGGTAACAGAATGCATTTGCAATCCAACTGGGAAGGCCAAGGCAGGTAGAAACAGAAAGTGAGGAAGAAGGGGACTGGGCACATGCTGGATGCTCACATCCCCAGAGGCTCCCCTGCCCCAGTCTGGGGCCACCACTTCTGGAGCTGAGCAATGTGGCATCCCTGGAGCACACACAGGGCACCAACGGGGACCTCCCAAGCCCACAGAGGAAAAGGATGGGAGCTTTTACACACGACACGAGATTTTCCACCCTGACCTGCTCACAACAGGCACCTGGAGGGTTTGCTGCCAGGCTGGACCCAGGCACAAAGAGATGGCTGCAGGGGAGGCATTCTCAGCCACCGTCCCCAGGCCACCACTGCTGTTCTGGAGCCACCACCACAGCTCCATCCCTGCGCATCCACAGCCACCACTGCAGCGTGGGCAGGGACGGGAGACGCACTGCGGGCGGGCAGCCATGGGAGCTGGCGCCTCATCCTCCCTACCCAGCTCCGTCCCAAGCAAGACAGTGGAATTAAGCACAAGTTATAATTAAGACTGGATGTTTGAAGAGAAACATAATCTCCGTTCCGTGGGATTCGCCGGCACAACAGTAATTAACGTCTCATTAACATTCGCCTAATTAAGCAGTTTATGAAAGTGGATAGATTTGCATACTGCTCCACTTCAGCTTCTGTGCATCCAGCTACATCCAGCCACCAGAGTTAACCCTTCCAGGGCATTCCCAACCAAATTCCCAACCCTGCAAGACTTCCCAGCCTCTCCCTGTGAGGACATGAGCTGCTGTGGTGCACAGTGCTACCCAACACTGGATAAAACATCTTTCCATCGCCTCCCTGCTAGCCAAACATCTCCTCTCCATTACCTCTTTTCCAGAGAAACCCATCCTAAGCCTTTCCAACTTTCTCCACTGGTTTTCTGTTTTTAAACCCCTCAGCCGGTTTCAATGCTTTCCCTCAGATTCTCAACACATTCATCAGGAGGCAAAAAAAGATCTGTAAGAGTTTCTGAAGATGGGGAGAAATGTCTTCTAAAACATTTTGAGCTCTACTCGCTCCCAAATGTTCTTCAATGTTTAAAAACAATGACTTCAAGATTAAAGAGATGCTCCAGATTCTGAACACCAGTTTAAAAGCAGGATGCAACAGGATGTCTCAGCAGCTTCCAAAAGGGTTTTGCCATAGGGACTATGTTCCCTCTCTTTTAGAATCTTCCCCTTGTTGGAAGGAAAGGCAAACCAGCAAACACAGTGACAACATTCAGCTGATGCCCTGTCCTTCCTGGGGACAGCAGGACACCATTCCCAGATGGATCCTGGAGCAGCCCATCAAATAAGATGCATCACACATGCAACCCCTTCACAGTAAGTCACTTGAAGTGCCGGACATAACATTTTCTGCTGCTAATACCAGCTTTCTCTTCTGGTGTTGGATTAGTAAAGCTGCTGCATCCATCACACACTTAAAAAGACCACGTGCAAACCTGCCTCCCCCCAGGGCATCTCCTGAGGGGGAAAAATGAGCTCTCTAGTTAGTGGTTAGCTTCGAGATGAGATGCAACTTTGCAGCAAATACAGTGGGAGAGAAAAATTCATGACACAGCCTTTCATTGAAAATCAATAAAGCCCAGACCTGCCTGTGATGTACGCACTCAATTTTTTCCCTGCTTGGCTCGCTGCGTTTTCAGCACCAGCCCTCTTGGATCAGACCAGGTCCTTGCTGGAGGACACAGTGTCCCTGCCCACTTCTGCAGTCTGGGTCGTGGTCCTGATGCCACCAGAGCCATGTTAGCATGGGGTTGTCACCTCTCTGAGCCTGGCAGTCCCGTGCCCTGGCTGCAGCAAGCCATGCTCCTGTATCTGTGATCCAGTCCCACAGCATCCCTCCCCACAGCGTGGCCAGGAGCAGAAGCCCAGCCATGTTCTGTGGCAAGGACCATTCCAAAGTTTCCTTCCATCTCACAACAGGTTCCTACAGCTACAGCAAAGTGCTGCGCCAGGGCAATGCTCCAGATTTGCAATTGGAACATCTCTGTCTTGGAAGAACATCTTAATTTTCCCCTGTCCCCAGCAGCCAAGAAACCTTCCTGGAAGTGGTGATAACCTGCGCCATCCTCCTGAGCCAAGCTGGAACATCCTCCAGCCTCACCTGAGCCCTACCCACAGGATCCCCATCATTCATTCTGTCCTGTCCCCCCTTCCTCTCTGAGGGAGGCTTTGAGAGCCCTGTGAGGCACACAAAAACCCTGCAGATTTAGGTGTTAAACTCTGCCTTTAACCATTTTTCTTCCTCCCCAAATCTCCCTCATGATGCAGAACACACTCTCAGAAGGAGGAGGGTCATGCTGTCCCTGAGCTTTGTCCACCCCCAGCTAATGAGAGACCCCAAAATTCTGGGGAGATGGAGAAGAGGCTGCTCCCTCCTGATGCTGGAGTTGCATCTTAGGGCATCCCTCCTGCCTCCAAATCTGCACCTGAGCCAGGAGGCCGGCTGAGGGACGCAGGCAGGAGAGGGCAGACAGGGGAGATGCAGCACACCATCCCCTCCCTCTCTGTCCTCCCTCCAGCTCTGCCTCTCCCCTTGCACAGATCCCACACTGCCACCCTCACCCAGAGCCACCACTGGACAGAGGCAAAGAGCCCAGGCACAAGGGAAAGGAGCTGATGCCAACTCAGCCCCGCCAGTGGGTTCCTTTGGCGTGGGGTTGGCTGTGCCTGGCTGTGAGGAGAGCAGCTGAGGGGGTGCTTGGGGAGAGGTGGGTGCCCTGCTGTGCTGGGGGCTCGTGCCAGGCTCTGCAGCACAGCCTGACCTACTTTCTCCAGCAGCACAGTCACACCAGCCGCAGCAGCAGCACAGGGTTTCTTCTCTCCTCCACCACGTACAGACGCCTTCTTACAAACCGGCAGTGGGATCGTGGCAGGGTCCGTTCTGTGCCACCATCTCACAGCACTGGCTGTCCTCTCCCTCACCTCCAGCCAATCGTGCTGCCTTTGAATGGGTGCCCTCCTTTCACTACCCTCCCCTGAAAAATTCACGGCACATCTCAGCCAAGGGGAGGATTTATTGATTGTCTTATCTGTGTCTAATCCCAGCCGGAGCGCCGTGATAAACGAAGATGGCTAAATAAAATGCCTTCCTGCAAGGTCTCTGTGTCAAAAGCATCTCGTTGCTAGCGGGGTGCAAAGTGGGGAGCAGCCCCCCAGAGCCCCCAGACCCACCTATGCAGGGAAGAGTAGCCCACAGTGGCAAAGGCCATGAAAGAAAGAGTAATATGCTGTGCTGTGAACGCCCATCTGAAGCTGAGGGCAGGGGTGGGGGACAAACCAAACCCCAACCACTCCATCTAAATCAATGGTAAGGAGTTTAAACGCTGTTTCACTGCAGTTCAGGGAGCCCTAATTCCAGGCATGACCTGAATCTCTTTAAAAAGAGAAGGGAGGGGAGGAAGGCAGGCAAGGAGGGGAGGAAAGCCAGAAATGCCAGGGATGCTAATTTGTCCCTGTTTCCTCTCTGTAGAACAGCATCTGGGACAAAAAGCGCCTGCTAAAGAGAAGGGACCCCCACAGAGCAGAGATCCAGAGGCGCATGCTGGCAGCAATCCCTGTTACCCAGCCTGAACTGGAAATGCTCGATGCAGGAGTGGGCAGGATGACAGATGCTGCTGTCTTTGCAGGAAGAACCTGGGGTGCAACAGGCCCCCTCCTTGGCACCAACAAGCCAGCCCACCCCAACACGAGGAGGGAGCAGGGGAGCTCAGCCCAGACACAGCGTGGCTGTATCCAGGTCAGCTGGTGAGCCTGCTAGAAAGCACGGGGCTCGAGCTATTAAAAGCACGAGCAAGATGCTGGGAGCATCCTAGAGCGGCAAGGAAGGAGAGGTTGGGATGGCCCTGCCCTCTCAGTGAGCAGTGCCAGGGTGGCGATGGGCTGCACAGGATCACAGTGGCCACACGGGACTGTGAGCAAGCACCCTTCTCCCTGGGATTTCCAAGGCAATGATCCATGAGACAGCACCGACTAAGAGTTACTGCTGGTTTTCCAAAGGGAGATGGGGTGTGGAGGAAGGGGGACTGAGATTGCCAAGGCAGGGCTGGCAGCTGGAGAGAGGCAGTTTGGCACCTGCAGCCCTGACCGAGGAGGTGGAGGAGGAGGAGGAAT